>NC_041385.1:181286703-181316270 GCF_002162155.2 Triticum dicoccoides | reverse complement strand
AAGGACCGAGGCGTGGCGCGCGCGCCCGAGAGCCCCGGCCACCTCCTGCTTACCTGCTCGCCGCTGGAGGCACCTGAGGGTGCCACGCACTCCCCTTGACCCTCTCCTACTCTCCCCGTGCCCCTCTCGCTCTCCCTCTCCCTCATCCTCTCCCCCTCCTCTGTCCTCCTCACCCGAACGGAGCCGCCGCCACCGGCGAGAACCACCGTGGCCACCGGCCACCCCATGCCTCACCGACGCCCCAGGAAGCTCTGCCTCGACCTACTCATCCTCCCCACCACTCCAAGCAACACCAGGAGCCCTGCAGTGACGCCATCGCCGCCATCTTCACCGACGGGCATCGAAGATCGCCGGCCCGATTCTCCGTCTCCAGGTCGCCCCCGAGCCCACTGAGACGCGCTCTGCAACCACAGTGAGCTCATGGACCGATTCCCCCTCCTCTCCTACTCGCGTTCTTGCTCTAGCCCCGTTCCCCACCTCCGCCGAAGCTCGCCGCCGCCACGGCCGACGAGCTCCATGCTCCTGAGCTCGTCCGCTCGCCCGAGCATCACCAGCGTGCTCGCCGCGCTCCTGTGAACCTGCAGCACCCACAGGTTCTCCCTGTTGTGCACCGTAGCACCGTTTCCGCCAACGCCCGAGGTCCGGCAGCCGCTGAGCTCGACACCGGCGAGGATTACGGCCACCCCAGCTCGCCCCGGTTGCACTGTTGGATGCGCGGGATCGCCAGCTTCCCGTAGAGCCCAGCGGCGCCTCGAATGGCTCCCTGTATCGCAATTCCGAGCCGCCCCGCCGCTACTGTCGTCGCCGGCGACATGTCGCCGGCAGGTTTGACCTGATCGGCCCAGGGGTTGACCCCCCCCTGACGTGTGGGCCCAGGCGCCTGCTTAATTAGTGTTAGGTTAGTTAGTGTTAATTAACTTAGTTAATTAGGTGAGCCACTGACATGCGGGCCCCGCCCGGCTAACTAAGTTAGTTAGGGCTAATCATATTTAGGTTAGTCACTGACCAGTGGGCCCAATCCAGTTAGTTAGGGCTAACTAACTTGGTTAGTTGACTGGGTCACTGACCAGTGGGTCCCACTGGTCAGGTTTGACCTGGTCGACGCCTTTGACCTGCTGATGTCACCCCGGCGTCATGCTGACGCAGTATATGCTTCTGGGATTTTAAATAAGTCAGAAATGATTTATTTATTTTCAGAATATGCCCTAAACTTCAATAATTCATAGTAATTCAACCGTAACTCCAAATTAAATAATTTATATATGAAAAATTATCAGAAAAATTCAAGGAATCCATCTGTACCATTTTCATGCATGTTAGAACTAATTATAGATGCTGTTTAGCACAAATCATATAAAGGGCATTTAAATAATCACATATGGAGTTTGAATTTGAATCTTGTATTCAAACCAACTTCATTTAATCTGTTGCTAGTTGCATTAGCTCAAAACACATTCATTTTGCCATGTCATAATCATGCATCACATTGTGCATTGCATTGATTGTGTTCCCTTCTGTGTTGCCGGTATTTGTCCCCTCTCGATAGACGTGATACCGATGATGTGATCGTTGACACTGATGAAGACTCAATGTTATCTTCAGAAGTGCCAGGCAAGCAAAACTCCCTTGTTCATTCCGATACAATCCTACTCTCTCGCTCCTGCTCTCTTTTAATGCATTAGGACAACAACGATTCAACTGTTACTTGCTGCGGTAGCTGAACCCCTTTATCCTTTGCATGACCTGTCATTGCCACAGTAAATAGATGAAACCCACTAGCATGAGTAGGAGTTGTTTGAGCCCTGTTGTGCCTACTCATTCATGTTTGTTTGTCATGCCTGCTACTGCTTAGAGTTGAGTCAGGTCTGATTCATCGGGGATGAATCAGAGGTGTGTGAACATGTCCTACTGTGTGTGAGCTAAGTGTGTGAACACGATTTGGTAAAAGTAGCGGTGAGAGGCCATGTAGGAGTACATGGTGGGTTGTCTCATTGCAGCCGTCCTCAGGAACTGAGTTCTGTGTTTGTGATCCATGATTCAGCTACTACCATACATTGGGCCCTGAAATATGACCCCGCTCGACTTCTTATTCACCCTTGTCCTCTGTCCAGGAGTTGCAAGTAGTTTCTGGTGTTTGTAGCTTATTGGAGGCCGTGGACAGCGCTGACCGTAGGGGTGGGCTGTGATGCGGTAGGTACGTGGCACGGTGTACCGGATGCCCGTTTGGTGTCTCGGGAACCCTGTTCACATCGTTTGGGGCTGTGAGCGAAACTCCGGCCGGATCTCCTCATGGATGGAACCCGAATAGGCAATAAACCTGGACTAGAGACTTAGGTGTTTAGGTAGGTCGTGGTCTACACCCACGTCGGCTTTCGCTTGAAGTCTGCCGAGCACATGTCGTGTGCAGACGCTAAGTGGTGGAAACATGTATGAAGAAGTACACCCCTGCAGGGTTAATATCATCTATTCGAATAGCCGTGTCCGCGGTAAAGGACTTCTGGGTTGCTTATATCAGTTCATAGACAAGTGAAAGTGGATACTCTAAAATACGCAAGATAAGCGTGAGTGCTATGGATGGCGTTCTCGTAGGGAGACGGGAGCGGATCCATAGTGGTGTATTGATATGGTGAATATGTGGACTCGTGTGCGCCACCTCAAAAGAGTTGCTTGCAGTCGTAGTTTAGGATAGCCACCGAGTCAAAGCTGGCTTGCTGCAGTTAAACCCCACCATCCCCTTGTTGATAATGATGCATATGTAGTTAGTTCTGATGTAAGTCTTGCTGGGTACATTTGTACTCACGTTTGCCTCTTTTATGTTTTTGCAGAGAGACTTCGGTCTCACTAGTAGTTCCACGTGGACTTCGATGTTTAGCTTGTTACCTCAGCTACGGTCTTGTGCCTCGGCAGGATTTGGTAGATAGTCAGGCTTCTCAGCCTTTTTCATTTATAGATGTCTGTACTCAGACATGAGAGCTTCCGCTTGTGCTTTGATATGTATGCTCTGAATGTTGGGTCATGAGACCCCTGTTTTAAATATCTCGCTCCTCGGAGCCTATTGATTAAATACTTGAGTTATAGAGTCATGTTGTGATGCCATGTTGTATTTGCACATATCGAGCATATTGTGTGTATGTTATTGAAATGCTTGGTATGTGTGGGATCTGACTATCTAGTTGTTTATTCTTAGTAGCCTCTCTTACCGGGAAATGTCTCCTAGTGTTTCCACTGAGCCATGGTAGCTTGCTACTGCTCCGGAACACTTAGGCTGGCCGGCATGTGTCCTTCTTCGTTCCTGTGTCTGTCCCTTCGGGGAAATGTCACGCGATGAATACCAGAGTCCTGTTAGCCCGCTACAGCCCGGTTCACCGGAGTCCTGCTAGCCCAGTGCTGCAGCCTGGATTCACTCGCTGATGACCGACACGTTCGATGCTGGGTCATGGATGCCTGTCCCTGTAAGTTTGTGCCACTTTGGGTTTACGACTAGCCATGTCAGCCCGGGCTCCTTATCATATGGATGCTAGCGACACTATCATATACGTGTGCCAAAAGGCGCAAACGGTCCCGGGCAAAGGTAAGGCGACACCCGTGGGAATACCGTGCGTGAGGCCACAAAGTGATATGAGGTGTTACATGCTAGATCGATGTGGCATTGAGTCAGGGTCCTGACAATGCTTGCTAAAGTTCCAATCATAAGTGCATATGATCCAAGAAGAGAAAGTATGTTAGCTTATGCCTCTCCCTCATATGAAATTGCAATGATGACTACCAGTCTTGTTAACAATTGCCTAGGATAATTCCGCACACCGATCCATCATTATTCCACACTCGCTATTTATAATATTTAGTAATATATTCTAACTTTATGATAACAACACCTACTCTCCGATATCATGCAAAGCTATCCTCTTCATACCCACAACGTAGTTTTATTTCTCGTATCTAGTTGGAAGCAAACGTTCGGTGTACGTAGAGTCGTATCAGTGGCAGATAGGACTTGAGAGAATATTTATCTGACCTTTAGCTCCTTGTGGGTTCGACACTCCATACTTATCACTTCCACCTTTGGAAATTGCTACGATGTTTCCCTGCACTTGGGGACTATCAAGCTCTTTTCTGGCACCGTTGCCGGGGAGCAATAGCGTGGGGTTGATATTCTCGTGTGTGCTTGTTTGCTTTCTTCACTAAGTAGTTTTTGTTTTCCCTTTTTGATTTGCTTAGTTGTGGGTGAACCATACAAAAAAATCAAAAAAATTAAAATACAAAAATATGCACTTGCCTCATATGCCTAAAAAAGTTTTTCAAAGGGAGAAGTGATTGGAAAGTTATGCATTGGAGGAGTGAGGGTCGACCTTGAGCACTTGTGTTCATGCTCATGGAAACAATGTAGAATTTTTCATGGAAGTTTTGCTGTAAATAATTATCCCCTTGTATATATCCTTTATATTATAAAAACAATGTGCCAAGCTTTGGTTTTAGGATGATTAGATTACTTGTTTACTATGTGCAGTACAAAAACAGAAACTTTGGCTGTAGCGCGTGAATTTACATTTTTTACTGGAAAGTCAAATGGGTCTGAATTTTTTTTCAAATTACTTCTGTATTTTTTTTAAATTGTCATATTTTGTTAAGAAATTTTGAGTTACAGAAGTTTACTAAATTTCCAGATTACTACAGACTGTGCTGTCTTTGACAGATTCTGTTTTCTTTGTGTTGTTCGCTTATTTTGATGAATCTATGGGTAGTATCGGCGGGTATGAACCATGGTGAAGTTGGAATAGAGTAGATATTATGCTAATATGAAATTGGAATGAGTTTGCAACTGTACCTAAAGGTTGTGATTTGCTTTATTATACTAACGGATCTCACAAAGTTTTTGTTAAGTTTTTGTGTGGATGAAGTGTTCGAAGAACGAGGAGTTACCGATGCGAGAAGAATAAAGAGAGGCAAGAGTTCAAGCTTGGGGATGCACAAGGCACCCCAAGTAAATATTCCAAGGATACTCAAGCATCTAAGCTTGGGTATGCCTCGGTTGGCATCCCATCTTCCTTCTTCAACAATTATCGGTATACCTTGGTTTTTGTTTTGTTCACATGATTTGTGTCCTTTGTGTTTTTCTTTTTTTATTTAGGAACCATGCTAGTATGAGATAGCCCTTCACTGATTTATAGAATGCTTCATGTGCTTCACTTATATCTTTTGAGTATGGTTTTACAGAATGCTTCGTGTGCTTCACTTATATATTTTGAGCTTGGATATTGGTTAGTCTATATTAATTGTAGCATGCTCCATGATCTTCACTTATATCTTTTGGAGTATGAATAATACTATCATCTGAAGTGGGTTTGGAATAGTGTCAACTTTAGGAATTAGTGATCCCACTATTTTGGAGGGTGTTAAATCTTAGTGTGATATTTATGAAAGTGGATTTGGAAGAGTGTCAACTTTAGTTAGTAATGATTCCACTATTTCGGAAGAGGTTCCAATTGATTATGAGAACAAAGTTGCTATCTATGATTAATGTGATGACATGTATGCTATAAATAATAATGTTAACCATGAAACTTGTCATCATGATTCTAATTTTCAATCGGATTATGCTTGACATGACGGTTATTTTGTTGAGTTTGCTCCCACTATTCCGAATGAGAAGAATTTTTTCTTATGTGGAGAGTAGTAAAATTTCTATGCTTGCAGATCATGAAAAGAATGCTTTATGTGATGGTTGTATTGTTAAACTCATTCATGATGCTACTGAAAATTATTATGAGGGAGTAATATATGCTTGTAGGAGTTGCAATAATATCAAGTTTCCTCTCTATGTGCTTAAAGTTTTGAAGTTATACTTGTTTTGCCTTCCTATGCTAGTTGATTCTTGTTCCCTTAAATTGTGTGCTCACAAAATCCCTATGCATAGGAAGTGGGTTAGGTTTAAATTTGCTAGTCATATTCTTCATGATGCTCTCTTTATGTTTCAATTCTTATCTTTTATGTGAGCATCATTGAAATCATCATGCCTAGCTAAAAGGCATTAAAGAAAAGCGCTTGTCGGGAGACAACCCAATATTTACCTTTACTGTTTTTGTGTGTCCACATGATTAAGCTAGTGTAGTAATAATGTTTTATAGCTTTTGTTTCAATAAATTGCCAAGTAAGACCTTCGGGAAGACTTGGGTGAAAGTTAATGTGATCTTGCTGTAAAAAACAGAAACTTTGCGCTCATGGGATTAGCTGCCATTTTTCATAGAAGAGTAATTTTGAGTTGATTCTTTTTGAATAAGATTAATAGACAAATTCCTCACGTCCACCAATTTATTTCATAATTTTTGGAGTATCAGAAGTATGGTTGTTGTTCAGATCATTACAGACTGCTCTGTTTCTGACATATTCTGTTTTCATTGCATAGCTTGCTTGTTTTCTAGTTTCTATGGCTTATATTTCTCAATATAAATTGTAGAAATGATATGGTACAGTAGGCATTGTGTGAGAACAATTATGAACCTTGTCTTTGACAGTACCAAAGTGAATGGTTTACTCTTTATCATACTAACCTATCTCACAAAGTTCCGTTAAGTTTTTTGTGATTGAAGTTTTCAAGCTTTGGGTGAGATATTGATATGAGGAGAATAAGGGGCAGAAAGACCCTAAGCTTGGGGATGCCCAAGGCACCCCAAGGTAATATTCAAGGAAGAATCAAACGCCTAAGCTTGGGGATGCCCCGGAAGGCATCCCCTCTTTCGTCTTCAAAACTATCGGTATACTTTACTCGTATCTATATTTTTATTTGTCACATGATATGTGTTTTGCTTGGAGCGTATTTTCAATTTTACTTGCTGTTTGAATAAAATCATTAGATCTGAAATCTTGAATGAAAAATAATCCTCCCATGGCTAGTTAATTATTTGACTATTCAGTGTTCTTCACTTATATATTTTTGGAGTAGTTTGTCATTTACTCACGCGCTTCACGTATATCCTATGAGTAAATGGTTGAATGAATTGAATATAATAAATCTGAATTTATATATGTTTCATATGCTTATACCATGGGGAGTAATGACTTCACACAGAATAAGTATAGGTAGTAAACTTATTGAAAGTTAGCAAACGCAGAATTGGTCACTTGAACAATTCATGAAAGAATATGGAAGGAAGAGAGATTTCACATATAAATATACTACCTTGGACATCTTTTGTAATTGTGAGCACTCACTAAATATGACAAGCTAAAAGGTTGATGCTGGACAAGGAAGACAACTTAATGGGATATGTTTTCCTATATCTGAAACATTATATTGTCTTGGATCACCCAACATGTTGAGCTTGCCTTTCCCTCTCATGCTAGCCAAATTATTTGCACCAAGTAGAAATACTACCTGTGCTTCCAAACATCCCTTAAACTAGTTTTGCCATGAGAGTCGACCATACCTACCTATGCATTGAGTAAGATCCTTCAAGTAAGTTGTCATCGATGCATGCAATAAAAATTGCTCTCTAAATATGTATGATCTATTAGTGCAAAGAAAATAAGTGTTATACAAACTTGTGATAGGGAAGAAATAAAAGCGACGGACTGCATAATAAAGGTCTCTATCGCAAGAGGCAATATAAAGTGACGTTCTTTTGCATTAAGATTTTGTGCATCCAACCTTAAAATCGCATGACAACCTCTGCTTCCCTCTGCGAAGGGCCTATCTTTTACTTTTATCTTCTACCCTTACACAAGAGTGATGGTGATCATCACCTTTCCTTTTTACACTTTCTCCTTTGGCAAGCACTTTGTGTAGGAGCGATTCGGATATATATATATATATATCCACTTGGATGTAGGTTTTCATAAAGTATTATTGTTGACATTACCCTTGAGGTAAAAGGTTGGGAGGCAAAACTATAAGCCCCTATCTTTCTCTGTGTCCGATTAAAACTTTGAAACCATAAATATCACATGAGTGTTAGCAATTGTGAAAGACTATATGATAGTTGAGTATGTGGGATTTGCTAAATCAAAGCTCTTACATAGACCCTTCCTGAAAATAGGATGAATTGCAATTGTTTGATGACTAAGAGCACTGTTTGTTAGTTTTCAAGAAAGTTTATGATCTATACTTTAACATGCGAATAGCTTGTTACTTGATCATGAAACTTTTAATGATATGAGCTACTGTTATGACATAAGGATGCTAGAAAAGGTGATTGAAATTATCATTGATCAAACTTGTGCACCTGCTAGCATTCACACTTCATAAATTATTTATTTTATCATTTACCTACTCGAGGACGAGCAGGAATTAAGCTTGGGGATGCTGATACGTCTCCAATGTATCTATAATTCATGAAGTATTCATGCTATTGTATTATCCATCGTAGATGTTTTATATGCATTTATATGCTATTTTATATGATTTTTGGGACTAACCTATTAACATAGAGCCCAGTGCCAGTTTCTGTTTTTTCCTTGTTTTTGAGTTTTACAGAAAAGGAATACCAAACGGAGTCCAATTCACGTGCCAATTTTTGATGATTTTTTATGGACCAAAAGAAGCCCATGGAGTAAACGAGTTGGGTCAGAAGAGTCTTGGGCTGTCCACGAGGGTGGGGGGGTGCCCACCCCCCTAGGCATGGGCCCCTATCTCGTGGACGATTCGGAGACCCCCCTGACGTGAGACCGATGCCAAAAATTCCTATAAATACAGAAACCTCCAGAAAATTACCTAGATCGGAAGTTCCGCCTCCGCAAGCCTTTGTAGCCATGAGATATCAATCTAGGCCCTCTCTGGCACCCTGCCGGAGGGGGGCATTGAAGGAAATATGCCCTAGAGGCAATAATAAAGTTATTATTTATTTCCTCATATCATGATAAATGTTTATTATTCATGCAGAATTGTATTAACCAGAAACTTAGTACATGTGTGAATACATAGACAAACAGAGTGTCACTAGTATGCCTCTACTTGACTAGATCGTTAATCAAAGATGGTTAAGTTTCCTAACCATAGACATGAGTTGTCATTTGATTAACGGGATCACATCATTAGGAGAATGATGTGATTGACTTGAGCCATTTTGTTAGCTTAGCACTTGATCATTTAGTATGTTGCTATTGCTTTCCTCATGACTTATACATGTTCCTATGACTATAAGATTATGCAATTCCCGTTTACCGGAGGAACACTTTGTGTGCTACCAAACATCACAACGTAACTGGGTGATTATAAAGGTGCTCTACAGGTGTCTCCAAAGGTACTTGTTGAGTTGGCGTATTTTGAGATTAGGATTTGTCACTCCGATTGTCGGAGAGGTATCTTTGGGCCCACTCGGTAATGCACATCACTATAAACCTTGCAAGCATTGTAACTAATGAGTTAGTTGCGGGATGATGTATTATGGAACGAGTAAAGAGACTTGCCGGTAACGAGATTGAACTAGGTATTGAGATACCGACGATCGAATCTCGGGCAAGTAACATACCGATGATAAAGGAAACAATGTATGTTGTTATGCGGTTTGACCGATAAAGATCTTCGTAGAATATGTGGGAGCCAATATGAGCATCCAGGTTCCGCTATTGGTTATTGACCGGAAACATGTCTCGGTCATGTCTACATAGTTCTCGAACCCGTAGGGTCCGCACGCTTAAAGTTCGGTGACGATCGGTATTATGAGTTTTTGTGTTTTGATGTACCGAAGGTAGTTCAGAGTCCCGGATGAGACTGGGGATATGACGAGGAGTCTCAAAATGGTCGAGACGTAAAGATCGATATATTGGACGACTATATTCGGACTTCGGAAAGGTTTCGAGTGATTCGGGTATTTTTCAGAGTACCGGAGAGTTACGGGAATTCGCCGGGGAGTATATGGGCCTTATTGGGCTTTATGGGAAAGAGAGAGGGGAGGCTGCGCGCCCCCAAGGCTTAGTCCAAATTGGACTAGGGGGAGGGGCGGCGCCCCCTCCTTCCTTCTCTTCTCTTTTCCCTTTCCTTCTCTCCTACTCCTACTACTTGGAAGGGCTCCTAGTTCTACTAGGAAAGGAGGAATCCTACTCCCGGTGGGAGTAGGACTCCCGTAGGGCGCGCCATAGAGAGGGTCGGCCCTCCCCCTCCTCCACTCCTTTATATACGAGGGAGGGGGGCACCCCATAGACACAACAATTGGTCATTGATCTCTTAGCCGTGTGCGGTGCCCCCCTCCACCATATTCCACCTCGGTAATATCGTAGCGGTGCTTAGGCGAAGCCCTGCGTCGGTAGCATCATCAACACCGTCATCATGCCGTCGTGCTGATGGAACTCTCCCTCGAATCTCTGCTGGATCGGAGTTCGTGGGACGTCGTCGAGCTGAACGTGTGCTGAACTCGGAGTTGCTGTACGTTCGGTACTTGGATCGGTTGGATCATGAAGACGTACGACTACCTCAACCGCGTTGTGCTAACGCTTCCGCTTTCGGTCTACGAGGGTACGTGGACAACACTCTCCCCTCTCGTTGCTATGCATCACCATGATCCTGCGTGTGCGTAGGAATTTTTTTGAAATTACTACGTTCCCCAACAGTGGCATCCGAGCTAGGTTTTATGCGTAGATGTTATATGCACGAGTAGAACACAAGTGAGTTGTGGGTGATACAAGTCATACTACTTACCAGCATGTCATACTTTGGTTCGGCGGTATTGTCGGATGAAGCGGCCCGGACCGACATTACGCGTACGCTTACGCGAGACTGGTTCTACCGATGTGCTTTGCACAGAGGTGGCTAGCGGGTGTCAGTTTCTCCAAGTTTAGTTGAACCGAGTGTGTCTACGCCGGTCCTTGAGAAGGTTAAAACATCACTAACTTGACGAACTATCATTGTGGTTTTGATGCATAGGTAAGAACGGTTCTTGCTCAGCCTGTAGCAGCCACGTAAAACTTGCAACAACAAAGTAGAGGACGTCTAAATTGTTTTTGCAGGGCATGTTGTGATGTGATATGGTCAAGACTTGATGCTATATTTTATTGTATGAGATGATCACGTTTTGTAACCGAGTTATCGGCAACTGGCAGGAGCCATTTGGTTGTCGCTTTATTGCATGCAATGCAATCGCCCTGTAATTGCTTCACTAAGCGGTAGCGATAGTCGTAGAAGCAATAGTTGGCGAGATGACAACGATACTACGATGGAGATTAAGGTGTCGCGCCGGTGACGATGGTGATCATGACGGTGCTTCGGAGATGGAGATCACAAGCACAAGATGATGATGGCCATATGATATCACTTATATTGATTGCACGTGATGTTTATCTTTTATGCATCTTATGTTGCTTAGATCGACGGTAGCATTATAAGATGATCTCTCACCAAATTTCAAGGTATAAGTGTTCTCCCTGAGTATGCACCATTGCGAAAGTTCTTCGTGCCGAGACACCACGTGATGATCGGGTGTGATAAGCTCTACGTTCAAATACAACGGGTGCAAGACAGTTTTGCACACGCGGAATACTCAGGTTAAACTTGACAAGCCTAGCATATGTAGATATGGCATCGGAACACTAAGACCGAAAGGTCGAGCGTGAATCATATAGTAGATATGATCAACATACTGATGTTCACCATTGAAAACTACTCCATATCACGTGATGATCGGACATGGTTTAGTTGATTTGGATCACATGATCGCTTAGATGATTAGAGAGATGTCTATTTAAGTGGGAGTTCTTAAGTAATATGATTAATTGAACTTTAATTTATCATGAACTTAGTCCTAATAGTATTAGCATATCTATGTTGTAGATCAATAGCTCGCGTTGTTGCTCCCTGTTTATGTTTTGATATGTTCCTAGAGAAAACTAAGTTGAAAGATGTTAGTAGCAATGATGCGGACTTGGTCCGTGATCTGAGGATTAACCTCATTGCTGCACAAAAGTATTATGTCCTTAATGCACCGCTAGGTTACAGAACTATTGCAGGAGCAGATGCAGACGTTATGAACATTTGATAAAAGCTCAGTATGATGACTACTTGATAGTTTAGTGCACCATGCTTTACGGCTTAGAATCGGGGCTTCAAAGACGGTTTTGAAACGCCACGGAGCATATGAGATGTTCCAAGAGTTGAAATTAGTATTTCAGACTCATGCCCATGTCGAAAGGTATGAGACCTTTGACAAGTACTTTGCCTACAAGATGGAGGAGAATAGCTCAGCCAGTGAGAATGTGCTCAGAATGTATGGGTACTACAATTGCTTGAATCAAGTGGGAGTTATTCTTCCAGATAAGATAGTAATTGACAAAGTTCTCTAGTCACTATCACCAAGTTACTAGAACTTTGTGATGAACTATAATATGCAAGGGATAACGGAAACAATTCCCAAGCTCTTTGCTGAAATCGACGAAGGTAGAAATCAAGAAAAGCATCAAGTGTTGATGGTTGACAAGACCACTAGTTTCAAGAAAAAGGGCAAAGGGAAGAAGAGGAACTTCAAGAAGAACGGCAAGCAAGTTGCTGCTCAAGTGAAGAAGGCCAAGTCTGGACCTAGGCCTGAGACTAGGTGCTTCTACTGCAAAGGCACTGGTCACTGGAAGCGGAACTGCCCCAAGTATTTGGCGGATAAGAAGGATCGCAAATTGAACAAAGGTATATTTTATATGCAGATTATTGATGTGTATTTTACTAGTGTTCATAGCAAGCCCTCGGTATTTGATACTGGTTCAGTTGCTAAGAGTAGTAACTCAAAACGTGAGTTGCAGAATGAACAGAGACTAGTTAAGGGTGAAGTGACGATGTGTGTTGGAAGTGGTTCCAAGATTGATATGATCATCATCGCACACTCCCTATACTTTCAGGATTAGTGTTGAACCTAAATAAATGTTATTTGGTGTTTGTGTTAAGCATGAATATGATTTGATCATGTTTATTGCAATACGTTTATTCATTTAAAGTCAGAGAATAATTGTTGTTCTGTTTACATGAATAAAACCTTCGATGGTCATACATCCAATAAAATAGTTTGTTGGATCTCGATCGTAGTGATACACATATTCACAAAATTGAAGCCAAAATATGCAAAGTTAATAATGATAGTGCAACTTATTTGTGGCACTGCCGTTTAGGTCATATTGGTGTAAAGTGCATGAAGAAACTCCATGCTGATGGGATTTTGGAATCACTTGATTATGAATCAGTTGATACTTGCGAACCATGCCTCATGGGAAAGATGACTAAGACTCCTTTCTTCGGAACAATGGAGCGAGCAACAAACTGGTTGGAAATAATACATACTGATGTATGCAGTCCGATGAGTTTTGAGGCTCGCGGCGGGTATCGTTATTTTCTGACCTTCACAGATGATTTGAGCAGATATGGGTATATCTACTTGATGAAACATTAGTCTGAAACATTTGAAAAGTTCAAAGAATTTCAGAGTGAAGTGGAAAATCATTGTACCAAGAAAATAAAGTTTCTACGATCTGATCGTGGAGGAGAATATTTGAGTTACGAGTTTGGTCTTCATTTGAAACAACGTGGAATAGTTTCGCAACTCACGCCACCTGGAACACCACAGTGTAATGGTGTGTCCGAACATCATAACTGTACTTTATTGGATATAGTGCAATTTATGATGTCTCTTACCGATTTACCACTATCATTTTGGGGTTATGCATTAGAGACAACTGCTTTCACATTAAATAGGGCACCATCTAAATCCGTTGAGACGACACTATATGAACTATGGTTTGGCAAGAGATCAAAGTTGTCGTATCTTAAAGTTTGGGGTTGCGATGCTTATGTAAAAAAGTTTCATCCTGACAAGCTCAAACCCAAATCGGAGAAATGTGTCTTCGTAGGATACCCAAAGGAGACAATTGGATACACCTTCTATCACAGATCCGAAGGCAAGACATTCGTTGCTAAGAATGGATCCTTTCTAGAGAAGAAGTTTCTCTCAAAAGAAGTGTGTGGGAGGAAATTAGAACTTGATGAGGTAATTGTACCTGCTCCCTTATTGGAAAGTAGTTCATCACAGAAATCTGTTCCTATGACTCCTACACCAATTAGTGAGGAAGCTAATGATGATGATCATGTAACTTCAGATCAAGTTACTACCGAACCTCGTAGGTCAACCAGAGTAAGGTCCGCACCAGAGTGGTACGGTAATCCTGTTCTGAAGGTCATGTTACTAGACCATGATGAACCTACAAACTATGAGGAAGCGATGATGAGCCCAGATTCCGCAAAATGGCTTGAGGCCATGAAATCTGAGATGGGATCCATGTATGAGAACAAAGTGTGGACTTTGATTGACTTGCCCGATGATCGGCCAGCCATTGAGATTAAATGGATCTTCAAGAAGAAGACGGACGCTGATAGTAGTGTTACTATCTACAAAGCTAGAATTGTCAAAAAGGTTTTTGACAAGTTCAAGGTGTTGAGTACGATGAGAGTTTCTCACTCGTATTTATGCTGAAGTTTATCTGTATCATGCTAGCAATTGCCGCATTTTATGAAATCTGGCAAATGGATAAACAAAATTGCATTCCTTAATGGATTTCTTAAAGAAGAGTTGTATATGATGCAACCAGAAGGTTTTGTCGATCCTAAAGGTGCTAACAAAATGTGCAAGCTCCAGCGATCCATCTATGGACTGGTGCGAGCATCTCGGAGTTGGAATATACGCTTTGATGAGTTCATCAAAGTATATAGTTTTATACAGACTTGCGGTGAAGCCTGTATTTACAAGAAAGTGAGTGGGAGCACTACAGCATTTCTAATAAATATATGTGAATGAAATATTGTTGATCGGAAATAATGTAGAATTTTCTGGAAAGCATAAAGGAGTAATTGAAAGGAGTTTTTCAAAGAAAGACCTCGATGAAGCTGCTTGCATATTAAACATCAAGACCTATAGAGATAGATCAAGACGCTTGATAAGTTTTTTCAATGAGTACATACCTTGACAAGATTTTGAAGTAGTTCAAAATGGAACAGTCAAAGAAAGAGTTCTTGCCTGTGTTACAAGGTGTGAAAATGAGAAGACTCAAAGCCTGACCATGGCAAAAGATAGAAAGAGAATGAAAGTCATTCCCTATGCCTCAACCATAGGTTCTATAAAGTATGCCATGCTGTGTACCAGATCTATTGTATACCCTACACTGAGTTTGGCAAGGGAGTACAATAGTGATCTAGGAGTAGACCACTGAACAACGGTCAAAATTATCCTTAGTGGAATAAGGATATGTTTCTCGATTATGGAGGTGAGAAAAGGTTCGTCATAACGGGTTACGTCGATGCAAGTTTTGACACTGATCCAGATGACTCTAAGTCTCAATCTGGATACATATTGAAAGTGGGAGCAATTAGCTAAAGTAGCTCCGCGCAGAGCATTATAGACATAGAAATTTGCAAAATACATACAGATCTGAATATGATAGACCCGTTGACTGAAATTATCCCACAAGCGAAACATGATCTCACCTTAGTACTCTTTGGGTGTTAATCACATAGCGATGTGAACTAGATTGCTGACTCTAGTAAACCCTTTGGGTGTTGGTCACATGTCGATGTGAACTATGGGTGTTAGCCACATAAAGATGTGAACTATTGATGTTAAATCACATGGTGATGTGATCTAGATTATTGACTCTAGTGCAAGTGGGGGACTGAAGGAAATATGCCCTAGAGGCAATAATAAAGTTATTATTTATTTCCTCATATCATGTTAAATGTTTATTATTCATGCTAGAATTGTATTAGCCGGAAACTTAGTACATGTGTGAATACATAGACAAACAGAGTGTCACTAGTATGCCTCTACTTGACTAGCTCGTTAATCAAAGATGGTTAAGTTTCCTAACCATAGACATGAGTTGTCATTTGATTAACAGGATCACATCATTAGGAGAATGATGTGATTGACTTGACCCATTCTGTTAGCTTAGCACTTGACCATTTAGTATGTTGCTATTGCTTTCTTCATGACTTATACATGTTCCTATGACTATGAGATTATGCAACTCCCGTTTATCGGAGGAACACTTTGTATGCTACCAAACATCAAGCGTAATTGGTTGATTATAAAGGTTCTCTACAAGTGTCTCCGAAGGTACTTGTTGAGTTGGCGTATTTCAAGATTAGGATTTGTCACTCTGATTGTCGGAGAGGTATCTCTGGGCCCACTCGGTAATGCACATCACTATAAGCCTTGCAAGCATTGTAACTAATGAGTTAGTTGCCTGATGATGTATTATGAAACGAGTAAAGAGACTTGCCGGTAATGATATTGAACTAGGTATTAAGATTCCGACGATCGAATCTCGGGCAAGTAACATACCGATGACAAAGGGAACAACGTATGTTGTTATACGGTTTGACTGATAAAGATCTTCGTAGAATATGTGGGAGCCGATATGAGCATCCAGGTTCCGCTATTGGTTATTGACCGGAAACGTGTCTCGGTCATGTCTACATAGTTCTTGAACCCATAGGGTCCGCACGCTTAAAGTTCAGTGACGATCGGTATTATGAGTTTTTGTGTTTTGATGTACCGAAGGTAGTTTGGAGTCCCGAATGAGATCGGGGACATGACGAGGAGTCTCGAAGTGGTCGAGACGTAAAGATTGATATATTGGACGACTATATTCGGACTTCGGAAAGGTTCCGAGTGATTCAGGTATTTTTTGGAGTACCGGAGAGTTACGGGAATTGGTCGGGAGTATATGGGCCTTATTGGGCTTTAGGGAAAAGAGAGAGGGGAGGCTGCGCCCCCCCAGGGCTTAGTCCGAATTGGACTTGGGGGAGGGGCGGCGCCCCCTCCTTCCTTCTCTTCTCTTTTCCCTTTCCTTCTCTCCTACTCCTACTACTTGGAAGGGCTCCTAGTTTCTACTAGGAAAGGAGGAATCCTACTCCAGGTGGGAGTAGGACTCCCCTAGGGCGCGCCATAGAGAGGGCGGGCCCTCCCCCTCCTCCACTCCTTTATATACGGGGGAGGGGGGCACCCCATAGACACAACAATTGATCGTTGATATCTTAGCCGTGTGCGGTGCCCCCCTCCACCATATTCCACCTGGGTAATATCATAGCGGTGCTTAGGCGAAGCCCTGCGTCGGTAGCATCATCAACACCGTCATCACGCCGTTGTGCTGACGGAACTCTCCCTCGAATCTCTACTGGATCGGAGTTCGTGGGACGTCATCGAGCTGAACGTGTGCTGAACTCGGAGTTGTTGTACGTTCGGTACTTGGATCGGTTGGATCATGAAGACGTACGACTACCTCAACCGCATTGTGCTAACTCTTGCGCTTTCGGTATACGAGGGTACGTGGACAACACTCTCCCCTCTCGTTGCTATGTATCACCATGATCCTGCGTGTGCGTAGGAATTTTTTTGAAATTACTACGTTCCCCAACAACCATCATCACCGGAGGCCATGGAGGAGGATCCCGGAGGGGCCATCATCGCCATGAAGGCCAAAGACCAGAGGGAGAACCTCTCCCCATCCAGGGCGAAGGCCATGGAGGAGGAAGCACAAGGGGGAGGACCTCTCCTCCTCTGTCTCAGTGGCGCCGAAGTTCCATCGAGAGGGGAATCATCGCCGCGGTGATCGTCATCATCAACATCACCATCATCATCACCATCCTCATCTCTTTTACACGGTCCACTCTCTCGCACCCCGCTGTAATCCCTCCTTGAACATGGTGCTTTATTCCACATATTACGATCCAATGATGTGTTGCCATCCTATGTTTTTGAGTAGATATCTTTTGTCTTTGAGTTGATTGATGATCTAGATTGGTATGAGTTGTATGTTTTATTTTGGTGCTGTCCTATTGTGCCCTCCGTGTCGCGCAAGCGTGAGGGATTCCCGCTATAGGGTGTTGCAATACGTTCATGATTCGCTTATAGTGGGTTGCTTGAGTGACAGAAGTATAAACCTGAGTGAGGGGGTTGTGGCATATGGGATAAAGGGGACTTGATGCTTTAATGCTATGGTTGGGTTTTACCTTAATGATCTTTAGCAGTTGCGGATGCTTGCTAGAGTTCCAATCATAAGTGCATATGATCCAAGAAGAGAAAGTATGTTAGCTTATGCCTCTCCCTCATATGAAATTGCAATGACGACTACCAGTCTTGTTAACAATTGCCTAGGATAATTCTGCACACCAATCCATCATTATTCCACACTCGCTATTTATAATATTTAGTAATATATTCTAACTTTATGATAACAACACCTACTTTTATATTTTAGCTCTCCGATATCATGCAAAGTTATCCTCTTCATACCCACAATGTAGTTTTATTTCTCGTATCTAGTTGGAAGCAAACGTTCAGTACGTAGAGTCGTATCAGTGGCAGATAGGACCTGAGAGAATATTGATCTTACCTTTAGCTCCTTGTGGGTTCGACACTCCATACTTATGACTTCCACCTTTGGAAATTGCTACGATGATTCCCTGCACTTGGGGATTATCACTGCACACCCCGTCTGCTTCACTGATGAAGTAATGGAACACGATTTCCCAGAAGGTTTTAAACCTGTGAACATCGAATCATACGATGGTACAACAGACCCCGCGGTATGGATTGAAGATTTTCTTCTCCAGATTCATATGGCCCGCGGTGATGATCTTCATGCCATCAAATTCCTCCCGCTAAAACTCAAGGGACCAGCTTGACACTGATTGAACAGTCTGCCCAAAAACTCCATCGATAGCTGGGAGGACTTGGAAAATGCCTTTCTTGACAACTTTCAAGGAACATATATCCGACTCCAGATGCCGACGACCTAAGTCATATAGTTCAACAGCCCGGAGAGTCAGCCAGGAAATTCTGGACCAAGTTCTTAAGTAAAAAGAACCAAATAGTCGACTCTCCGAATGCCGAAGCCCTAGTGGCCTTTAAGCATATCATCCGTGACGAATGGCTCGCCTGACAGCTCGGCCAAGAAAAGCCGAAGTCCATGGCAGCCCTCACGGCACTCATGACCCGCTTTTGTGCGGACGAAGATAGTTGGCTAGCCCATAGCAATAACAAGACATGCGAACCTGGCACTTCTGAAGCCAGAAACAGCAACGGCAAGCCCCGATGCAACAGACACAAGCGTCAAAGCAATGGCGACAACGCCGAAGACACGGCTGTCAACACCGAATTCAGTGGCTCTAAGTCCGGTCAGCGGAACAAACCATTTAAAAGAAACAATCCGGGCCCGTCCAGTTTGGATCGCATACTCGATCGTCCATGTCAAATCCACGGCACCCCCGATAAACCAGCCAATCATACCAACAGAGAATGTTGGGTCCTTAAATAAGCCGGCAAGTTAAATGACGAAAACAAGGAGAAGGGGTCGCAAAGTGACAACGATGACGAGGAACCCCAACCACCGAACACAGGGGGACAGAAGAAGTTTCCTCCCCAAGTCAAAACGGTGAACATGATATACGCTACCCATATCCCCAAGAGGGAGCGCAAGCGCGCACTCAGGGACGTCTACACGATGGAGCCAGTCGCCCCAAAATACAACCCATGGTTGTCCTGTACGATCACCTTCGATCGCAGGGACCATCCGACCAGTATCCGTCATGGCGGTTCAGCCGCACTGGTCCTTTACCCAATCATTGATGGATTCCACCTAACGCGAGTCCTCATGGACGGCGGTAGCAGCATGAACCTGCTCTATCAGGATACAGTGCCCAAAATGGGTATCGATCCCTCAAGGATCAAGCCCACAAAAACCACAAGGTTTTATACCAGGTGTAGAGGCCTGCTATACGGGCTCAATCACCCTAGAAGTGATCTTCAGATCCCCGGATAATTTCCGAAGCAAAGAATTGATCTTCAATATCATCCCCTTCCATAGTGGCTATCACGCACTACTTGGACGAACCGCATTTGCTCGCTTTAATGCGGTGCCGCACTATGCTTACGTCAAGCTCAAGATGCCCGGATCACGTGGTGTTATAACAGTCAATGGAAACACGAAATGCTCCCTCCATTCCGAGGAGCACACCGTGGCCCTTGCAGCAGAAGTATAGAGCGGCCTTTTCAGGCATAACCGCAATTCAACCGCCAAGCTCGCGGACACCGTCAAGCGAGTCCGAACTACTCTGCATCAGGACAGTCCAGCTCGTCCAGAGCTTGTCTAGCAATTTGGCCTCCGTCCCAGTCCCAACAAGGCGGCGATGCTTGTCTCGCGCATACATAACTACGCACTTAAAATACCATGGGCATGGACGGAAGCACAGCTAGACATGGTCCATAATGCGGCTCAACCGCTCCTGGACCCGCATACCTTCCCTTTTTCTTCTTCTTTCAGATTTCTCTCTTTCCGAGGCTTTTTCTGATAACCTGATCATCGGACCTATCAAGGGATGAATACACCAAGAAGGCAAGAAGCTTTGACGTACAAGGGAACCCTTAGGTGGTCTCTGCTAATGATCATTATACCTGTTTTAAAAACCCGCACGCAGCTCGCCCTTGGTCATGGCATGTCAAATAGCCTTATTTGCTTATCGCATTACTTGTACAAGTACGCCTTGACGTATTAATCAAATTACAATGGAAAACAATTAGCGGCTCAATACTTGCAGCGTCAGCTTATTACTTGATTTTTTTCCTGCTCTTTATATATTCTTATCAATTGCCCCCGTACACTCTGGTACGCATTAATTCGCCAGGGGCTTCATCATACCCAACAATACGGCTATAAAGTCCGAACACTTTTACAGTATAGTTCGGCACCACAAACTTATAGCATTATATGCATCGGCTCCGAATCATGTCTTTGGTCAATAGTTGGGTTTCTCGGCTCCTGTGCTTACTACCTTACGTTCCGCTATATCGGCTAGGGTAGTACAGGGTGAACTACTATGATTGTGTCCCGGTTCTTCCGGATGAGCACCTTAGTGAGAAAGCCGAAAACTGACTGTCATGATGCGGCGAGAGCTGGTCAGCTATTCGAGAGGTTGCAAATCTTTAGCGATTTTTTCCGCATTATGCGATGAATCGGTTTTTATCCGATTAGGCGTGTATAGCGCCCCAAGTTCGGACTTCCGAACACCAGGGGCGGCGCCAATTTTTTTTGTCAAACTCCTATGGCTAAGTGAGAGTAATAAAGTCGCATAGTCCGATTGGCTTGTTCGTTGCGCTAAACACCTCCTTAAAGGACCAAAACCTTGGATAAGGAGTGTTTGGATTTATCTTGAACACCCCCGTACTACCTACGTGGGGGCAGAAGCCGATGATTGGCCAACTCTCAAATTTAACAGAAATGGCCGCATAACAGGTAAAATTTTAAATAACAGACATTATATTACATAACGGATCTGTTTCATATTACAGGATAGGATAACATGAGTGTATTAATGGGAATATGATATCCTTAGCACATTGCTCCGCCACAAGGCGGGATCCCTCCAGGACACTGTCAAAATACACTTGTGGTCTGTGGTGCTCCTTGCCCTCGGGCGGCCCTCGGTCATCAGATTCGTGGCGTCCATCTTCGCCCAGTGCATCTTGGCGCGGGCAAAGGCCATTCGCGCGCCTTCAATACAGACTGACCGCTTGATGGCTTCAAGCCGAGGGCAGGCGCTGACAAGCTGCTTCACGAGTCCAAAGTAGCTGCTGGGAATGGCTTCGGCAGGCCATAGACGGATTATCAAATCCTTCATGGCTAGTTCGGCCGCCCTATGCAGCTCGACCAACTGTTTCAGCTGATCGCTAAAGGGCACTGGATGTTCTGGTCCAAGGTATCGCGACCAGAACAGCTTCTCCATTGAGCTCCCCTCTTCGGCTCGATAGAATTCCGCAGCATCTAACATGCTGCGCGGCAGATCCACAAACGCCCCTGGAGAGCTCCAAATCTGGGTAAGCAAAAGGAACATTTCCTTCACATATCTGCTCTTCATAATCAAAGCCTTTCCCGCCGTGATCTTCTTGGCTGCCTGGATTTCCTGGAGGGTGCCCTGGGCTTTGGCTCGGGCATCTTGTGCGCTCTAGCGGGCCTTGGCAAGTTTGGACTCTTGCTCCTTAAAGTCGCGCTCCAAGGACTCGCACTTCTTGATGGCGTCCTGGAGCTCTTGCTGGACGTCACTGGCCCGGGCCTCCTGCTTCTCGCACGCGGCTTGTTCCTTTGCCGCTTTGTCCTCGGCCTTGGCCAGCGCCTTCTTGAGGGCCTCTACTTTGATCGTTTCCCCTAATAAAATTCATGACACTTTAGTCAAGCACGAATCATTCATCCTTCTTAAATATATACATAGGTTACTGCGTACCTTGACTGTCCTCCAGCAGCTTCTTCACGTGGCCGAGCTCTGCCTCGGCCCGCTCTAGATTCTGCTTCAGTCCAGAGACTTCCGCAGTATGAGCGGCCGCAGCCAGTAGCGACGCCTGCTTATTCGCATAGACATATTATGTTAGACTCCTGCGAAAACTATTTGATCCTCTGTTCGGCTTTTCTTTCCGAACACCGAAAAGAGTATCAGGGGCTACTGTCTATACTGTGACATTATTTTACTTACCTCAAAGCCTGTTAGAAGGCTAGTGCAGGCTTCGGTCAGTCCTCTTTTCGTGGATTGGATCCTCTCAATCACCGTACCCATAAGGGTACAGTGTTCTTCCACAATGGAAGCGCCTTGCAGCGCTTCCAGCCAACTATCCGGTGCCTCTGGATGGACAGAGGTCACCGTTGGAATAGGTGCACCGCCTCCTTTTGAAAGGGGCGGCTGGCCTGGTTCCGGAGCTGCATGTGTCTCCAGAACTATATTCGGCTGGGGACCGAGTTGGATATGGCCCCCATCATTAGTATCCATGGGGGTTTGCGCTCCCATGTGTCCGGCAGCCGAGGCTTCACCCTCCGGCGCCTCCCCGACGGCCTCTGTATGCTCTCCTGGGCCAGGGATCCTTCGGGACGACGCCTCGGCGCCATCCAGGTCCCGGGGAGAGGTGGATGATGGCAGAGTCCCGCTGTCCATCACCGCTGGGTCCAGCGAATCCTCTGAAGATAAGGACCGCTCGAGGTTGGACCGAGCCGGACAACAAATCATAATTTAGCACATTAAAACAATGAAGTAAAAAGGCCGGATACATGAACGTGTCCAGACACTTATGATTTGGCTAGGGGCTTCTCCCTGGGCTCCCACTCCCAGCTGCTGTCGGTGGCCGCCGTGGAGCTGTCCGGAAGGGAAGCTTTTCCCTTCTTGGACGCCTCGGCCTCCAGATGCATGGAGGCCACCCTCTTCTTTCCCCCCCTGCAGAGGAATGGACTTCTTCTTCTTCCTGCTCTTCCTCGTCGTCTTTGTGGAGGAGTGAGCCTTGGCATCTTCGGACATCACGTCCGAAGTGCCCTTGCGGCGGAGACCACCTCTGGTCCCCATGGCCTTATTCTTGGCCTTCTTCTCCATCACCTCATAAGGCGCCGGAACCAGCATCTTCGGCAGAAGCGGGATTTCTGGGCCTTCAGGCATCGAAGCCGGACAGTTAATCCGCTCCGCTCTCTCTGTCCAGTCCTGAAAAAATTGATAAGGAGGCTTAGATGCCTTCCTCGAATATGCAAGTAAAGGGTACACCTTGAAAACATGAAACAACTTAACGGTTTAGCAAGGCGAGTTAGTCTATGCCCACGATCCTCGGTCGTGGGCGATGGCGTCTCGTTGGCCTTGAAGAGCACCTTTACAGATGTCTTTGTGCGTCGTGCCGAAGAGATCCAGTAGCGTCTGGTGCTTGGCCGGATCGAACTCCCACAGATAGCAAGTCTGGCGTTGGCACGGAAGGATCCGGTGAACATTGACGAGCTTGACTCTCTTGTTTATCATGCTCTGAACACACGTTTGGAGCATCGTCGTCTCGTGCAGAGAAGACCAGGTTAGGCCCTTCTCTTGCCAGGAGGTGAGCCACATTTGGACTCCGGACCGGAATGCGGGAGCCGCCGGCTAGTTGGTGCCGCGCGGCTCGGTGATGTAGGACCACCCCAATTGCCATCCCTTGACAGTCTCCATGAAGGAGACTTTGGGCCAGGTGACATTGGGCATCTTGCCCACCATGGCGCCTCCACACTCTACTTGTTGGCCGCTCACTACCTTCGGCTTCACATTGAAGGTTTTCAGCCATAGCCCAAAGTGAGGTGGGATGCCGAGGAAGGCCTCACACACGACAATAAATGTCGATATGTTGAGGATGGAATTTGGGGCCAGATCATGGAAGTCCAGCCTGTAGTAGTATATCAGTCCACGGACGAACGGGTGGAGGGGGAATCCCAGCCCGTGGACGAAGTGTGTGAGGAACACCACCCTCTCCTGGGGCTCCGGGGTGGGGACGTTCTGTCCCTTGGCCGGAAGTCGGTGAGCGATTTCCGGGGCCAAGTACCCAGCCTCCCGGAGCTTCTTGATGTCCTTCTCCTTGACGGAGGAGGCCATCCACTTGCCTCCTACTCCGGATCCGGACATGATTGGAGTGCTTTTTTGGGCGGAGAAAGCGAGAGCTTGGGCGCTGGAGCTCGAGAATGGATGGGCAGAGGAAGGAGAAGGCATGGGTGAGAAAGGGTGAAACCTTATCCCTTTATAAAGGCAGTAAAAGTCATGCGCCTTCCTGCTCGCCTTAAAATTTGCCTATTCCCCAAGTGCCGTGCAGATGACACGGTTGGGTTACCCATGCCCGTATTGATGAGAATCTCATGATAAGGGGACATGATCTCTGCTTTAACAAGACGTGCCAATGAAACCGTACCTCGAAATACGGAGCGGAAGGCTAAAAAACAGTTTGAATAATGACCGGGCAGTGGCGTGATGTCATGCTGCAAAAAGTCGTCAACGGATTAGGCTCCTGAAATATTATACTCTCTATGGTTGTGTGTGGAACATGTTTTGCAGAGCCGGACACGATTCCTGTGTTCGAAATCTACTTTGAAGTATTCGGAGGAGGAACCCGCCTTGCAATGCCGAAGACCATCTACACGCCGGACTCATCGTCATTGAAGCCTGGTTCAGGGGCTACTGATGGAGTCCTAGATTATGGGGTCCTCGGATAGCCGGACTATATACTTTGTCCGGACAGTTGGGCTATGAAGATACAAGATAGAAGACTTCTCCCTGTGTTCGGATGGGACTCTCCTTTGCATGGAAGGCAAGCTTGGCGATTCGGATATGCAGATTCCTTTTCTCTGTAACCGACTTTGTGTAACCCTAGCCCCCTCCGGTGTCTATATAAACCAGAGGGTTTAGTCCGTAGAGACAACAACAATCATAATCTCATAGGCTAGACTTCTAGGGTTTATCCATTACGATCTCGTGGTAGATCAATTCTTGTAATACTCATATTCATCAAGATCAATCAAGCAGGAAGTAGGGTATTACCTCCATAGAGAGGGCCCGAACCTGGGTAAACATTGTGTCCCCCGCCTCCTATTACCATTAGCCTTAGATGCATAGTTCGGGAGCCCCTACCCGAGATCCACCGGTTTTGACACCTGCAGTGGCACTTCTGACTAGATCTCCAAGTCTCCTGGGTGTCTTCTGGTCCAAGAAAAATCATCGCGAAGGTTTTATTCTGTTTGGACTCTGTTTGGTATTCCTTTTCTGTGAAACTCAAAAACAAGGAACAAACAGAAACTCGCACTAGGCTCTAATGAACGAAATATGCCCTAGAGGCAATAATAAAGTTGTTATTTTATATTTCCTTATTTCATGATAAATGTTTATTATTCAGGCTAGAATTGTATTAACCAGAAACTTGATACATGTGTGGATACATAGACAAAATACCGTGTCTCTAGTAAGCCTCTAGTAGACTATCTCATTGATCAAACATGGTTAAGTTTCCTACCTTAGGTACTGTAATGAACTCATTCTAAATTTATATTGTGTAATATCTACTGTATTCTAACTTCTCTATGGTTCATACCTTCCGATACTACTCATAGATTCATCAAAATAAGCAAACAACACATAGAAAACAAAATCTGTCAAAAATAGAACAGTCTAGTAATCTGTATCAAACGTAGACTTATGGGACTCCAAAAATCCTACCAAATTAGGAAGTCCTAAGAAATTTGTGTACAAATCCAGAGAAAAAATAATAAGATCAGAAGCACGTTTCCGTGAATTAACAAAACTAATTTACTGGGTGCAAAAGTTTCTGATTTTTAGCAGGATCAACACAACTATCACCGTAAGCTATCCTAAAGGTCTTACTTGGCACTTTATTGAAACAAAAGCTATAAAACATGATTAATACAGTAGCATAATCATGTGAACACACAAAAACAGTAAGGTTAAATATAGGGTTGTCTCCCAACAAGCGCTTTTATTTAATGCCTTTCTAGCTAGGCATGATGATGGCAATGATGCTAACATAAAAGATAAGAACTGAAACATAACTGGAGCATCATGAAGCATATGACTAGCACATTTAAGCCTAACCCACTTCCTATGCATAGGGATTTTGTGAACAAACAACTTATGGGAACAATAATCCACTAGCATAGGGAGGCAAAACAAGCATAGCTTCAGGATTTTCAACACATAGAGAGTAAACTTGACATCATTGCAATTCCTACAAGCATATATTTATTCCTCATAATAATTTTCAGTAGCATCATGAATGAATTCAACAATATAACCAGCACCTAAAGGATTCTTTTCATGATCTACTAGCATATAAAATTTACTACTCTCCACATAAGCAAATTTCTTCTCATGAATAGTAGTGGGAGCAAACTCAACAAAATAATTATCATGTGAGGCATAATCCAATTGGAAACTAAAATCATGATGACAAGTTTCATGGTTTTCATTATTCTTAATAGCATACAAGTCATCACAATAATCATCATAGATAGCAACTTTGTTCTCATAATCAATTGGAACCTCTTCCGAAATAGTGGAATCATCACTAAATAAAGTTGACACTCTTCCAAATCCACTTTCATATTCATCACAATAAGATTTGACATCCTCCAAAATAGTGGGATCACTACTTCCTTAAGTTGACACTCTTCCAAACCCACTTTCATCAATATAAACATCATAAATAGGAGGCATGCTTTCATCATAATAAATTTGCTCATCAAAACTTGGGGGACAAAAAATATCATATTCATCAAACATAGCTTCCCCAAGCTTGTGGCTTTGCATATCATTAGCATCATGGATATTCAAGGAATTCATACTAACAAAATTGCAATCATGCTCATCATACAAAGATCTAGTACCAAACATTCTAATGCATTCTTCTTCTAGCACTTGAGCACAATTTTCCTTTCCATCATTCCCACGAAAGATATTAAAAATACGAAGCGCATGAGACAAACTTAACTCCATTTTTTTGTAGTTTTCTTTTATAAACTAAACTAGTGATAAAACAAGAAACAAAAAGATTCGATTGCAAGATCTAAAGATATACCTTCAAGCACTCACCTCCCCGGCAACGGCGCCAGAAAAGAGCTTAGTTGACGGGGTGTGAGTACCGCTTACCTAGCCTCCCTGGCAACGGCGCCAGAAAAGAGCTTGATGTCTACTACACAACCTTCTTCTTGTAGATGTTGTTGGGCCTGCAAGTGCACATGTTTGTAGGACAGTAGCAAAATTCCCTCAAGTGGATGACCTAAGATTTATCAATCCGTAGGCGGCGTAGGATGAAAATGGTCTCTCTCAAGCAACCCTGCAACCAAATAACAAAGAGTCTCTTGTGTCGCCAACACACCCAATACAATGGTAAATTGTATAGGTGCACTAGTTCGGCGAAGAGATGGTGATACAAGTGCGATATGGATAGTAGATATGGGGTTTTGTAATATGAAAATATAAAAACATCAAGGTAACTAATGATAAAAGTGAGCGTAAACGGTATTGCAATGGTAGGAAACAAGGCATAGGGTTCATACTTTCACTAGTGCAAGTTCTCTCAACAATAATAACATAGATAGATCATATAACAATCCCTCAACATGCAACAAAGAGTCACTCCAAAGCCACTAATAGCGGAGAACAAACGAAGAGATTATGGTAGGGTACGAAACCACCTCAAAGTTATCCTTTCTGTTCTATCTATTCAAGAGTTCATAGTAAAATAACATGAAGCTATTCTTTCCGCTCAATCTATCATAGAGTTCATACTAGAATAACACCTTAAGACACAAATCAACCAAAACCCTAATGTCACCTAGATACTCCATTGTCACCTCAAGTATTCGTGGGCATGATTATACGATATGCATCACACAATCTCAGATTCATCCAACCAACACAAAGTACTTCAAAGAGTTCCCCAAAGTTTCTAACGGAGAGTCAAGAAAACGTGTGCCAACCCCTATGCATAGGTTCATGGGCGGAACCCGCAAGTTGGTCACAAAAACATACATCAAGTGGCACGTGATATCCCATTGTCACCACAGATAAACACGGCAAGACATACATCAAGTGTTCTCAAATCAAAGACTTAATCCGATAAGATAACTTCAAGAGGGAAACTCAATTCATCACAAGAGAGTAGAGGGGGAGAAACATCATAAGATCCAACTATAATAGCAAAGCTCACGATACATCAAGATCGTGCCATAGAGAGAACACGAGAGAGAGAGAGAGAGAGAGAGAGAGATCATACACATAGCTACTAGTACATACCCTCAGCCCCGAGGGTGAACTACTCCCTCCTCATCATGGATAGCACCGGGATGATGAAGATGGCCACCGGTGATGGGTTCCCCCTCCGACAGGGTGCCGGAACAGGCTCCCGAGAGGTTTTTGGTGGCTACAGAGGCTTGCGGCGGCGGAACTCCCGATCTATCTTGATATTCGATGTTTTTAGGGTACGTAGGTTTATATAGGCGAAAGAAGTCGGTCGGGGGAGCCTCGAGGGGCCCACGAGAGGGTAGGGCGCGCCCAGGGGGGTGGGCGCTCCCCCTGTCTTGTGGCCTCCTCGAGGATCTTCTGACGTGAACTCCAAGTCTCCCGGATGATATTCTTCCAAAAAATCATGATGCCGAAGGTTTCATTCCATTTGGACTCCGTTTGATATTCCCTTTTTTCGAAATACTGAAACAGGCAATAAAACAACAATATGGGTTAGGCCTCCGGTTAATAGGTTAGTCCGAAAAGTAATATAAAAGTGTATAATAAAACCCGTAATCATTCAAAACTAATAATAAAAATAGCATGAATGCTTCATAAATTATAGATACGTTGGAGACGTATGAAACATACTTGTGGCACTGCCGTTTATGTCATATTGGTGTAAAGCGCATGAGGAAACTCCATGCCGATGGACTTTTGGAAACACTTGATTATGAATCATTTCATACTTGCGAACTATACCTCACGAGCAAGATGACTAAAACCCCATTCTCTGGAACTATTGAATGAGCCAACACTAGTAGAAAAAGGGCCTATTGTCCCGGTTCGTAAGGGCCATTTGTCCCGGTTTTTGAACTGGGACTAAAGTGTCGGTACTAATGCCCTAGACCTTTAGTCCCGATTCTTGCACAAACCGGGACAGATGGGCCTACACGTGGCCGGTGCGGCGAGCCCAGGCAGGAGGCCCTTTGGTCCCGGTTGGTGGCACCAACCGGGACCAATAGGCATCCACGCGTCAGCATTTCAGGGGCTGGGGTTTTTGTTT
>NC_041385.1:181223294-181286225 GCF_002162155.2 Triticum dicoccoides | reverse complement strand
GGGGGGGGGGTTTAGGGGGTTTTGGAGGGTTAATTTAGGTGTTTCATATATTGTGTTAGCTAGCTAATTAATAGAGAGAGAAGTGTACTCCCTTATCTCTATGCTTGGTTGACGCTACGTACTATACGTATAGAGAGGACTAGACATGGTAGCTAGTAAGCAAATGAAGGAAACAGAAGATCGTCATGAACATATGCATATAGAGAGAAGTGATATCGACCACCTCTCCTTCTCTGAGAGATTGATCGAACAACAAGTTCTCGTATATCTATCTGACGCTACTGGCTACATATATACAATATATCTCTTACAATATAATATCCTAATTCCAAATGAACTCAGGGTCCACATGGTATTCTCTGTCTTTAGCGATCACGTGGTCAAGAAAGAATGCCGCCAATTCCTCTTGTATTGCTCGCATATGATCTGGTGGTAGGAGTTCATCCCGCATCCGAAATATCTAATTTGAAGAAGGGGGTCAATACATATATATGAATAAATGAAACTCAACACAAATGATGGTAATAAAATAAAATTGTGAATATTATTATTTACGCACTTCATATTGTTTGTCAGAGTAGCCCCGCTCACAGGTCGTGTGGCGGATGGACTCGCAAGTGTAGTATCCACAGTAATCATTCCCTTGTTCCTGCCACAACCACTTTAGAAGAAATAGAGGTCAATCAAACTGATAATTAGCAAGCATGCCAAAAGGTATTGATGAAACTAGCGCTTGAATCACTAGGAGATGCGCGGAACATGCTACTATAGTACTTACTTTCGGGTGTCTAAATTGCAGCTTCTTCGGCAGTCCCGGAGTTTTTGAGGTGAATTTTTTCCAAACCCTGCCAGACAAAGAAAACAATTACTTGATATCAGGAAATGAACAAAGTTGCCGATATGGTGTGATAATGATCGATTTAACTTACTTCTCTAGAATTTCAGTCATGTTCGCATACTCCTTGGGATCTTTTCGTCTCGAGTCTAAGACGGTTACTAGTCGCTGCTCAAGCTTAATCTCTAGGAGAATATAGTGGAACCTGTGCACGCATGCATAACTCATCAATTACATTACCATAACCTTGACTAATAAGGGAAACCGAATATGCACAAGACAGTAACACTCACTTGAATTCGTAAGGGAAGAGTATTATAGCTTTGTTTTGATTTAATACAAATGATTGTAGCAGCTTGGCCTCGGTATCTTTGGCCTGAGATTCAACCATATATTCATCTATGAGATTTGTGTTAATGAACCCAATATCACCGATTTGTCTTTTCTTCAATTCGGCGATCTTCAATCTGCATAATATAGTGAGGATAATTAAAAATACATGCATTGAAAGAGGTGACCTATATATAGAGACTTAATGACAGAAGTAGTACTACTTATAGGCAGTAACAAGTGATCATTAATTTATCGAGGGCCTTTTGATTGAAAAACGCGAAGAACTCCTCAAATGGAACATTCAACAGTTCAATTCCAATGAGGTCATCCTCCTCTCTAACTCTCAGCGTCAAAATATTCATCCCCTTAGACTCTCTGAAGGTTTTTATGTACCAATCATGGAATCTTTGCATCATCGTTGTTAGAGATCTTTCATCTTTCATGAGAGGCTTCCCGTACACGTATTTGTGTTCGTCCACTTCTAAGAAATCATAATGTACATCGTCGGGCAGGTAATCTCCAAGATCATTAGCGACGATATCGCTAGACATCTGGAGCGGGGTGAACGATTGCTTCGCTTGTTCGCCGAGCTGGGCAACTTTTTTCCCAGCTCGTCGTTCTGCTGACCTTTGACCACTGACAGTACTTCCCGACCACTCCGCTTCGATAAATGACTTTGTAATAATGCGCTCATAGTTGCCTTTTGCCAGAGACTTTGGTGGTTTCTTCAGGGCAGCCAGAGTACGCTTTGCTTTTATCAGATCTATCTTCTCCTCCGGAGGTGGATGTTTCTTTGCTTTCACCCCTTCAAAGAAGTTCTTCACTTCAGCTTGCATGATCTTCGTGTTTTCCTCCAGGCTCCTCTTGTATGGTAACTTCTCTTGAGTCTTCAGAGAAGGACCGAATCTGTATTGCCTCCCGGCTCTGCCTGTACTGCTAGACGCCGGAGCAGATGGAGCGGCTGCGGCTGTCTTTCCTTTCTTATGAGGCGGAGGAGAAGGACTACGACGCGCGGTAGCAGCCAGAGCGGTGGCGGGTCTCTTGATCCGCCCTTGTTGACGAGGCGGAGAAGGAGGAGGCTGGCTGCTCGGGCGCGCTGGCGCAAGCGGGGAAGGAGGCAGAGTGCCGCCACGCGCCAGAAAAGGAGGCTGAGTGCCCTGATCACTCGCCGGAGGAGGAGGCGGCAGAGGAGGTGAACTGCCCTGACTCGCCGGAGGAGGAGGAAGAGGCGGAGGCGTCCAGTTCCGAAGGTTGATGAGCTCCTTCCGCCATAGGCATGGAGTCTTCAGAGAAGAACCCAGCCGAATCTCCCCTTCACCCATAGGGTGGTCAAGCTCAAGGTCCTCAAATCCGTCCGTTATTTGATCCACCATCACCCTAGCATATCCTTCTGGAATCGACCGGCCGTGGTAGGTTCCGCCAGGTTCAGTAGGTAAAACAGAGCCAACAGCCGCCTTGACTTTCAATGTCATCCATTGCGTCATAAGGTGGCAATGTTGAGACTCTGTGATAGCATACACGGGGTAGCTAGCAGGAGCCGTGAAGACAGGCTCCAGCTGCTGAGTCTGCTTGGTGGAAGCCATGCTGCTTATCCACTGAGATGGCGGGGTAGCTTCAGGGGAAGCTTCGGCTGGTCGTTTACTGCGATCTACTTCTTGTTCCTCTAGCCCTTGTACCCTTGCGTGCAGCGCCTACAGTTGGCTATGCTCCACTTTCTTCCTCCTCTCCTGGCATTTGTAACCCCTGCGTTCGGAAACCCAGCCTTCCACGGAACGGAGCCTGGCATGCCTCGTGTCCGTCCCAGGTATTCAGGATTCCCGAGGGCCATTGTGAGCTCGTCCTTCTCTGTGTCTGGATCGAGTGTCCCTTGCTGCGCTTTCTCGATATACTCCTGAAGCCTCGTGACGGGTATTTGCAGTTGCTCTTCCGTCCAAACGCACTTCCCTGATACAGGGTCCAAGGTTCTGCCAACCCCGAAGAACCAAGTCCGGCAACGGTCTGGCCAGTTCAATGTGTCTGGTTCGACCCCTTTAGCAATCAGGTCTTTCTCAGCCTTGTCCCACAAAGGTCGGGCTTTGAGGTAGCCACCTGACCCCGTGCGATGGTGATGCTTCTTCTTTGTAGCATTTTTCTTGTTTGTCGCTGACATCTTCTTACTCTTTTCTGATGTCTTGTGGGCCACAAATGCGGGCCAGTGATCTCTGATCTTCTTATACTTTCTGGTGAATTCTGGTGTCTTTTCTTCGTTGACAAACTCTTTTTTCAGCTCATTCTTCCACCTCCTGAATAGTCCTGCCATCTTCTTAAGAGCATGAGACTTGATCAATTGCTCTTTAACTGGCTTCTCCGGATCCTCATCTGGCGGTAGGGTGAAATTTGCCTTAAGCGTTGTCCAAAGATCATCTTTCCGCATATTAGAGATATAAGACACCTCAGGGTCTTCATTCTTAGGCTTTAACCATTGGTGGATACTGGTCGGGATCTTGTCCCTAACAAGAACCCTGCACTGAGCACGAAATGCATCCTTTGTCCGGATGGGTTCAATCAGCTTGCCATCGCACGCGATTGCTGTGATCTCAAACCTTTCATCCGAGCACAACTTTTTCTTCGGGCCTCATTTCTTTACTGAAGTTGTGCTTGATCCAGAGGGCTAGAGAAAAGAAGAAATACGAGAGTTAGTTAATATGTGTAAATACGAAAACAATGAATGCATCAATTAGCTAGTCAGCACAGGCTTAACTAATATATATACCTAGCCAGACTCGGTTCTGTCACCGGAGCCGTCATCATGGTCTCCTTCTTGTACTGGCATTGGGTCACCGGAGCCATCATAATCATAGTCTTCTTCTTCACCCTGTCCTTCCAGACCATCTGTGTCGTTGAGATACGACAAGACGGCATCACTTCCTTTTGCGATTATGTCCCCCAACATCGCTTCTATTGCTTCATCTCGGGGGTTCTCCATAGTTTCTGCAAATGTTTACAACATGGCAATTATTATTCAAACATAACACATGGATATATTAGTGGCAAACGTAGAACTAGCTAGCTAATCACAATAAGGAATCATATTAATTAGTGGCCTCAACACTGCTTCTCTAGGGTTTGGGGTGGCCTCGGCAACACTTTCAGGGTTTGGGGTGACCCTGGCAACGCTTCAAGGGTTTGGGGTGGCCTCAACAACAACGCTATTTTAACTTGGTAAATTTGGGTGGCCTCGAGAGAGTTTGTCGGGTAGGGGTGCGGCGGGAGGGGGTAGGAGACTGACATCGTTTTTATCTAGGGTTTGGGTGTCCTTGAGAGTTTTGGTCGAGCGAGAGGGCCGGAGGGTGCTCCCAAGTTATCGTGGTCGCTTCGGGGGTATATATATCGACCGCCCCTCATGTCGAAGTTATCCGGAGGGGGTTATTTCGACAACGACATGCCCAATAAAAAATAAGAAGACGAAGAAGAAAGGAATAGAGGAGAAGATCGAACAAAATATTTTCTATTTTTTCTTCTTCTCCTCTATTCCTTTCTTCTTCTCCTCTTCTTTTAGTTCTTTTTTCCTCTTCTTATTTATTTCTCCTCTTCTTCCTCTCCTCTTCTTCTCCTTTCTTCCTCTTCTTATTTTCCTTTTTCCTCTCCTTCTTTTTCTTCTTCTTCCTTATCTTCCTAGCTAGATATATAATACTTTTCTGAAAATGTAACTTTTGCATATATAAAACTTTTTCTTCTTCTTCCTTCTTCCTTCTCTTCCTTCTGTTCCTAAATATATAAAACTTTTCTAAAAATGAAACTAACCTAAAATGTACTAAATCAGAGAACATATATAGATAAAACTAACCTAAAATGTACCCAAATGTACTAAAAATCTAACTTTTATATGCACAGAGAACATACATACATATATACATTTTTAGAAAAATGCAAAAAACAAATCATGATATATATGAACAAAAAATCTAAAAAAGGACATATAATCAGATATACACACATACATATACTCACACATATACATATAATCTGGAAACAACATCATATATATGTGAAAAAACAGAGGAGAGGACAGGGGGGCGGCGCTGGCCTGACCAAGGAGAGGTGCGGCGTGGTCGGGGCAGGAGCACAGGCACGGCGCCGACGTCGGTGTAGAGGGCGGCGATGGCGGCGTGGTTGGGGTAGGGGCGACGGCTGCATGGTCGGGGCAGGGGTGATGGCGTCGATGGGGCAGAGGGCGGCAACGACATCGACGGGGCGGGTCGGGGGTGCGACAGAGGCACGGCAAGGGCACGCGACATGGTTGGGGGCAGGGGCGACGGCGGCGTGGTCGGGGCGGGGCAATGGTGGCATGGTCGGGAGCGTGACAGAGGCACGGCGAGCTCGGGCTGCCTGGCGGCGTCGTTGGAGGGATCGAAGAACTGACGAAATTTTCATAAGTGCTGGCTTATATAGTAAAGCCATTGGTACCGGTTGGTGGCACCAACCGGTACCAATGCCACCCTTTAGTACCGGTTGGTATCACCAACCGGGACCAAAGGTCTCTTTTTAGCAGCCCAAAGGGCGGGAAGCAGAGGTGTTGGTGTCAAAACCGGCGGATCTCGGGTAGGGGGTCCCGAACTGTGCGTCTAGGCGGATGGTAACAGGAGACAAGGGACACGATGTTTTTACCCAGGTTCGGGCCCTCTTGGTGGAGGTAAAACCATACTCCTGCTTGATTAATATTGATGATATGGGTAGTACAAGAGTAGATCTACCACGAGATCAAGGAGGCTAAACCCTAGAAGCTAGCCTATGGTATGATTGTTGTTCGTCCTACGGACTAAAACCCTCCGGTTTATATAGACACTGGAGAGGGCTAGGGTTACATAGAGTCGGTTACAATGGTAGGAGATCTACATATCCGTATCGCCAAGCTTGCCTTCCACGCCAAGGAAAGTCCCATCCGGACACGGGACAGAGTCTTCAATCTTGTATCTTCATAGTCTTGGAGTTCGGCCAATGATGATAGTTCGGCTATCCGGACACCCCCTAGTCCAGGACTCCCTAAGTAGCCCCCGAACCATGCTTCAATGATGATGAATCCAGCGTGTTGATTGTCTTCGGCATTGCAAGGAAGGTTCTTCTCCAAATCCTGTGTTGAATAGTGTCTGGCTTCTCGTAAATGCTGCACCCCTTGGCTTGTACGCCCAATAATGGCCATCTTCCATGTGTCAAACGAATGCGAAAAGCCAGGGTATTTTTACACTTACCCCCCTAGCTGCACAAATGAGCCACCTATAAAAGGAGACGAGGATCTAGATCCGAATCACACCATCCTCCCTCCGCGAGTACTCACCGGAGCGCCCTTGACGATAATCCATTCCATCATGGACAGTCGACGCGGCTCCTCCTCTCGCGCTCCCAGCCCTCAGCCAGGAGATTAGGGGAGATGCTCAGTCCCGCATAGTGAGTTAGTGACGCTCCAAGCCGAGGGATATCTTCCCCCCGCTTTTATGGTTCCGGTTCGAGCCGGACTCGCCACCTACAAGGGCGGAAAGCAGGCGGAGAGCGTCCCCAATCCCTCCAAAGGAGAGCGGGTATGCTTTGTCTCTTATCTAATAAGAGGACTCGGGTTTCCCTTACATCCGTTTCTCCGGGGGCTCCTGGAGTTCTACGGCTTCCAGCTGCACTACCTTACGCCTGCCTCCATTCTGCACATCACGGGCTTCGTGGCCCTTTGCGAGCCGTTCCTGGGCGTTGAGGCTCATTTTGCACTGTGGAAGAGATTATTCTGCCTCGTACCCCGTTCTCATGAGGGGTAGATATATCAAGTGGGCGGAGCCGAACTATGGTGCATCGCCGGGACCGGATATCTATCCAGAACCCCGAAGAAGGCGTCCGAAGACTGGCCTTCGGAATGGTTTTATATAGAAGACGCCCCTCTACCGGATCCAGTTCGGATCGGCCTCCCGGAGTTCAGTAATGCTCCTATGAAGAAACACCTAAGTTGGGGCCCACGGAGCCCTCAACGGGAGGATGACAGGGACGTCCTGTACCTGATGGGCCGAATAAGATTATTGGCTCATTCCAGATTGACCATGATTGGGGTCATGGCCACATGCATCATGCGAGGGGTACAACCGCTCCACTATAGGGGCCACCCCATGTGGGATTTCAACGGGGAGGACGATGCCCCCCGTCATGGCCGCAAGGGGCCGGGATCGGTTGCCGATTTAGTGAAGGTCTTGTCTGGCCTGTATAAAGGGGAGGAGGAGGACTTCCTCCGTGCCAGTCCATTGAATGGATTTTCCATGAACAACCCTCGAAACTAGGTAAGCGGACACTTGTCTATCCGATCCATATTCCCAAAGTTAAGTGTCTTATTTTGTGATTTCAATGCAGGAACTGCGCCGGGCCGTAGAGGACATACACAACCCGGCTCCACAACCTAAGGATCCAGAACGGTCCGTCGATCCGGCCTCCGAAGAGGATCCGGATATAAAGGTGGAGCTGATCGATGGGGTGTTCCACTAGCTTAGCATCGACAATGCTTTGGTCGCCATTACGGCCGACTACCCCGAAATATCTCCAGTTTCCAAGGTAACTGTGACCGAAGTCGATCCGTGCTTATCTCTGATCACCGTATACTAATGGTGTTCCGCAGGAGGTGCCTTTGAGGTGGGAAGCCGAGCCTGTGGTGGCTGGCCAACAAGGGGCAGCTCGGCCCAGCAGGCGGAAAAGAAGTGCGGTGCGAATCGAGACATGGCCACAACGGTATGGCGCGCCGCCGTGTTTTAAGGAAAGATTCCTGGAAGGCATATTAACGCTCGTGATTTTTCAAGAAAAAGAGCGCTTGCCGGACTGTGTCCGGGGAGTTTGCCAATCAAGCCTCCGCCAGCCAGGCTCCAACGCCAGGTCCAGAGAGGGAGGCGAACGCAAGGCGCGCGTCAGGTGCTCCTCCAACGGAGGATGCCGACAGGTTGTCCGCCACCAGATCTGAGGTGGAGAGCGCCATGAATCACAGGCGCCGCCGGACAGTTCTTCGTGATGCATGTTTCTCCCCGAAGGCATTGAATGCCTTTAATTCGGGAGATGCGCACCTCCGTGCCGCTCAAGATGGTCTAGCCAGAGGCACCGAGCAGTATGTGAAAGACATACGGGTGAGGAATTTTGACAGTTATATATGCCAGTAGCCCCCGAGACTTAAAATAGTTAGAATAACTGATTTAAGGATCATTTGTTATGCAGGATCTTACGGAGAAGAATACCCTCCTGTCCCAGGAGCTTCAAGAGTGCAAGGCCCAACTTGAGGCCGCACTCGCCGCCACGGGGGGAGCCACAGAGACCCCCTCCGGTAATGCATACTTTCGGAAGATAAGTAGTTTGTGAAGTGCGGCGTGTGTATAGGTCTGACAATAATATTGCAGATGGCGCCGGACTAGATCCGGACAGGAAGCAACTACTACGCCAGCTAAAGGCCGGCGAGAAGGTGCTTACAAGGGCGCGGCAGGAGAAAAATAACCTCCAAGATGCCAACACCCAGCTGGGCGAGGAACTGAAAGATGTTCGGGCCTAGCTGTCTGACTCCGTAAAGGAGAATAGGCGTCTTCGTCGCGGCATTTATAGTAAGTGCTTGAACAAACTTTTGAAAAGAAGAGTTCGACGAGGAAGTCGATTAACAGGAATATGTCTGTAGGTATGCTCACAGGTCGTCCTGCGGAGGAAATGCCCGGTTCAATGGTTGACCTACTTCCAGAGCTGCTGCAACTGCACGAACGAGTTCGGCAGGTGATGAGCGGCGTCGCCCAGGCCTTGTGGCCGTCCGTCTCCCTACCCGAAGGTCTTGAGAGCTTGCAGAGAAGCTTCAGGGGGCACGACGGCACTTCCGTCTATGGAAGATATCGGCCTGCCGTCAAGGCGCCAGGGAGGCCTGGGCCATGGTGAAGACGCGGTACACAAAGGCTGACCCAAACCACATGGCCGAGGTCGGACCTGTGGGGCCTGATGGGAAGGAGATCCCTGTGAGCTTAATGTACGGCCAAGTAGAGTTGGCCGCAAAGTATTCCCAGCGGGACTGTAAACTAGACAGCCTATTAGATGGTATTGAAGAGGAATACAGTCAGTCAATTTGACTATGTAATTTAAAATGACATGTAAAATGCCTTCTAGCTGGATTGTAGATCGTTTGTCATTGCGGACCTTTTCGCTTCAACCTCGGGACCCGATAGTCTGGAGTGTGTCCTTGCGGTTATATAAAAAACCGGGGCATGCATGGGGACCAGGTGTAGGGGTCATTAGTGCTTTATCAGACAAGTGCCCAACTAGTTATGTTATATTACATGGTTAGTAAGAAACATCTTCTAGGGAGAATAGTTCCGTTAGGGGTTCCTTTCCCTGGGAGGCATGCCCTAAAGTGCATGTCCGGACTGTGAAAAGAGCAGGAAAGCATCTGGGGGCAGATGAATAAATATGTAAGAAATCATCTTTTAGTTCACCGACCGAATATTCCCTTAAGAACGCTAGCTTTCGGCTTCACCCAGTCTGAGGTACACATCCGGCTGACCCGGCAGTAACAATCGCAGAGGTGCTCCCTTTACCTCCTAGCCGAACAATCGGGAACGTAGGGGTAAGCACAGGAGCTAGGCAACCCAGCTTGGCCAAAACTTAAGTCATATCGATGCATATAATGGTGAATAAAAGGTACATGCGGAAGTGTGACACATGTGTTGGGTATAATGCCCGTATAAATAAGCTTCTGTTAAAGAAGCCCCCAGGTATAATGAGTGCGAGTAACACATCAAGTGTGTGCGAACAATGCGCAGGGGAGCCTTAAAAGGCTTTGGGAAGAAAGAAAAAAAGAAAGGGGAAGAAGGAGAGAAATAAAAGACAGCGAAAAAATATAAAATGTAGACTGAGGAAGGAGACGAACTCAGAGTCCGGCGCTAGGCGTAGAATCTTCGGAGACAGGCTGCATTCCATGGGTTCGGCTCGAGTCGGTTATCCGATGCGTCTCGCAGATGGTACGCTCCACCGGTCAAGACTTGGTCGATGATGAAGGGACCTTCCCATTTGGGCTTGAGTTTGTCCTTTTTCTTGTCCGACAGGCGTAGAACTAGTTCACCAACATTGTGAGTTTTGGCCCCTACTTCTCTGCTTTGATATCTTCGAGCCTGCTGTTGATAGAATGCGCAACGAGCTTTTGCCACATCGCGCTCCTCCTCCAAGGTGTCCAAACTGTCCTGCCGATCCAGCTCGGCTTCTCTTTCTTCGTACATGCGCACGTGAGGTGAGTCATGAATTATGTCGCAGGGCAAACCTGCCTCTGTGCCGTATACCATAAAAAATGGTGTGAATCCGGTAGTGCGATTCGGCGTGGTTCGCAGCCCCTAGAGTACGGAGTCGAGCTCCTCTACCCAGTGCGTGTTAGATTCCTTGAGGGACCGCACTAGTCTGGGTTTGATGCCGCTCATGATTAGACCATTTGCTCGCTCGACTTGACCGTTAGTTTGAGGGTGATAGACTGAAGCGTAGTCGAGCTTGATGCCCATGTTTTTGCACCAGAGTTTACCCTCGTCGGCCGTGAAGTTCATGCCGTTATCAGTGATGATGCTATGGGGGACGCCGTAACGGTGTACTACCCCTGATATGAAGTCTATCACAGGTCCGGATTCGGCTGTCTTAACTGGCTTGGCCTCTATCCATTTGGTGAATTTATCCACCATGACCAATAGGTATTTTTTCTTGTGGGTTCCCCCTTTAAGGGGTCCAACCATGTCAAGCCCCCAGACCGCGAACGGCCAGGTGATGGGTATAGTTTTGAGGGCGGTGGGTGGCATGTAGCTTTGATTAGCGAAGAGATGGCAACCGACGCATCGTTGGACTAAGTCCTGAGCATCTGCCCGGGCCGTCGGCCAATAAAATCCTGTGCGGAAGGCCTTACCTACAAGGGCCCGGGCTGCGGCGTGGTGCCCACCGAGTCTGGCGTGAATTTCAGCCAGAAGATTTCACCCTTCCTCTTCGGAGATACACCTTTGAAGGACTCCGGTTGTGCTTTTCTTGTAAAGCTCTCCCTCATGGACCTTATAGGCGTTAGATTGCTGTACTATGCAGCGGGCCTCATTTTGGTCCTCGGGAAGTTCCTGCCTAGTTAAGTAGGCTAGGAATGGTTCGGTCCACGGGGCAATGACTGCCATTATTTCGTGGGCTAAAGATGTTATTTCATTGGCAGATCCACCGATTGTGTCAGAATGTTCGGTGTCGGGCGGTGCGAAAGGGTCCGGATTGTTGTTTCCGGACTCCCCTTCCCATAGTACGGATGGCTTGAAAAGCCGTTCCAGGAAGATGTTGGGAGGGACGGCATCGCGCTTTGCACCGATGCGTGCCAATACGTCCGCCGCTTGATTATTATCCCGGGCTATATGGTGAAATTTGAGCCCTTCAAACCGAGCTGACATTTTCAGCACGGTGTTACGGTAAGTTGCCATTTTCGGATCCTTGGCGTTGAAGTCTCCATTTATTTGGGATATCACAAGGTTCAAATCCCCACGCACCTCTAGGTGTTTAATGCCCATGGAGACCGCCATCCGGAGGCCATGTAGAAGGGCCTCGTATTCGGCTGCGTTGTTGGAGTCCGTGTACATTATCTGGAGTACGTATGACTGTGTCTCCGGTTGGGGACGTTAGGACGACGCCAGCCCCCAGGCCGGCCAACATTTTGGAGCCGTCAAAGTGCATAATCCAATTGGAGTATGCGCCGTACTCTTTAGGGAGTTCGGCTTCAGTCCATTCGGTGATGAAGTCAACGAAAACTTGTGACTTGATAGCTCACCATGGTTTATAGGTTATGTCGAATGGGAGGAGCTCGATGGCCCATTTTGCAATCCGGCCATTTGCGTCGCGGTTGTTTATAATGTCGTTAAGAGGTACTTCGGAAGCTACTGTTATCGAACACTCTTGAAAGTAGTGTCACAGCTTCTGGGATGCCATGAACACCGCGTACGCTATCTTTTTATAGTGTGGATACCGGGACTTGCATGGAGTTAGGATAGTGGACACGTAGTACACTGGTTTTTGAAGAGGGAACTTGTGTCCGTCCGTTTCTCGTTCGACGACGAGCACCGCGCTTACAACTTGATGTGTTGCCGTGATATATAATAGCATTGGTTCACCCAAGTTGGGCGCGCCCAGGACCGGATTTGTTGCCAATATGGCTTTGATTTCTTCGAGTCCGTCCGTAGCGGCATCCGTCCACTCGAAGTGTTCGGTGCGCCGGAGGAGGCGATAAAGGGGTAATGCCTTTTCTCCTAAGCGGGAGATGAAGTGGCTTAGAGCTGCCACGCATCCAGTCAATTTTTGTATTTGCTTGAGGTCTTTTGGGATATCCAATTGTGACAGAGCTCGGATCTTGGCTGGGTTTGCTTCAATTCCTCTACCGGATACAATGAAGCCCAAGAGCTTTCCGGCTGGTACGCCAAAAATGCATTTTTCCGGGTTGAGCATAATGTCATATGCTTGGAGATTGTCGAATGTGAGCTTCAAGTCGTCTACTAGAGTTTCGATGTGCCTGGATTTGACGACCACATCGTCTACGTATGCTTCCACCGTTTTGCCGATCTGGTTTGCCAGACATGTCTGAATCATGCGCTGATATGTTGCGCCGGTGTTTTTGAGCCCAAAAGGCATTGTGTTGAAGCAGAATGGTCCGTATGGAGTAATGAATGCCGTTGCGGTTTGGTCTGGCTCCGCCATCTTGATTTGATGGTAGCCGGAGTATGCGTCGAGGAAGCACAATGAATCGTGCCCTGCGGTAGCGTCGATAATTTGATCGATGCGGGGAAGGGGGAAGGGATCCTTTGGGCAAGCCTTGTTAAGGTCTTTGAAATCGACACACAGGCACCAGGATTTGTCCTTCTTTGGTACCATTACCAGGTTTGCTAGCCGGTCCGGATGTTTTATATCTTTGATGAATCCGGCTTCCAATAGTTTGGCTAGCTCCTCTCCCATTGCCTGTCTCTTGGGTTCGGAAAATCGCCGAAGATCCTGTTTGACTGGCTTGAATCCTTTTACGATATTTAGGCTGTGCTCGGCCAGCCATCGTGGGATTCCTGGCATGTCTGAAGGGTGCTAGGCAAAAATGTCCCAGTTTTCCCGTAGGAATTCTCGTAGTGCGGCGTCTACATCAGGGTTTAATTGTGCCCCGATGGAGGCCGTCTTTGTAGGGTCCATTGGATGGACTTGGAATTGGACTATTTCGTCCGCTGGCTTAAAAGAGGTGGACTTAGATCTTTTATAGAGTATCACATCGTCCCTGTTCACCATGGAGCGCAGTGCAGTGAGTACTTCGGCCGCTAGGGCTTCTGATAGTGCCTCTAGGGCTAGTGCAGCTGTCTTATTTTCGGCGCGGAGTGCTATGTCCGGATCACTGGTAAGGGTGATGATTCCGTTGGGCCCGGGCTTTTTGAGCTTCATGTACCCATAATGGGGTATAGCTTGAAAGATTGTGAATGCCTCCCGCCCTAATAAAGCGTGATATCCGCTGCTGAATGGGACCAGTTGGAATGTGACCTCCTCGGACCTGTAGTTGTCTGGCGAGCCGAACACCACATCCAGTGTGATTTTTCCTGTGCAGCATGCTTCCCGACTAGGGATTATTCCTTTGAAGGTTGTGCTGCTTCGCTCAATGCGGCTCCAGTCTATTTCCATTTTTCGAAGGGTTTCCTCGTAAATGAGGTTTAATCCGCTGCCGCCGTCCATGAGTACCTTAGTAAGGCGAACGTCGTCCACTATTGGACTGAGGACCAATGCGGCTGGTGCTCGGGCTGTTTGGAATTTAGGCTCGTCACTGGCATTAAAGGTAATAGCCGTGTCACTCCATGGGTTTATTGTTGCTACTTGGTAGACTTCGGCAAAGCTGCGGAGTGTTCGTTTCCGCATATTATTTGATGCGAAAGTCTCAAACACTGTTAATACCGTACTGGTGCTGCTGGGCTGGTTCTCTGGAGCTAGAAGCTCCTCGCCGCTTTTGGCCACCTGCCGCAGTATCCAACATTCTCGAAGGCTATGAGTTGGAGTGGCGCCCTCTGTACTATGAATTTTGCAGGGTCCACTGAGCCATCCTTCCAGTACGGTTCCGTGCCCTTTAGGGGTTTTTTGCTTTTTGGTATTTAACCCGGGTGCTTGGCGATGATGCACCATTTTATTTCGGACTAGGGTTGTATTCGGAGCAGGATTATCCCAAAATTTGGTTTCGGTTTTCCAGACGCTCTCCATCGCACAGTACTTTCGTACTATGGACGCTAACTCGGCGAAGCGTATAATTTCACGATGACTTATGGCGTTTATGATTCCCTTGTCCGTGCAATTATTGTAGAAAAGTGAGATTGCGTCTTCCTCGCGGCAGTCCTTTATCCTGTCCATAACCAGGAGGAATCTTGCCAGATTCGGGATAGATCAATTGTGTTTGGGTGGGCGGGTGGAATTAAATTTGGAACCCCGTCCAATCTAAGACTCAAGGGCTGAAAAGTTCCCGAACTTGGAAGCTTGGGTTGTTGGATGTTGTCCAACGAATCCATCCCGCTGCCTTGACTTTAGGTTCAGGACTTGATCGACGTCCGTCCCTCCGCGGGAATCCGACATGGAGGGGTCGGGAATTCGGACATAGCTTGTCCTTAATGTAGAAGAAGAGTCGCCGTGCTGCTCCTCCACCACAACAATGTGGTGGGTAGCCTGGGGAGAGTTGATCTCTCTCAGATCAGTTTTAGGCCCAATCTGGTCGTAGTCTGTAGCGAGTCCCAGGGCGGCGATGCGATCCAAGAGCTTGTTTAAGGAAGAGAGCTCCATCGGATCTAGCTGCTCGGCGAGTTCCGAGTTGACGTGAAGATCTCTTTTGATGACCCGAGAGGTCATCGTCGGCGCGGCGGCCGAACAGGCGGTCATAAGAGAACCGCCTAACCGGATAGTTTGGCCGATGGCCAAATCTCCTTTAGCAACGGTGCCGTCTTTGAAGTCGGGACGAGGCATCCTTCCTGATGGCGACGACACAGAGGAACTCTCAATGAAAGCACCAATGTCGGTGTCAAAACTGGCGGATCTCGGGTAGGGGGTCCCGAACTGTGCGTCTAGGCGGATGGTAACAGGAGACAAGGGACACGATGTTTTTACCCTGGTTCGGGCCCTCTCGGTGGATGTAAAACCCTACTCCTGCTTGATTAACATTGATGAATGGGTAGTACAAGAGTAGATCTACCACGAGATCAAGGAGGCTAAACCCTAGAAGCTAGCCTATGGTATGATTGTTGTTCGTCCTACAGACTAAAACCCTCCGGTTTATATAGACACCGGAGAGGGCTAGGGTTACACAGAGTCGGTTACAATGGTAGGAGATCTACATATCCGTATCGCCAAGCTTGCCTTCCACGCCATGGAAAGTCCCATCCGGACACGGGACAGAGTCTTCAATCTTGTATCTTCATAGTCTTGGATTCCGGCCAATGATGATAGTTTGGCTATCCGGACACCCCCTAGTCCAGGACTCCCTCAAGAGGCCTTTGGTCCTGGTTGGTGGCACCAACCGGGACTAAAGGAGGGCATCGGTACTGGTTGGTGCCACCAACCGGGACCAAAGCACCCCTGTAGTCCCGGTTGGTGCTACCAACCCGGACCAAAGGCCTTGCACAGTGGCGTGGTGGTGGGAGTTTAGTCCCACCTCGCTAGTTGAGAGCGTTCGACACCTGTTTATAAGCTCGGTTGCCTCTTCCCTTTCGAATTCCTCTGAATTGCAGGCCTATGGGCCAAATCTAACACTGCTATGCATGTGGGCCTACCAAGCCTTCTATGGGGCTGAATCCTGGCCCATGGATGGGTTTCTAGTCGTACTCAGGCTGTGGTGGCCCTGTAGGTGGAATTTTTTTATTATTCCCAGATTTTTTGTTTTCTTTTTTGCTTTATTTATTTTGTTTTGTTTCTACTTACAACAAAATACTTATTTTTTATTTTATTTTGTTTCTAATTACTTATTTATTTTATTTTATGATAATTCTTTTTGCTATTAAAGTTTCTAACAAAAAAGTTCTTTATGAAAATTCTTTTTGCTTTTAATGATTTTGAACAGAAAATACTTTGATAATTTTAGTTGCATCAATTTTATATAATTTTAGTTTCACTAACACTAGAGGTTTCTTATGATGTTTTGAACATAAAATACTTTGATAATTTTAGTTTCAAAAATTTTACTTATGTTATTAAAGTTTATTTTATTTTGTTTCTACTTATTTATTTTATTATAATTTACATTATTTTGTTTCAAATAACTTATTTATTTTGTTTTATGATAATTCGTGTACAAAATGGACAATCTGTTTCGAAGTATCAGGGTTTCATACGGAAACTCATCTGTTACAAAGGAATTTCATTTTTTTTGAACTTATTTGAACTCCATAGTTTTTCTATGTTCAAAATGCACCATTCAAAGCCACATCACCAATTTTCAACCCTTTCTGACTTCATTTGTTATTTTTCATGCATTTACTGATTATTTTGAGCTATAAGACCATGAAATTGAAAAGCATTTGAAATGAACTCTGAAAAGGTTGAAAGTTGGCATGGTATCATCATTTCACCCACATAGAATGTGCAAGAAAGTAGAGAGGATTACGACAAAAACTGGATGCACTTCGTGTACAAAACGGACAATCTCTTTCGAAGTATCAGGGTTTCATACGGAAACTCGTCTGTTACAAAGGTATTTCATTTTTTTGAACTTATTTGAACTCCGTAGTTTTTCTGTGTTCAAAATGCACCATTCAAAGCCACATCATCAATTTTCAACCCTTTCTGACTTCATTTGTTATTTTTCATGCATTTACTGATTATTTTGAGCTATAAGACCATGAAATCGAAAAGCATTTGAAATGAACTCTGAAAAGGTTGAAAGTTGGCATGGTATCATCATTTCACCCACATAGCATGTGCAAGAAAGTAGAGAGGGTTACAGCAAAAACTAGATGCACTTCGTGTACAAAACGGACAATCTCTTTCGTAGTATCAGGATTTCATACGGAAACTCGTCTGTTACAAAGGGATTTCATTTTTTTTGAACTTATTTGAACTTCATAGTTTTTCTGTGTTCAAAATGCACCATTCAAAGCCACATCATCAATTTTCAACCCTCTCATGAATGGATAAGTGATCAAACTAATAGAAGTTCATCATCACATTGAAACCAAAGTACATACATAGTTCTCATTGAACAACATATAGCTCTCCAGAGCATCTAATTAAACCATACATTGAAATTATGTAAAACATTTCAATGCAACAACAAATGCGATCATAATCGCAACCAAGGTAACAGCTGATCCAACTGCATAATGATACCAAGCCTCGGTATGAATCGCATATTTTCTAATCTTTTTAATCTTCAACCGCATTGCATCCGTCTTGATCTTGTGATCATCGACGACATCCGCAACATGCAAATCCAATATCATCTTCTCCTCCTCAATTTTTCTTTATTTTTCTTTCAAGTAATTGTTTTCTTCTTCAACTAAATTTAACCTCTCGACAATAGGGTCGGTTGGAATTTCCGGTTCAACAACGTCCTAGATAAATAAAATCAATGTCACGTTGGTCGGCATAATTGTCATAAACAATAAATGAACCAAATAGTTATCAAAAGATAATATATACCACATCTGAATCATAGATAGGACGAGGGACGATGGGGGCGGATACCAAAACCATAGCACTATATAATAACAAGGAATAATAAAAGTAAGAAAATTAGACAAGTATCTATCTGAAGTAAGAATTTTTTTTCTTTCAGAAAGAAGATAAGAACAAGAGGCTCACCACGGTGGTGCCGGCGACGAGATCGGCGCGGGCGATCAACGGTGGTGAAGATGGGGACAGGACGTGATGGACCGCTAAACCTAGACAAATCTCGGGGAAAATGGAGCTCGGAGATCGAGTTTCGAGAGGAGAAAGATTAACTAGTGTTGCTCGGACATTTCATCGAACACCTCATGTGCGTAGGAGGTGAGCTAGAGCACCCAAATGCCCTCCCCTCACCGGCCAGAAAAAACAGAGCACTGTGGAGTGCTCTGCTGTGGCGATGGGGTATATATAGGCAACTCATTTGTCCTGGTTCATGGTAGAAACCGGGACTAAAGCCCGACAATCTGTCCCGGTTCAAGCCACGAACCGGGACCAATGGTTGTGGGCGAGGAGCGAGGACCATTGGTCCCGGTTCGTGCCTAGAACCGGGACAAATGGATCCAGACGAACCGGGACCAATGCCCACGAGGCCCTGGCCGGCCCCCTGGGCTCATGAATCGGGACTAATGCCCCCCATGGGTTCCGGTTCGTGAAGAACCGGGACTAATGGGCTGGCCAGGCCCGAACCAAAGCACTATTTTCTACTAGTGCAATGACTTATTGGAAATAATACATACCGATGTATGCGGTCCGATGAGTGTTGAGGCTTGTGGAGGGTATCGTTATTTTCTGACCTTCATAGATGATTTGTGCAGATATGGGTATATCTACTTAATGGAACACAAGTCTGAAACATTTGAAAAGTTCAAAGAATTTCAGAGTTAAGTGGAGAATCATCGTAACAAGAAAATAAAGTTTGTACAATCTAATCGTGGAGGTGAATATTTGAGTTACGAATTCGGCCTTCATTTAAAACAATGTGGAATAGTTTCACAACTCACGCCACCTGGAACACCATAGCATAATGGTGTGTCCGGACGTCGTAACCGTACTTTATTAGATATGGTGCAATCTATGATGTCTCTTACCGAGTTACGACTATCATTTTGGGGTTATGCATTAGAGACAGCTACATTCATGTTAAATATCCGTTGAGACGACACCGTATGAACTGTGGTTTGCCAATAACCTAAGCTGTTGTTTCTTAAAGTTTGGGGATGCGATGGTTATGTCAAAAGGCTTCAGCCTGATAAGCTCGAACCCAAATCAGAGAAGTGTGTCTTCATAGGATACCCTAAGGAAACAATTGAGTACACCTTCTACCACAGACCCGAAGACAAGATCTTTGTTGCCAAGAATAGAATCTTTCTAGAGAAGAAGTTTCTCTCAAAAGAAGTGAGTGGTAGGAAAGTAGAACTTGATGAGGTAATTGTACCTTCTCTAAATTTGCAAAGTAGCTCATCCGAGAAATCCGTTCTTGTGATGCCTACACCAACTAGAGAGGAAGCTAATGATAATGATCATGAAACTTCAGATCAAGTTACTGCAGAACCTCGTTGGTCAACTAGAGCACGATCCGCACCAGAGTGGTACGATAATCCTGTTCTAGAAGTCATGTTACTTGACCATGATGAACCTACGAGCTATGAAGAAGCTATGATGAGCCCAGATTCCGATAAATGTCTTGAGGCCATGAAATCTGAGATACGATCCATGTATGAGAACAAAGTGTGGATTTTGGTGGATTTTCCCGATGATTCGCGACCCATAGAGAATAAATGGATCTTCAAGAGGAAGACTGACACTGATAGTAATGTCACTATCTACATAGCTCGACTTGTCGCAAAAGGTTTTCGAGAAATTTCAAAGAGTTGACTACAATGAGACTTTCTCACCCGTAGCGATGCTTAAGTCTGTCCGAGTCATATTAGCAATTGCCACATTTTATGATTATGAAATTTGGCAAATGGATGTCAAAAACTGCATTCCTTAATAGATATTAAAGAAGAGTTGTATATGATGCAACCAGAAGGTTTTGTCAATCCTAAAGGTGCTAACAAAGTGTGCAAGCTCCAGCGATCCATCTATGGACTGGTGCGAACATCTCGGAGTTGGAATATACGCTTTGATAAGGTGATCAAAGCTTATGGTTTTATACAGACATATGGTGAAGCCTGTATTTACAAGAAAGTGAGTGGGAGCTCTGTAGCATTTCTGATATTATATGTGGATGACATATTGTTGATTGGAAGTGATATTAGAATTTCTGGATAGCATAAAAGGATATTTGAATAAGAATTTTTCAATGAAAGACCTCGGTGAAGCTGCTTACATATTGGGCATCAAGATCTATAGGGATATATCGGAACGCTTAATAGGACTTTCACAAAGCACATACCTTGGCAAAGTTTTGAAGATGTTCAAAAAGAATAAGTCAAAGAAAGGGTTCTTGTCAATATTTTAATGTGTGAAGTTGAGTAAGACTAAAAGCCCGACCATGGCAGAAGGTAGAGATATAATGAAAATCATTCCCTATGCCTCAGTCATAGGTTCTATAAAGTATGCCATGCTGTGTACCAGACCTGTTGTGTGCCTTTCCAATGAGTTTGGCAAGGGGGTACAATAGTGATCCAGGAGTAGATCACTAGACAATGGTCAAAATTATCCTTAGAGGACAAAGGAAATGTTTTTCGGTTATGGAGGTGATAAAGGGTTCATCATAAAGGGTTACGACAATGCAAGCTTTAACACTAATCTAGATGACTCTGAGTCTCAGTCTGGATACGTAATGAAAGTGGGAGCAATTAGCTAGAGTAGCACCATGTAGAGCATTGTAGACATAGAAATTTGCAAAATACACACGGATCTGAATGTTACAGACCCGTTGACTAAACCTCTCTCACAAGCAAAACATGATCACACCATAGTACTCTTTGGGTGTTAATCATATAGCGATGTGAACTAGATTATTGACTCTAGTAAACCCTTTGGGTGTTGGTCACATGACAATGTGAATTATAGGTGTTAAATCACATGGCGATGTGAACTAGATTATTGACTCTAGTGTAAGTGGGAGACTGAAGGAAATATGCCCTAGAGGCAATAATAAATTTGTTATTTTATATTTCCTTATTTCATGATAAATTTTTATTATTCATGCTAGAATTGTATTAACCAGAAACTTCATACATGTGTGGATACATAGACAAAATACCATGTCCCTTGTAAGCCTCTACTAGACTAGCTCGTTGATCAAAGATGATTAAGTTTCCTAACCATAGACATGTATTGTCATTTGATAAACCTGATCACATCATTAGGAGAATGATGTGATGGACAAGACCCATTCGTTAGCATAGCATTATGACCGTTCAATTTTATTGCTATTGCTTTCTTCATGTCAAATACATACTCCTTCGACTATGAGATTATAAAACTCCTGGATACCGGAGGAATGCCTTATGTGCTATCAAACATCACAACATAACTGAGTGATTATAAAGATGCTCTACACGTATCTCCGGAGGTGTTTGTTGGGTTGGCATAGATCGAGATTAGTATTTGTCACTCCGAGTATCAGAGAGGTATCTCTGGGCCCTCTCAGTAATACACATCATAAGAAGCCTTGCAAGCAAAGTGACTAATGAGTTAGTTGCAGGATGATGTATTATGAAACGAGTAAAGAGACTTGACGATAACGAGAATGAACTAGGTATGAAGATACAGACGATCGAATCTCGGGCAAGTAACGATGACAAAGGGAATAACATATGTTGTCATAATGGTTCGATCAATAAAAGATCTTCATAGAATATGTAGGAGCCAATATGAGCATCCAGGTTCCTCTATTGGTTATTGACCGGAGAGGTGTCTCAGTCATGTCTACATAGTTCTCGAACACGTAGGTTCGTACGCTTAACATTCAATGACGATTTTGTATTATATGAGTTATATGATTTGGTGACCGAATGTTGTTCGGAGTCCCGGATGAGATCACGGACATGACGAGGAGTCTCGAAATGGTCAAGAGTTATAGATTGATATATAGGACCATAGTATTAGGACACCAAAAGTGTTCCGGAGGGTATCATGTACTTATCGGGTCACGGGAAGGTGTTTTGGGTACCCCCGGCAATCCTATAGGCCATATGGGCCTTGCGAAGGAACACACCATCCCACAATGGGCTGGTGCGCCCTATAAAGCTATAAGAGGAGGAGAAGGAAAGGGGGAAAGGGCAAGGAAAGTGTGGATTAGGATTCCCACTTCCTTCCCTCACCCCCTTTTTCCTTCCGCTTCATGCATACATGGAAAGGGTGGGCGCAGGGCAAGGCAGGGCCCCTAGGGGCGGCCACCGGCCCTAGGACACCCCTGCCTGCCTCTCCTCCCCTCCCACCTATATATATGTGGGGAGGGGGCGCCTCACACGTACACACCAAAATTGTTAGCCGTGTGCGGTGTCCCCCTTCCACAATTTACGCCTCCGGTCATATCTTCGTAGTGCTTAGGCGAAGCCCTGCACGATCACTTCACCATCACCGTCACCATGTTGTCGTGCTGACGGAACTCATCTACTTCCTCGACACTCAGTTGGATCAAGAGTTCAAGGGACATCATCGAGCTAAACGTGTGCAGAACTCGAAGGTGTCGTATGTTCGGTGCTTGATCGGTCAGAATGAGAAGAAGTTTGACTACATCAACACGTTGTCAAATGCTTCCGCTTTTGGTCTACGGGGGTACGTAGACACACTTTCCGCCTCTCGTTGCTATGCATCTCCTAGATAGATCTTGCGTGAGCGCAGGAATTTTTTTTGAAATTGCATGGTACGTTCCCCAACATCTAGGTTAATAGGTTAGTCCCAAAAACAATATAAAATAGCATATTAATTCATATAAAACATCCAAAGCAGATAATATAGTAGCATGGAACAACCCAAAATTATAGATATGTTGGAGACATATCAAGCATCCCCGAGCTTAATTCTTGCTCGTCCTCGAGTAGTTAAATGATACAAACAGAATTTTTGATGTGGAATGCTACCTAACATATTTATCCATGTAATTTTATTTATTGTGGCATGAATGTTCAGATCCATAAGATTCAAAACAAAAGTTTAATATTGACGTAAAAACAATAATACTTCAAGCATACTAACAATGCAATTATGTCTTCTCAAAATAACATGGCCAAAGAAAGCTTATCCCTACAAAATCATATAGTCTGGCTATGCTCCTTCTTCATCACACAAAATATTCAAATTATGCACAACCCCGATGACAAGCCAAGCAATTGTTTCATTCTTTTTATGTTCTCAAACCTTTTCAACTTTCACACAATACATGAGCGTGAGCCATGGACATAGCACTATAGGTAGAATAGACTATGGTGGTTCTGGAGAAGACAAAATAGAAGGAGATAGTCTCACATCAACTAGGCGTATCAATGGGCTATGGAGATGCCTAATGCCTGCTTGAACTACGTTGGTACTTCCTCAAGGAGGAAGAAATGATGTAGCACCGACGGTAGGTATTTCCCTCAGTGATGAGAACAAGGTTATCGAACCAGTAGGAGAACCAAGCAACACAACGTAAATAGCCCCTGCACACAAATAACAAATACTCGCAACCCGGTGTGTTAAAGGGGTTGTCAATCCCTTTTGGGTAACGATGCCAGAAATTGGAGAGAAGACGTGATAAAATTATAATAGATAGGATAAATAGATCACAAATAAAATAAAGTGCAGCGAGGTATTTTTGTATTTTTGGTTTAATAGAACTGAAAATAAAAGCAAATAAAATAGATCACGAAGGCAAATATATTAAAGAAGAGACCTGAGGGGCGTAGGTTTCACTAGTGGCTTCTCTCGATAAAAATAGCAAACGGTGGGAAAACAATTACTCTTGGGAAATTGATAGAACTTCAAATAATCATGACGATATCCATGCAATGATCATTATATAGACATCACGTCCAAGATTAGTAGACCGACTCCAGCCTGCATCTACTACTATTACTCCACACATCGACCGCTATCCAGCATGCATCTAGTGTATTAAGTTCATGGGAAAACGGAGTAATGCAATAAGAACGATGACATGATGTAGACAAGACCTATTTATGTAGAAATAGACCCCATCTTGTTATCCTTAATAGTAATGATAGATATGTGTCGTTTCCCCTTCTGTCACTGGGATCAAGCACCGTAAGATCGAACCCATCACAAAGCACCTCTTCCCATTGCAAGACAAACAGATCAAGTGGCCAAACAAAACCCAAATATCAGATAAGAAATACGAGGCCAGAATCAATCATGCATATAAGAGATCAAAGAAGACTCAAATAACTTTCATGGATAAAAACATAGATCTGATCATAAACTCAAAGTTCATCAGATCCCAACAAACACACGGCAAAAAGACTTACATCATATGGATCTCCAAGAGACCATTGTATTGAGAATCAAGAGAGAGAGAGAGGAAGCCATCTAGATACTAACTACGGACCCATAGGTCTACAAAGAACTACTCGCGCATCATCGGAGAGGCACCAATGTACATGATGAACCCCTCCGAGATGGTGTCTATATTGGATCTGGTGTTTCTAGAAATTGCGGCGGCTGGAATTGATTTTCGTCGACTCTCCTAGGGTTTCTAGAATACTGGGGTATTTATAGAGCAAAGAGGCGGTGCGGGAGGCCACTGAGGTGGGCATAAGCCACCTGGGCGTGCCTGGGCCCCCAGGCATGCCCTGGTGGGTTGTGCTCCCCTCAGAGCACCCCTCTGGTACTTTCTTGGCCCATACGGTGTCTTCTGGTCCAGAAAAAATCCATAAAAAGTTTCGCTGTGTTTGGACCCTATTTGGAATTGATTTCCTGCGATGTAAAAAGCTAGCAGAAGACAACTGGCACTAGGCACTATGTCAATAGGTTAGCACCCAAAAGGATATAAAATGACTATAAAATGATTGTAAAGCATCCAAGAATGATAATATAACAACACGGAACAATCAGATATTATAGATACGTTGGAGACGTATCAGCATCCCTAAGCTTAATTCTTGCTCGTCCTCGAGTGGTAAATGATAAAAATAGAAATTTTGATGTGGAATGCTGCCTAACATGTTCATCACATATTCTTTTCTTTTTAGCATGGACATTTGTACTTTTATATGGTTCAAAGCAATAGTCTAGTTCTGACATGACGACTTTAATACTAAAGTGTATCAACAAGCAACCATGTCTTTGAAAATATCAACACTAAAGCAAGTTATCCCTAGCCCATTATGCTCAACCATTGATCCATTCATGAAACACACTCGAATATTAGCTACACCCAATGCTCAAATACGATCATAGTGCCCCTTAGTTGGTGCTTTATGAGAGAAGATGGAGACTCAAATTCAAAATAAAAAATGTATAAAGTAAAAGAAAGACCCTTCGCAGAGGGAAGTAGGGATTTGTAGAGGTGCCAGAGCTCATAGCAAAAATTGAGAGATAAAAACATTTTGGGAGGCATACTTTTCCCACCAACGAAAATGACTTAGAGTTCCCAATACTTTCTGATGAGGCACGGACTAGCGAGATGCTAATTCACGCGTGTAGATGGCCCGATCTTTCACAGCGATGCTTGATCAACAGTTCGTCCCCTTGTTCCTCCTTGCAACCTTCAAGAATAATTTTCACCCGCGTACAAAAATACACAAAAAAATAATGATCCCCTTGGATCAGCACGTAGGCGTCGATGTGATGATCAACCCTCCATCGCTAGTAAATTTCCTCGATGAGAAAATCACAGATAATATACACGATATGGTCGTCCCCAACTTGGACGTTTTTCTGTATATTTCATAACTCTGAAAACAAACCTCAAAACTGATCTCAATTACGTGGACGTAAGGCATTTATCTAGCCTGGTGCACGCACATGGCCTAAGGGCCACACAACCTGGACTCGTAGGTACTTACGTACTAGTAGAAGGAAAAAAAACTATTAGTGCTAATCTCTATCTCTAGAAGGTAATTAAAAGGCTCACGGCCACTACAAAAAAAGATCCTCTCAGCATTAGTTGTACGCAGATCCTCTCAAATATTAACTGCATGCATGCAGTTTTAAAAGGAAACGGCCAATCCTGATATTTCCTGGAGGTGTACGGAAGTTTGGAACAACCTTGGCAAGCGTTGGATTTTGCTTGATTGTCCGGTGATCTCCTTGATACGTGGCAAACATTTTTGGCAATATTTGATGTGATTCGCCTTTAGCTCTATTTTTCCATAATCCTTGTACAGGCATGACACGTTGATATATCTGATTATGTTTCAAGTTGTCTACTTTCGCCATGTCCGCAAACCCAGGTCCACATATCAAGCGTATCTTTCCATCTCTACCTCGTCGTAGATTAGACATATGAACGACCTTCCTGACAACAATGTCATTGATGCTCGCCTTCTTCTGTTCTGCACCAACATTGTAATCTAACTTGGAAATTAAATTGGTGTTCACTGCTTCGACAATTTTACCTCGAGTAACATCAAAATTTGATGATAGAGTGCTCACATCATCCTCCCTTTCTTGAAGAAAAACCGTCCTCGGTTTCGTCTCCAATTTCCGTTCCGCCTTTCTCTCTGGAATCTGCACCTCTAGGGTGATTGCACTGTCTGCCATCGGTTTCAGCATGTGTCTCCTTCCATCATGCATGAAAGTGTATGTGTTTGATCTTCCGGCATGCACTGCATTATGATCAAATTGCCATTGTCTTCCCAATAGCAACTGACACGCATCCATCGGTACAACGTCACAGTCCACCTTGTCAATATAATCTCCAACCGCAAAAGTTACACGTACCTTGTGTGTAATCTTTAATTTACCGGAGTTGTATAACCACTCCACATGGTGCGGTTGAGGGTGCTTCCACATCGACAAACCCAATTCTTTCACAAGATCTTTGCTAATGCATTGGTAAAACTTCCACCGTCAATTATCATCTTGCATGCACGGTCCTTGATCTTGCAAAGTGTTTTAAAAACACTCCACCGCTGTCCCTTTGCACCACAATCATCTTTCACCTTCTCCACCAAAAAATTCAGCCCCTCTATCGGTGCATCGATTTCTTCCTTTATTTCTTCTTGCTCTTCTCTTCTTTTCATTAAACGACTTTTCCAATCTGCAACGAATAAATCCGTTGGCATTGGAGTAAAACATACTCGTTGACCCTTCCATGAGAGAGAGTAAATATTTTTCCTGACGTTCCGAACAGCCCCGACGCGCATGCACCATGGGTTCCCGAGTAGCAGATGACACGACACCATGGGTACTAGACAAACGTGAAAAAATTCCGCACAACAATATTTCCCCAAATCAAAAATTAGCAAAATCCGATGAGTAATTTTGATGTCACCTTTGAACCACTTTAATGTGTATGGTCTTTCAAGAGGTGCCATCTTCAGCCCCAATTTTTCCACCACTTCGATGCTCACCATGTTGACCGCGGAACCTTCATCGATCGTCAAATTGACACACCGTTCCTTCACGACGCAACGTGTGTGAAAAAGGACAACCTCGCTGATGCCTTCCTCCTCCATCAATACGTTCCTGCTCAACGCATCCATACTCGCCTCCATAGACGATATTCCAAACTAAATCACTGTGACTAACCTTAGCTCTGAATACCACTTGATGAGGCACGGACTAGCGAGATGCTAATTCGCGCGTGTAGATGGCCCGATCTTTCACAGCGATGCTTGATCAACAGTTCGTCCCCTTGTTCCTCCTTGCAACCTTCAAGAATAATTTTCACCCGCGTACAAAAATACACAAACAAAAATAATGATCCCCTTGGATCAGCACGTAGGCGTCGATGTGATGATCAACCCTCCATCGCTAGTATATTTCCTCGATGAGAAAATCACAGATAATATACACGATATGGTCGTCCCCAACTTGGACGTTTTTCTGTATATTTCATAACTCTGAAAACAAACCTCAAAACTGATCTCAATTACATGGACGTAAGGCATTTATCTAGCCCGGTGCACGCACATGGCCTAAGGGCCACACAACCTGGACTCGTAGGTACTTACGTACTAGTAGAAGGAAAAAAACCTATTAGTGCTAATCTCTATCTCTAGAAGGTAATTAAAAGGCTCACGGCCACTACGAAAAAAGATCCTCTCAGCATTAGTTGTACGCAGATCCTCTCAAATATTAACTGCATGCATGCAGTTTTAAAAGGAAACGGCCAATCCTGATATTTCCTGGAGGTGTACGGAAGTTTGGAACAACCTTGGCAGGCGTTGGATTTTGCTTGATTGTCCGGTGATCTCCTTGATACGTGGCAAACATTTTTGGCAATATTTGATGTGATTCGCCTTTAGCTCTATTTTTCCATAATCCTTGTACAGGCATGACACGTTGATATATCTGATTATGTTTCAAGTTGTCTACTTTCGCCATGTCCGCAAACCCAGGTCCACATATCAAGCGTATCTTTCCATCTCTACCTCGTCGTAGATTAGACATATGAACGACCTTCCTGACAACAATGTCATTGATGCTCGCCTTCTTCTATTCTGCACCAACATTGTAATCTAACTTGGAAATTAAATTGGTGTTCACTGCTTCGACAATTTTACCTCGAGTAACATCAAAATTTGATGATAGATGCTCACATCACTTTCCGTGCTAGATACATCATAGGCGGTTCCCTAACAGAAAATAAAGTTTATTCCTTTTTCCACCATACTTTCAGTTTCCATGGCTAACCGTATCCACGGGTGCCCTCCATACCAACACTTTCCAAGGATTTTATTATTTGACAACATACAGTAAATTCATTTTTTTTCATTTCTGGACTGGGCATCCCTAATACCTTTGCCGTACTCTCGTGCAATGACAAGTGAATAAACATTCATCGTGAGAATAACATATCTAGAATGGAAAACATCGGCCACCCCTCACCGCCTCGCGAGCGGTACGAGCACACAAAAGAGAAATTTATTTTGAAAATTAGAATGGCACATGCAAATTTGCTTAGAACGGCACGGAAATACCACATATAGGTAGGTATAGTGGACTCATGTGGCAAAACTGGTTTAAAGGGTTCTGGATGCACAAGTAGTGATCATACTTAGTGCAAAATGAAGGCTAGCAAAAAGATTGAGAAGTGCCCAACCAAGAAACGAAAAATCTAGTACCCAAGCATTAAGCATAAGTACTACCGAATAATGCACCATAAGTAGGATGTAATTTCATTTCATAACTATTGACTTTCATGCTTGCATAGGGAATCACAATCCTTAACACCAATATTCTTACTAAAGCATAATTACTCATCAACATGACTCACATATCATATCGTCATATCTTAAAACCATTACTAAGAACCAAGTTTATTTTTTCCAATGATCTTCATGAAAGTTTTTTATTATATCCTCCCTGTATATCTATCACTTTGGGACTATTTTCGTATGTTGCTTTTGAAAAGCTCAAACAATTTTAAGCGAAGAACATGAGCATAATATTTCTTTGTCTAAAAATAATCTAAGTGAAGCAAGAGAGAATTTCTTAAAAAATTTACTATCTCCCAACTAAATCTAAGCAAAGCATGAGATCATTTCTTCAAAATAACAAAGCACATGGTGCTCTGAAGCACTAGAGCAATTCCAAGGCTCTAAAAATTTAACTGAAGCATAGGAGCAAGCATATTATAATTTTTGGCTCTCTCAAAAAGGTGTGTCCAGCAAGGATTCAAGACTTAAAACAAAAAGCAAAATAATCAAAGACTCATATCATACAAGGCGCTCCAAGCAAAACTCATAATATGTGACGAATAAAAATATAGTTCTAAGTAAAATACCGATGGTTGTTAGAAGAAAGAGGGATGCCACTTGGGGGCATCCCCAAGCTTAGTTGCTTGATACTTATTGAATATTATCTTGGGGTACTTCGGGCATCCCCAAGCTTAGCCTTTTGCTAATCCTTATTCCTTCATCCATCGTAAGATCACCCAAAACTTGAGAACTTCAATCACACAAAAGTCAACAAAACCTTCCTGAGATCCGTTAGTATAAGAAAGCAAACCACTACTATAAGTACTGTTGCAAATCCATTCATATTTTATTTTTGCATTATATCTACTGTATTCCAACTTTTCTATGGCAAAAACTCTTCAAAAAAAAAACCGTAGAGTCATCAAAACAAGCACACAATGCAAAGAAAACAGAATCTGTCAAAAACAGAATAGTTTGTAGAAATCTGACTACTTCGAATACTTCTGTAACTCCAAAAATTCTGAAAAATTAGGACGACGTGAATAATTTGTTTATTAATCTTCTGCAAAAATAATAAACTCAAATGCAATTTTCTGATAAAAATGGAAAATAATGTCAAGAGCGCAAAAGTTTCTGTTTTTTAGCAAGATCAAATCAACTCTCACCCAAATCATCCCAAAGGCCTTGCTTGGCACAAAACTAATTTAAACCACAAAAACACATATAATAAGAGTCACAATTGGGTATTTTATTGAAAACAGCAAGAAAACCAAAAAGCAAAAGGATACAAGTTGGGTTGCCTCCCAACGAGCGCTATCATTTTACGCCCCTAGCTAGGCATAACGCGTATGATCTAAGTTTTGTCATCTTTATTTCTAGATCCATATGATGCCCTCATGATTGATTCATATGGTGGCCTAATTCTTGTTCTAGGGAAGTGTTCCATACCCTTCCTTAGTGGAAATTGAAATTTAATATTGCCTTCTTTCATATCAATCACGGCACCAATAGTACGTAAAAACGGTGTACCAAGTATAATTGGACAAGACAGATTGCAATCAATATCAAGAACAATAAAATCTATGGGCACATAATTCCTATTTTCAATAATAAGAACATCATTAATTCTTCCTATAGGATTTTCAATAGTATAATCCGCCAAGTGCAAATTTAAAGAGCATTCTTCAATATCGGTAACACCAAGCACATCACATAAAGACTTCGGAATTGTAGAAACACTAGCACCCAAGTCACATAAAGCAAACCACTCATAATTTTTAATCTTGACTTTGATGGTAGGTTGCCATTCACCATGTAATTTTCTAGGAATAGAAACTTCTAATTCCAACTTTTATTCAAAAGCTTTCATCATAGCATCAACAATATGTTTAGTAAAAGCTTTATTTTGTTCATAAGCATGGGGTGAATTTATCATAGATTGCAACAAAGAAATACAATCAACCAAGGAGCAACTATCATAATTAAAGTCTTTGTAATCCAAAATAGTGGGCACATCACTAGTTAAAGTCTTGACCTCTTCAAACCCACATTTATCAATTTTCTCAATAAGATTTTCACCCTCCGAATTATAGGGACGCCTTCTAACTAAGGTTGACTCTTCTCCAGTCCCTTTTTCATCCATCTAATTTTTCTAAAAAAACAATCAATAGAAGAAACACCAATCATTTTAAGATCTTCATCACTTTTTTGAAAGTAATCACTCGAAAACACTTTTTCTAAAAATTCTGTTTTAGCTCTTAGCATAGCGGTTCTTTTCTTACTTTCATCCATGGAGACATAAATAGCTTTGATTGATTCTTCAACTTTAGGCACAAAATTTTTCATCTTAGAGTTTCTACATCATGCGAAATTCTATCAATACTTCTAGACATGTCATCAACCTTATTCGCTTTTCTTCTATCATAGCATTGAAAAGTTTTTGAGTATTGATAAATTATTTAATATTGTTCTCAAGATCAGAGGTGTTTCTATTATTATTATAAGAAGGATTACCATAGGAATTACCATAATTATTAGAGGAATTACTAGGAAAAGGCCTAGGATTAAAATTACCTCTATAAACATTGTTATTGAAATTGTTTCACGAGATAAAATTCACATCTATGGCATCACTATTTTGATAAATCAAAGTAGACAAATGCACATCATTAAAATCAATAGGAGAACTTTTATTAGCAACCAACTTCATAAGAGCATCAACTTTTTCACTCAAAGAATTAATTTCTTCTACCGAATTGACTTTTTTACTAGTAGGAGCTCTTTCGGGATGCCATTGTGAGTAATTTGCCATAATATTGTCTAGAAATTTAGTAGCTTCACCTAAAGTAATTTCCATAAAAGTACCCCCATGGCAGAATCTAAAAGATTACCAGAAACAAAATTTAATCCCGCATAAAAAATTTGTATGATCATCCTAAGATTTAACCCATGAATTGGGCAATTCCTTAGCATCAATTTCATCCTTTCCCAAGATTGTGCAAAATGATCATGTTCAAGTTGCTTGAAATTCATGATCTGGGATCTAAGGGAAATGATTTTTGCAGGCGGAAAATACTTAGTAATAAAAGCATCCTTGCACTTGTTCCAAGAATCAATACTATTGCGAGGCAAAGAACAAAACCAAAATTTTTGCGCGATCTTGCGAAGAAAACGGAAATAATTTCAACTTCACAACATCATTGTCCACATCTTTTTTCTTCTTTATATCGTGTAATTCAACGAATGTGTTAAGATGGGACACAACATCCTCATTAGGAGTACCGACAAATTGATCTTTCATAAGAAGATTCGACAAAGCAGTATTAATATCACAAGACTCCGCACTAGTGGCGGGAGGAGCAATCGGAGTGCTAATAAAATAATTGTTGTTGGTATTTGAGAAATCACACAACCTGGTGTTCTCTTAAGTCATGCTGACTTCGCAACAAGATTGCACTCAAAAACAGTTCTGACAAGAAAAAGGCGAACGAAAAAGGGGGCAAATAAAACGGCAAATTTTTGTGAAGTGGGAGAGAGGAAAACAAGAGGAAAATGGCAAATAATGTAAATTGCGAGGAGATGTGATTTGTGATTAGGAACCTGGTTGATGTTGAAGATCCTCCCCGGCAACGGCACCAAAAATTCCTTTTGATGCCTGCCTGAACTACGTTGGTATTTCCCCAAAGAGGAATGGATAATGCAGCACAACGATAGTAGGTATTTCCCTCAGTGATGAGACCAAGGTTATCGAACCAATAGGAGAACCAAGCAACACAACGTAAACAACCCCTGCACACAAATAACAAATACTCGCAACCCGACGTGTTAAAGGGGTTGTCAATCCCTTTCGGGTAACGGTGCCGGAAATTGGCGAGAAGACGTGATAAAATTGTAATAGATAGGATAAATAGATCACAAATAAAATAAAGTGCAGCAAGATATTTTTGTATTTTGAACTGAAATAAAAGCAAATAAAATAGATCGTGAAGGCAAATATATTAAAGAAGAGACCCGGGGAGCGTAGGTTTCACTAGTGGTTTCTCTCGAGAAAAATAGCAAACCGTGGGGAAAAAATTACTGTTGGGCAATTGATAGAACTTCAAATAATCGTGAAAATACCCAAGCAATGATCATTATATAGGCATCATGTCCAAGATTAGTAGACCAACTCCTACCTGCATCTACTACTATTACTCCACACATCGACTGCTATCCAACATGCATCTAGTGTATCAAGTTCATGGAAAAACAACGTAATGCAATAAGAACGATGACATGATGTAGGCAAGATCTATTTATGTAGAAATAGACCCCATCTTGTTATCCTTAATAGCAACGATACATACATGTCGTTTCCCGTTCTATCACTAGGATCAACAACCGTAAGATTGATCCCATCACAAAGCACATCTTCCCATTGCAAGATAAATAGATCAAGTTGGCCAAAAAAACCCAAATACTAGAGAAGAAAAAGGAGGTCAAAGAAGACTCGGATAACTTTCATGGATAAAAACATAGATCTGATCATAAACTCAAAGTTCACCGAATCCCAACAAACACACCGTAAAAAGACTTACATCATATGGATCTCCAAGAGACCATTGCACTGAGAATCAAGAGAGAGAGAGAGAGAGTGTGTGTGAGGAAGCCATCTAGCTACTAACTACGGACCTGCAGGTCTACAAAGAACTACTCACGCATCATCGGAGAGGCACCAATGGACATGATGAATCCCTCGAAGATGGTGTCTATATTGGATCTGGTGTTTTTGGAACTTGCGGCGACTGAAATTGATTGTCGACTCTCCTAGGGTTTCTAGAATATTGGGGTATTTATAGAGCAAAGAGGCGGTGCGGGAGGCCACCGAGGTGGGCACAACCCACCTGGGCATGCCTGGGCACCCAGGCGCGCCCTGGTGGGTTGTGCTCCCCTTAGAGCACCCCTCTGATACTTTCTTGGCCCATAGGTGTCTTCTGGTCTAGAAAAAATCCACAAAAAGTTTCACTGCGTTTGGACTCCATTTGGTATTGATTTCCTGCGATGTAAAAAGCAAGCAGAAAAGAGCAACTGGCACTGGGCACTATGTAAATAGGTTAGTACCAAAAAATGATATGAAATGACTATAAAATGATTGTTAAACATCCAAGAATGATAATATAACAGCATGGAACAATAAATATTATAGATATGTTGGAGATGTATCAATGCCCATCAATAGATATCAATGTGAGTGAGTAGGGATCGCCATGCAATGGATGCACTAGAACTATAAGTTTGTGAAAGCTCAAAAAGAAACTAAGTGGGTGTGCATCCAACTTGCTTGCTCACGAAGACCTAGGGCAATTTGAGGAAGCCCATCATTGGAATATACAAGCCAAGTTCTATAATGAAACATTCCCAATATTATATGAAAGTGACAACATAGGAGACTCTCTATCAGGAAGATCATGGTGCTACTTTGAAGAACAAGTGTGCTAAAAGGATAGTAACATTACCCCTTCTCTCTTTTCTCTCATTTTTTATTTTGGTCCTTCTCTCTTTTTTTGGCCTCTTGCTTTCGTCCGGAGTCTCATCCCAACTTGTGGGGGAATCATAGTCTCCATCATCCTTTCCTCACATGGTACAATGCTCTAATAATGAAGATCATCACACTTTTATTAACTTATTTACAACTCAAGAATTACAACTCAATACTTAGAATAAAATATGACTCTATATGAATGCCTCTGGCGGTGTACCAGGATGTGCAATGAATCAAGAGTGACATGTATGAAAGAATTATAAAGGTGGCTTTGCCACAAATACGATGTCAACTACATGATCATGCAAAGCAATATGACAATCATGAAGTGTGTCATACTAAAAGGAGCGGTGGAAAGTTGCATGACAATATATATTGGAATGGCTATGGAAATGCCATAATAGGTAGGTACGGTGGCTGTTTTGAGGAAGGTATATGGTAGGTGTATGGTACCGGCGAAAGTTGTGTGGTACTAGAGAGGCTAGCAATGATGGAAGGGTGTAATCCATGGACTCAACATTAGTCACAAAGAACTCACATACTTATTGCAAAAATCTATGAGTTATCGAAACGGAGTACTATGCGCATGCTCCTAGGGGTATAGATTGGTAGGAAAAGACCATCGCTCGTCCCCGACCGCCATTCATAAGGAAGAAAATTAATAGATAAATCATGCCCCGACTTCATCACATAACGGTTCACCATACATGCATGCTATGGGAATCACAAACTTTAACACAAGTATTTCTACAATCCACAATTACTCACTAGCATGACTCTAATATCACCATCTTTATATCTCAAAACAATCATAAGGAATCAAACTTCTCATAATATTCAATGCACTTTATATGAAAGTTTTTATTATATCTTTCTTGGATGTCTATTATATTAGGACTGAATTTATAACCAAAGAAAACTACCATGCTGTTTAGAGACTCTCAAAATAATATATGTGAAGCATGAGAGTTCAATAACTTCTATAAAATAAAGTCACCGCCATGATCTAAAAAGATATAAGTGAAGCACTAGAGCAATATTGCCTAGCTCAAAAGATATAAGTGAAGCACATATAGTATTCTAATAAATCATGATTCATGCGTGTCCCTCTCAAAAGGTGTGTATAGCAAGGATGATTGTGGAAAACAAAGACTCAAATCATACAAGACGCTCCAAGCAAAACACATATCATGTGGTGAATAAAAATATAGCCTCAAGTAAAGTTACCGATAGACGAAGACGAAAGAGGGGATGCCTTCCGGGGCATCCCTGATGACCCACAAGTATATGGGGTCAATTGTAGCCTTTTTGATAACTAAGAGTGTCGAACCCAACAAGGAGCAGAAGGAAATGACAAGCAGTTTTCAGTAAGGTAATGTCTGCAAGTGCTGAAATTGTAAGTACCAGAGTAATTTGATAGCAAGATAATTTGTAACGAGCAAGTAACGACACTAGTAACAAAAGTGCAGCAAGGTAGCCCAATCCTTTTGAGGCAAAGGACAGGCCAAAACGGTCTCTTATGATAAGCAAAGTGTTACTGAGGGTACATATGAATTTCATCTAGTCACTTTCATCATGCTGGCTTAATTCGTGTTCGCTACTTTGATAATTTGGTATGTGGGTGGACCGGTGCTTAGGTGTTGTTCTTACTTGAAAAAACCTCCTACTTATGATTAACCCCCTCGCAAGCATCCGCAACTACGAGAAAAGTATTAAGACTAAATTCTAACCATAGCATTGAACTTTAGGATCCAATCGGTGCCTTATGACATAGCGTATAAAGTAGGATTTAAGCTTCTGTCACTCTCGCAACCCATCATCTAATAACTACTCCACAATGCATTCCCTTAGGCCCAAATATGGTGAAGTGTCATGTAGTCGACGTTCACATGACACCACTAAGGGAATCACAACATACATATCATCAAAATGTCGAACACGTATGAAGTTCACATGATTACTTGCAACATGGTTTCTCCCGTGACCTCAAGAACAAAAGTAACTACTCACAAATGATAATCATGCTCAAGACCAGAGGGGTATTAAATAGCATAATGGATCTGAACATATAATCTTCCGTCAAATAAACCATATAGTAATCAACTAAAAGATGTAATCAACACTACTAGTCACCCACAAGCAGCAATCTATAGTTCTGGTACAAAGATTGAACTCAAGAGATGACCTAGAGTTTGAGACGAGATGGTGTTGTTGAAGATGTTGATGAAGATAGCCCTCCCTAACATGGGAGATTTGTTGGTGATGATGATGACGATGATTTCCCCCTCTAGGAGGGAAGTTCCCCCGGCGGAATTACTCCATCGGAGGGCAAAAGTGCTCCTGCCCAAGTTCCGCCTCAAGACGGAGGCACTTCATCCCGAAAGTCCTCTCCTTATTTTTTTCTAGGTCAAAATGACTTATGTACCAGAAGAGGGGTACTGGAGGTGGGCCTGGATGAGCACAACCCACCAGGGCGCGCCTGGGCACCAGGGTGGCCCCGTCTGGTACTTATTTGCTCTAGTATTTCTTATTTATTCCATAAAAAATCCGCGTGAAGTTTCAGCTCATTTGGAGTTGTGCAGAATAGGTAGCCCGACGTAGCTTTTTCAGGTCCAGATTTCCAGCTGCCAGAATTCTCCCCCTTTGTGTATACCTTGCATATTATGAGAGAAAAGGCATTAGACTTACACCAAAAAGCATTATTATACAACAAAACAACATAAATAACAGTAGGTAAACATGATGCAAAATGGACGTATCAACTCCCACAAGCTTAGACCTTGCTTGTCCTCAAGCGAAAACCAAAATTGAAAAACATGTCCACATGCTTAGAGAGAGAGGTATCGATAAAAACAAAAATACGGACATAGCAGGATCATGTAACTTATTATGACATCAACAAACTATAACATAAAACCTTTATCATAGAACTTTTATCATAGACTTCTCATGAATAAATAACAAGTCAGCACAACATCGAAGTATAAAGTATAAACTCTATTAGAAACCAACAAACTATGTTCTCAGTCAACTTTGCAACTACAATTCATCATCTTTTCAGGAAGGGTCACATATCGGAGCCTTTTGGCAAGTTCACATACCCAACCATCATTTATTCTTCTATGATTGCTAACACTCACTGCTTACACATGAGAAAAACGTTTCAACCGGACACATAGAAAGATAGGGGCTTATAGTTTCGCCTCCCAACGTATTCACCTCAAGTGCGATGTCAACAATAATAACTCATGCTAACCATATTCAACTGGATATAGGTGCCTAGATCTTTCCTCACCATATGATGCTTGCCAAAGGAGAAAATAAAAAGGAATAGAGAGAACAACTTTGACTCTTGCATGAAAGTAAATACATAAAATTAAAAGATAGGCCCTTCGCAGAGGGAAGCAGAGGTTGTCATGCGCTTTTTGTTTGTATGCTCAACCCCTTAGTGCAAGAGAACGTCACGTTATATTTCCCCTTATGATGGCAACCTTTATTTTGTAGTCTGTCGCTTTTATTCTTCGCCATCACAAGTTCGTACAACGCTCAATTTTCTCTTACACTAAATGATCTAACACTTTTAGAAGCAATTTTTATTGCCTTATTGCACCGATGACAAGTTACTTGAAGGATCTTACTCAATCCATAGGTAGGTATGGACTCTCAAAACAAGATTCGGGTTTAAGGGTTTTGGATGCACAAGTAGTATCTCTACTTAGTGCGGAATTTTTGGCTAGCAAAGATAGGGGCAAGCACCACATGTTGAAGGATCTATGACAATATAACTTCTATGTGAATATGAACAAACATTAATCATTACGTTGTCTTCCTCGTCCAACGTCAACAATTTGGGCATATAATATTTTGATGAGTGCTCACAATCACAAAAGGTTCCAGGATAGTGTATTTGCATGTGAATCTTCTCTTCCCTTATTAATTATTTCATGAGTTGCATCATTGACCAATGCTATGTTTGTCTATCTACAATAAAATTTTCTACTTATACTTTTCCTTATGTGATTTCATCACTTACCATAAGATTAGCATATGATCTTTTTCATTTATTTCCTTTCTTTTTATTGAAACATGAAAGTAAAAGAAGCAAAACTCAAACTAAACTTTATTATATATCTCGCACACGATTACAAAGATAGATCACTAAGCAAACTCTCGAAAACAAAGGATCGAACTAAAATTTTATTCATCTAAAGCAAAAGATAACTATGGATCGAACTAAGAAAAGTAAAGGAAAAAGATAATGGAGGTGGTATGATACTGGGGCACCTCCCCCAAGCTTGGCGAAAGCCAAGGGGAGTGCCCATACCTGATACTCAATTTTCTTTTGGTGATGAAGGAGGTGGTGGTGATGAAGTAGTTGGTTTTTCTTTCTTCCTTAGCTTACGCTTGAGGACGGAATTCTCATCTTTCAATTCACTGATCTCCCACTCAAGTTCCAATACCTTTTGCATAAATCTTGCTTGTTTTCCTGCAAAAGAGGAAAGGGGATAAACTGGATCTTAGGCTTCTTTGCTTTGTTGGGAAGACTCAACATCTTAAATTCAACGTGCATGTCCCCAGGTTGGGGTAATGAGGCTTCATCTTCATCGGGGCTCGTCTCCTCCTTCCGCTTAGGATCATAGTCTTCTTCTTCGTATGTGGTCCAACCATAGTGCTCCACATCCCCATATACCTTGGGGGTTTGAGATATAATCTGCAACATAGCTCTCACCCTCCGAGTCTTGGGACGACATAATTCAGATCTGTTGGAAAAATAGCGAGAAAAGAAAACAGGAGATTTCTCCGCGATACGGAGGTCAACAGGTTCGGGGGGTATATAAAGATTTTTGTATCTTTGGAAACAAGCAAAACAGAAGAAAAACGGAGTTCGGAAGGTACCAGAGGTGGGCACAACCCACCTGGGCGCGCCTGGCAAGCCAGGCGTGTCCTGGTGTCTTGTGCCCACCAGGGTCACCTTCTGCTACCCCTTGAGCTTGCGTTGGTTTTCCCTTGAAGAGGAAACGGTGATGCAACAAAGTAGCGTAAGTATTTCCCTTAGTTTTGAGAACCAAGGTATCAATCCAATAGGAGACAACGCACAAGTCACCGAATACCTGCACAAACAATCAATAACTTGCACCCAACGTGATAAAGGGGTTGTCAATACCTTCACGGTCACTTGCAAAAGTGATATCTGATAGAGATCGATAAACGGTAAAGTAAATATTTTTGGTATTTTTGGTTTATAGATTGGAAAGTAAAGATTGCAAAATAGTAGATCGGAAACTAGCAAGATGTAAATGAGATTCAATATAATGGAGAAGAGACCCGGGGGCCATAGGTTTCACTGGTGGCTTCTCTCAAGATAGCAAATATTACGGTGGCTGAACAAATTACTTTCCAGCAATTGATAGAACAACACATAATTATAACGACATCTAAGGCAATGATCATGAACATAGGCATCACGTATGTGTCAAGTAGACCGACACCTGCCTGCATCTACTACTATTACTCCACACATTGACCTCTATCCAGCATGAATCTAGAGTATTAAGTTCGTAAAGAACGGAGTAATGCATTAAGCAAGATGACATGACGTAGAGGAATTAACTCAAGCAATATGATGAAAACCCCATCTTGTTATCCTCGATGGCAACAATACAATACGTGCCATGTTGCCCCTATTGTCACTGGAAAAGGACATCGCAAGATTGAACCCAAATCTAAGCATTTCTCCCATCGCAAGAAAGATCAATCTAGTAGGCCAAACTAAACCGATAATTTGAAGAGACTTTCAAAGATATCAAATCATGCATATAATAATTCAGAGAAGAAATAAATAATATTCATAGATAATCTTGATCATAAATCCACAATTCATCGGATCTCAGCAAACACACCGCAAAAGAATATTACATCGAATAGATCTCCAAGAACATCGAGGAGATCATGGTATTGAGAATCAAAGAGAGATAAGAAGTCATCTAGCTAATAACTATGGACCTGAAGGTCTGTGGTAAACTACTCACGCTTCATCGGAGAGGTAATGGTGTTGATGTAGAAGCCCTCTGTGATTGAATCCCCCTCCGGTAGGACGCCGGAAAAGGTCCCTAGATGGGATCTCACGGGTACAGAAGATTATGGCTGTGGAATAGTGGTTTCGTGGATCCCTCGGATGTTTTCAGGGTATAAGAGTATATATAGGCAAAGGAACTAGGTCAGGGGAGCCAGGAGGGGCCCACGAGCGTGGGGGGCGCGCCCTAACCCCCTGGGCGCGCCCTCCTTCCTCATGGCTTCCTCGTTGCGTCTCCGACTTCATCTCCAAGTACTCTAGTTTGCTTTTGGTCCAAGAAAGATCAACGCGAAGGTTTCATTCCATTTGGTATTCCTTTTCTGCAAAACTCTAAAATAGGCACACAAAAACAGAATCTGGCACTGGGCCCTCGGTTAATAGGTTAGTCCCAAAAATAATATAAAATAACATATAAATGCCCATTGAACATCCAAAATAGATAATATAATAGCATGGAACAATCAAAATTATAGATACGTTGGAGACGTATCAAGCATCCCCAAGCTTAATTCCTGCTTGTCCTCGAGTAGGTGAATGATAAAAACAGAATTTTTGAGGTGGAATTCTAGCTAACATATTTATCCATGTACTTTTCTTCATTGTGGCATGAATGTTCAGATTCGAAAGATTCAAAACAAAAGTTCAATTCTGACATAAAAACTATAATACAAGCATACTAACAAAGCAATCATGTCTTCTCAAAATAACATGGCCAGAGAAAGCTATCCCTACATAATCATATAGTCTGGCTATGTTCTATCTTCATTACACAAAATATTTAAATCATGCACAACACCGATGACAAGCCAAGCAATTGTTTCATACTTTTGATGTTCTCAAACTTTTTCAATCTTCACGCTATACATGTGTGTGAGCCATGGATATAACACTATAGGTGGAATAGAATGATGGTTGTGGAGAAGACAAAAAGGAGAAGATAGTCTCACATCAACTAGGTGGCAGGACCCCGACTCAATGCCACATCGATCTAGCATGTAACACCTCATATCACTTTGCGGCCTCACGCACGGTATTCCCACGGGTGTCGCCTTACCTTTGCCCGGGACCGTTTGCGCCTTTTGGCACACGTATATGATAGTGTCGCTAGCATCCATATGATAAGGAGCCCGGGCTGACATGGCTAGTCGTAAACCCAAAGTGGCACAAACTTACTGGGACAGGCATCCATGACCCAGCATCGAACGTGTCGGTCATCAGCGAGTGAATCCAGGCTGTAGCACTGGGCTAGCAGGGCTCCGGTGAACCGGGCTGTAGCGGGCTAACAAGACTCCGGTATTCATCGCGTGACATTTCCCCGAAGGGACAGACACAGGAACGAAGAAGGACACATGCCGGCCAGCCTAAGTGTTCCGGAGCAGTAGCAAGCTACCATGGCTCGGTGGAAACACTAGGAGACATTTCCCGGTAAGAGAGGCTACTAAGGAAAAACAACTAGATAGTCAGATCCCACACATACCAAGCATTTCAATAACATACACACAATATGCTCGATATGTGCAAATACAACATGGCATCACAACATGACTCTACGACTCAAGTATTTATTCATTAGGCTCCGAGGAGCGAGATATTACAAACATAGGTCTCAGGACCCAACATTCAGAGCATACAAATCAAAGCACATGCGGAAGCTTAACATGTCTGAGTACAGACATCTACAAATGGAAAAGGCTTAGAAGCTTGACTATCTACCAGATCCTGCCGAGGGCACAAGATCGTAGCTGAGGTATCAAGCTAAACGTCAAAGTCCACGCGGAACTGCTAACGAGACTGAAGTCTCTCTGCAAAAACATAAAATAGGCAAACGTGAGTACAAATGTACCCAGCAAGACTTACATGAGAACTAACTAAAGATGCATCATTATCAACAAAGGGGATGGTGGGGTTTAACTACAGCAAGCCAGCTTTGACTCTGTGGCTATCCTAAAACTACGACTGCAAATAACTCTTTTGAGGTGGCGCACACGAGTCCACATATTCACCATATCAATACACCACTATGGATCCGCTCCCGTCTCCCTACGAGAACGCCATCCATAGCACTCACGCTTATCTTGCGTATTTTAGAGTATCCACTTCCACTTGTCTATGAACTGATATAGGCAACCTAGAAGTCCTTTACCGCGGACACGGCTATTCGAATAGATCATATTAACCCTGCAGGGGTGTACTTCTTCATACATGTTTCCACCACTTAGCGTCTGCACACGACATGTGCTCGGCAGACTTCAAGCGAAAGCCGACGTGGGTGTAGACCACGACCTACCTAAACACTCAAGTCTCTAGTCTAGGTTTATCGCCTATTCGGGTTCCATCCATGAGGAGATCCAGCCGGAGTTTCGCTCACAGCCCCAAACGATGTGAACAGGGTTCCGTGACACCAAACGGGCGCCCGGTATACCCGGCCACGTGCCTACCGCATCACAGCCCACCCCTTCGATCAGCGCTGCGCATGGCCTCCAGCATACTACAAACACCAAAAACTACTTGCAACTCCTGGACAGAGGACAAGGGTGATTAAGAAGTCGAGCGGGGTCATATTTCAGGGCCCAATGCATGGTAGTAGCTGAATCATGGATCACAAACACAGAACTTAGTTCCTAAGGATGGCTTCAATGAGACAACCCACCATGTACTCCTACGTGGCCTCTCACCGCTACCTTTACCAAATCGTGTTCACACACTTAGCTCACACATAGAAGGACATGTTCACACACCTCTGATTCATCCCGGATGAATCAGACCTGACACAACGCTAGGTAATAGCAGGCATGAAAAACAAGCATGAATGAGTAGGCACATCAGGGCTCAAACAACTCCTACTCATGCTAGTGGGTTTCATCTATTTACTGTGGCAATGACAGGTCATGCAGAGGATAAAGGGGTTCAGCTACCGCAGCAAGTAACACATGAATCGTTGTTGTCCTAATGCAGTAAAAGAGAGCAGGAGCGAGAGAGTGGGATTGTATCGGAATGAACAAGGGGGTTTTGCTTGCCTGGCACTTCTGAAGATAGTATAGCTCTTCATCGGTGTCATCGATCTCATCGTCAGTATCATGTCTATCGAGAGGGGACAAATACCGACAACACAGAAGGAAACACAATCAATGCAACTAGCAGCAGGTTAAATGACATGGCAATATGCTGTGGTTTGAGCTAATGCAACTAGCAGCAGGTTAAATGAAGTTGGTTTGAACCCTAGGTTCAAATTCAAACTCCATATGTGAAGGTTTAAATGCCATTATAAGATTTGGCCTAAACAGCAGCCCTAAGTTGTTCTATCATGCATGAAAATGGTACAGATGGATAGATTGGATTTTTCTGATCATTTTTCATATATAATTTATCTCATTTGGAGTTACAGATTAATTTCTATGATTTTTAGAAGTTTAGGGCATTTTCTGGAATTTCCTATATAAGAATAAATCCAGAAAATGAGTTACTGCATCAGCATGTCGTCACTGTGATGTCAGCGGTCAACGGGAGCGGTCCAAGTCAACCGTGACCAGTGGGACCCACTAGTCAGTGGTTAGTTAACTAACTAAATTTAGTTAGCGTTAAACTATTGCTAATCCTGGTTTAGTTAGTGGCCTGGGGCCCACACGTCAGTGACCCAGGGGGTCAACCTGGGCCCACCGAGTCAACGGTCAGTCGTCAAACTTGCCGGCGTCTAGCCGCCGGCAAGTCCAGACGCGGCGGAGCGGCGCGGGATTCGCCTACAGGGCGCCGTTTGGCGCGCGGAGCACAGCTACGGATGCGGACGCTCGTCCGCATCCAACCATGGTGGTGGCGCGGCCGGGGAGTGGCCGGAGAAGTGCCGGCGATGAGCTCGGCGGCGGCCGAAGCTCGGTCGAGCTCGGGCTTGTTGCTGCAGTGGCCTAGGTGGGTCGGCGCTAGCACCTACAGCTCCTACGCGATGCGGGGAGTGCAATGGGCTCAAGCCCGGGACCATATGGTCACCGGAGCACCACCGGTGACGAGCGCGGGCGGCGGCGTGTGCGGGTGAGTGCGGTGCAGTCGCTATGATGCACGGGGAAAGAAAAGAAGAGGATGGGGGAGGTCAGTGGATCACAGCGGTCACGTAGAGACGCTCGGTGGGCTCGGGGAAGGGTTGGTGACGGCGTGCGGTCACCGGCGATCTCGGCGGACCAAGGTTGAAGAACACGGCGTTGGCAGCGTTCTAGGGCTTACGGTGTCGCACGGCTCGGTGAGGAGGAACAGGAGGTCAGGGCGGAGCACGGGAACACGTCTGAGGGAGTCCTAGACTAGGGGGTGTCCGGACAGCCGGACTATCATCGTCCGCCGGACTCCAAGACTACGAAGATACAAGATTGAAGACTCCGTCCCGTGTCCGGATGGGACTTTCCTTGGCGTGGAAGGCAAGCTCGGCGATACGGATATGTAGATATCCTACCATTGTAACCGACTCTGTGTAACCCTAGCCTCCTCCGGTGTCTATATAAACCGGAGGGCTTTAGTCCGTAGGACACAACATACATTACAACAATCATACCATAGGCTAGCTTCTAGGGTTTAGCCTCCTTGATCTCGTGGTAGATCCACTCTTGTACTACCCATATCATCAATATTAATCAAGAAGGACGTAGGGTTTTACCTCCATCAAGAGGGTCCGAACCTGGGTAAAAACATCGTGTCCCTCGTCTCCTGTTACCATCCGCCTAGACGCACAGTTCGGGACCCCCTACCCGAGATCCGCCGGTTTTGACACCGACATTGGTGCTTTCATTGAGAGTTCCTCTGTGTCGTCACCGATAGGCTTGATGGCATCTTCAACCAACAACGCTGTCCAGGGTGAGACTTTTCTCCCCGGACAGATCTTCGTATTCGGCGGCTTCGCACTGCGGGCTAGTTCGCTTGGCCATCTGGAGCAGATCGAAAGCTACGCCCCTGGCCGTCAGGTCAGATTCGGAAGCCTAAACTTCATGGCCGATGTCCGCGGAGACTTGATCTTCGACGGACCCGAGCCATTGCCAAGCGCACCGCACTGTGACGACGGGCATGATCTACCTCTGCCACCGAACAGTGCCTTGGTGGCCGCACATGAATCCGCTTCGGCCATTAGTCCGGAGCCGATTGCCCAGATCGAGGGCCGGTGGATAGACGCTGCCCCGGGGGCTTCAACATCCACGGCGATGGAGCCGAACACTAATATTGTCCCCTGCGAAACTCGTGATTCCGAGGCGCTGGACTCCTTGCCGGACTCCGAACCTCCCGCGCCCCTACCAATCGATTCGGATTGGGCGCCGGTTATGGAATTCACCGCCGCGGACATCTTCCAATACTCGCCTTTTGGCGATATCCTGAATTCACTAAAGCATCTCTCATTATCAGGAGAGTCCTGGCCGGACTATGGCCAGGATGGTTGGGGTACGGACGACGAAGAAATTCAGAGCCCACCCACCACCCACTTTGTAGCCACTGTCGACGATCTAACCGACATGCTAGACTACGACTCCGACGACATCGACGCCATGGACGACGATGCCAGAGACGAACAGGAACCAGCGCCTACGGGGCACTGGAAGACCACCTCGTCACATGACATATACATGGTGGATACCCCAAAGGAGAGCGATGACGAGGACCAACGGGCCGCGGCAGAAGATAACCCCGCCGATAAACAACGAAAACGGCGATGCAGACGCCGCCCTAAGTCCCGCCTCGACGACAACAACGCTCCCAAGGAGCCCGCAATACGGCAGGGCCCACAAGAGGACGACGAACATGCAGATAAGCAACCGTCCGAACATGACGAGTCAGATAATCAGTCCAGGCCTGGTGAAAACAACAGTCCGGACGACCTCATGCCAGACACGCCGCCGGAAAGCAAAAACCTTCGGAAAAGACTCGTCAACACTGCAAGAAGCCTGAAGAAGGAAAAGAGGAAGCTCAAAACAGCGGAAGAGACACTCAGAATGAGATGGAGCAAAGTGCTCAAAACCGCAAATAAATACGGCAATGGCCACCAATCAAAGAGCTACCCGTAGCGTAAGCTGCTACCAGAATTCGACGAGGAGGCCATAGAGCCTCCACCGTCAAAAAATAAAGAGGCTGCCTGGTTGGATAGACGGCCAGAGGATAGGCCAAATTCTGAAAGCGGCGCCACATATAAACCAACCAACGAACTTGGAAGGACAGATGGCCCAGCCAGGTCCATCTACGGGCCAAAGAAGAAGGCCCCAAGAAGCAAGGTAACACGTCAAGTGTCCGAAGACAGCGGCACACACAAATACAGGGGCGCCGGACACCCACTATGTTTCACCGATGAGGTGCTGGACCATGAGTTCCCAGCAGGATTTAAACCCATAAACATAGAGGCCTACGATGGAACAACAGACCCTGGAGTCTGGATAGAAGATTATATACTGCATATACACATGGCCAGAGGAGACGATCTCCACGCCATAAAATACCTACCCCTCAAGCTCAAAGGGCCAGCCCGTCATTGGCTTAAAAGCCTCCCAGAAAACACTGTTGGAAGTTGGGAAGAGCTCGAGGACGCGTTTAGAGCAAATTTTCAAGGGACTTATGTCCGCCCTCCGGATGCAGATGATCTAAGTCATATAACTCAAGAGCCCGGAGAGTCAGCGCAGAAATTCTAGAACAGGTTTCTTACCAAAAGGAACCAAATAGTCGACTGTCCAGACGCCGAAGCCTTAGCAGCTTTCAAACACAATGTCCGAGACGAATGGCTTGCCAGGCACCTCGGTCAAGAGAAACCGAGGACAATGTCCGCACTAACAAGCCTCATGACCCGCTTCTGTGTGGGAGAGGATAGCTGGCTAGCAAGATGCAGCACCAGTGACCCAAGTACATCCGAGATAAGAGATGGAAATGGAAAATCATGGCGCAGAAAAGAGCAGCACCGGAATCAAGAGAAAAGCCCAAAGAGCACGGCAGTCAACGCCGGATTCAAAAGCTCGCGGCCCAACAACAAAACACAACATCTTAAGGATGACAGCGATGAATTGTCCAACTTAAACAAGATTTTGGGTCGGATATGTCAAATCCACAGTACCCCCGGAAGGCCTGCAAATCACACCCACAGGGATTGTTGGGTTTTTAAACAGTCCGGCCGACTAAATGCCGAACACAAGGGGCTCGACGCGTCAAGCGAAGAAGATAAACCCCACCAGCAGAGCACCGGAAAACAAAAGACTTTCCCACAAGGGGTCAAAGCAGTAAACTCACTTCATGTGATAATACGGAAAAATAGTGCGACACTTTCTAAAAAGAGCTTCGCACGGTCCAACCGAGCAGACCATAGAGATTGGATATTAAAACCAATCACTTTCGACCACCTGGACTATTCCAGAAGCGTTCGAAACGCGGGACGGACTCCCCTGATATCGAATCCCATAATAGACGGATTACAATTTACTAACGTCCTAATGGACGGAGGCAGCGACTTAAACCTGCTATATTCAAACACAATCCGTAGGATGGGGATAGACCCTACCAAAATCCGACACAGCCGCACTTCCTTCAAAGGAGTGACGCCAGGCCCTTACGCCAAGTGCACAGGCTCTATATTACTAGAAGTCGTGTTCGGATCGCCGAACAATTTTCGACGTGAAAAAATAATTTTTCACATCGTCCCATTTGAAAGTGGATATCAAGCACTCTTGGGACGAAGGGCTTTTGTCCGCTTCAACGCCATACCGCATTACGCGTCTCTTACACTCAAGATGCCCGGTCCGTGTGGCGTCATTTCAGTGCGAGGGTCACTTAGAGACCCCGGACTCGGATAGACGAATCCGGCCTCAGCAGGCTAGGGGCTCCCTAGCCGCATACCTCTTCACAGGGGGCTGCGTGCACAGACAACCGCGGGTTCATACAAACCCCGTTTTAATTATTTATATTTCTTCTTTTACACATATTTTTCGCACGAATTGTTTTCAAACTAAACGTTCCTCTCTTTCTACAGATGAACAACATGCATACCCGTCCAGGATAACGGCGCAACGGAGACACAGGCGTAGACGTGCAGTAGGGACCCGTTGTAAGGATTCTTTTCAGATTAAGACCCTGCGTAAACCTTTTTTACTGTCTCTTGTTGTTATTCTCCCTTGGTTTCTTCCTATAGCCAAAGCGGAGCCTGACGTTTTGGCATCGGCCGCGTCAGAAGACCATGCCCGTACCTGGACACTAGGGGCTTAGGGCATCGTTCTGCCCATTATTATAAAGACCGAACACCTTAGGGAGTGTTCGGCGTCTCGAGTTAGGCATTATATGCATCAGCTCCAAATCATGTCTTTGGTCAAATGTTGGGTTTTCCCGGCTCCTGTGTTTTGCTGCCTTACATTCCGTATCATCGGCTAACGCGACACCAGGAGAACTACTGTGATTGTGCCCCAGTTCGGCTGGGCAAGCACCTCAGTAGAGAAAGCCGAAAACTGACTGTCATGATACAGCGAGAGACTGGTCAACCACTCGATCGACTACCGGAATGTTTAGAATTCCCCGCTTTGACGAAGGACCGTTTCCCGGTCAGGCACATACGCGCCCCGAATTCGGAGAAGTGCGGTGCCACCAGGGGCTATATCGTAGCCCCACCCTCGAGCTCCACTGGCTAAGTGAAAGTGATAAAGCATTATAGTCCGGATTGCCTCGTTCGCTACGCTACCACCTCCTTAAACAGGACCGAGACGTCGGATTAAGTGTGAAAACGCGCTATTTTTGCAAACACCCCCGCACCCTGTGCGTGGGGGCTGAAGCCGAAGACTGCAATCTTTCAAGTTATACAAATGTATACGAAAACGGCCGCACAGGAGAAGTTTTACTACTTGGGACACACAGGTATAAAAAGCAGTTATAGCATAATCATCATTTTACAAGCTAATACGTTCATTTGAACGTGACATTTTTCGAGCACTGCGACTCTATTACACGAGCGCCACGCATAACTTCCCCGAAATAGTGCTCGGCGGGGAGCCGGCTTTCATCCGAACCCTGGACGGCAACAGTGGTGTCATCCATCTCCAGACAATGCGCCTTCACACGGGCAAGAGCCATCCGCGCGCCCTCGATGCAGGCCGACCGCTTCATCTCCTTTATACGCGGCACCGCTCCAAGGAATTGTTGCAGTAAGCCGAAGTAGCTCGTCGCCTTGGGCCTCTCTGGCCAGACATGGGCCACGATGTCAGTCATGGCAAGCCCGGACAATCTATTTAGCTCGGCCCATTCGGCCAACCGGTCTTTCAACGGAAGTGAGCTATCCGGACTATGGAATTGAGACCAATATAGCTCTTCCGTCTTGTGATCCTTCTGGCTCCGGAAGTGCTCAACGGCATCAGCCGCACTTGCAGCTAAGTCCATATACGGATCCTCCGGACTCCACAGCCGCTCAAATTGAGCATACTTTTGATCCATAAACCGGCGACGCAGCAGAAAAGGCTTGCCAGCCACGATATCTCCGGCCTGGCGCAGTTCCTCCTTCATAGCCCGCATTGCAGAGCGGGCATCCTTGGCTTCGGCGGTGGCCTTCTTCAGGTCTTCCCGCTCCGATAAGCGCTCCTTTTCAAGAGCCTCATTGCGGTCGGCAGCATCTTTTACTTTCATGGCCAATTCGGCCACCTCTGCCCTGCTTAGACAGTGCGCAGCCCTTTCGGATTTCAACTCTTCGGCCGCCCTCGAGGCAGCCGCGTCACTCCTTCGGGCTTGCTCCTTAGCTCGAGCAAGTTCGGCCCGAAGGCTCTCCACAGCAGCAGCACCGTCTGTACAAACAGCATATAATTTATCAGAGGAGGGCTTCGACCCCCTTAATAAAGCGACTGTGGAGAACTCATTTACCTTGCGACTCGTCAAGTCGCCGGTTGACAAGTGTGATGTCTGCATCCGCCACGTCAAGTTGCCGATTTAACTCGGCAAACCCACTAGTCCAACTAGCCCTCGGACTATCCGCCACCTGCATAGGAACGGCGGAATTCATTACTTTCGATTTCGATCCTCGGCACGCTGTCGTTTTCGACAACCTACCGAGTCTCAGGGGCTACTATCTATAAAGGGTGCATTTTTATGTGCAAAACTGTTAAAAGACAAAAGGGTGCGTCATCCTCGCGTACCTCAAATCCCGCCAGCAAACTCATGGAGGCATTGCGCAATCCGCTCTCGACGGACGAAATCCTTCCAATCACCATACGCATCAACACACGGTGATCTTCTGAAATGGACGCCCTCTCAAGCAGATTCTTCAGTTCTCCCGGCCGGACACTAGTGGGTGCTGAACTCTCTGGCCCCTCCGGACTCGGGGATACCCTCCGTGACGATACCTCAGGCTCGCCCGCCTTATCTGACAGCGCTGCAGACGGAGGCGTTTCACTCTCCATCATCTCCGGAAGAAGGTCCCCCGAAGATGAACTCATCTGAGAAGGCTGCAGATCCGAACTGCAATATAAATATTTCGGTTACCCACAGAAGCACAAATGAAGGTATTTTCTTACTAATTAATTCCCTTTTTCATACTCATGGCTCGCTGGAGGGCTGATCCTTTGGCAATGATTGTGCGTCCGGATTCTCTCCGGACGCCGGACCCCCCGGTGAAGATCTCTTCCCACGCTTAGGGGCTTTGGCCTCCGGATCTTTGGAGGCGGTCCTCTTCTCCCCCTGGAAGGAGGGGTTCTTGATTCCCCCCTCTTCAGACACCCCTTCGGGCGAAATATTAGCTCCTCTATTTTCCCCTTCGCTCCCTTCTGTGGGCGCGACCTCCAACATTCTGACCAGCACGGGCTCCAGTGAGGTCTCTAGGAGGGGGGCCGGACACCTTATCAGCCTTGATCGCGCCACCCATTCCTGTGAAGAATAATGGGTCAGGAGGCAAACTCTAGAAAGGCATATAAAACAGAATGTCCGGACTCTGAGCTATTTACCTGAGTATCCGGGCGATTGCGGCTTAGGCCTGCGTCCTCGGCTAATTCCGGACACGCCACCTGCGGTCCGAAGAACAACTTGTACATCTACACAAGTGTCGCACCCATAAAGTGTTGGAGAATCCGAGGTTCCTCCGGGTTGAACTCCCATAGACGGAGAGGACGGCGTTTGCAGGGCAGAAGATGCCTGATTAGCATAACCTGCATCACCATGATCAGGTCGATCTCCCTCACTTGGAGGTCTCGAATCCGGCCCTGCGGTGAGGGCACGTCTTCAGATGGCCCCCAATTGAGCCCTAGGTTGACCCACGACATCAGTTGGCGTGGAGGTCCCGGGCGGAATGAAGGCGGTGGCTTTTGCCTGCTGCCCTTCGGAGCGGTGATATAGAACCACTCCTGCTGCCACAGTCCGAGTTCCTCTTGGAAGGAACCCTTGGGCCACGGGGCATCGGCCTTTTTGCTTATGGCCGCCCCGCCGCACTCCGAATGACGCCCCCCAATCATCTTCGGCTCCACCTTGAAGGTCTTCAGCCACAGGCCGAAGTGGGGAGTGACGCGGAGGAAGGCTTCGTAGACGATAATGAATGCGGAGATGTGGAGGATGGACTCCGGAGCCAAGTCGTGAAAGTCCAGCCCGTAGTAGAGCATGAGTCCTTTCACGAAGGGGTCCGTCGGGAAGCCTAAACCCCGACGGAGGTGGGATACGAAGACAACGAACTCACCGGGCTCAGGGGCGGGCACGGCCTACCCTTGGGCGGGCAACCTGTGCGAAACCTCGTAGGCCAGGTAGTTGGCCTCACGTAACTTCAATATGTCCTCCTCCGTGATGGAGGAGGGCATCCACCGGCCCTGGAGGTCGGAGCCGGACATGGTTGAGAATCCGAAGCGCTCGAATCTGAGGCTCTGGGTGTTGGAACTAGGAGCGAGAAGGAGATTCGATGCGAGATTGAAGAACAAGGACAAGCCTTGGTCCTCTTATAAAGAGAAAAAAAATACCAAGAGCCGTCTCCGTGACCGTTTGGGATTCACCTTCGATAGAGGAGGCATGGCGACGGGAATGGTTGGGTTACCCACGCACGTATTGATGAGAATCCCGGAATAAGGGGGACACGATCTCTGCTTCGACAAGACATGCCAAGGAAACCGCTTCACTAAACATGCTGAGGTGGTATAGTAAAAAATGATTCAAACAGTGGCTTGGTAGCGGTGTGATGTCACGCCGCATAATACGTCAGCAGATTGAACTAAGTGTACATTTTATTCTCTCTACGGTGGAATGTGGAAATTATTTTGCAGAGCCGGACACTATCCTGGTGTTCATGATCTTCTCTGGATTACTCAAGGGAGGAACCCGCCTTGCAATGCTGAACATTATGCGCGCCGGACTAATCGTCATTGAAGCCTGGTTCAGGGGATACTGAGGGAGTCCTGGACTAGGGGGTGTCCGGACAGCCGGACTATCATCGTCCGCCGGACTCCAAGACTACGAAGATACAAGATTGAAGACTCCGTCCTGTGTCCGGATGGGACTTTCCTTGGCGTGGAAGGCAAGCTCGGCGATACGGATATGTAGATCTCCTACCATTGTAACCGACTCTGTGTAACCCTAGCCTCCTCCGGTGTCTATATAAACCGGAGGGCTTTAGTCCGTAGGACACAACATACATTACAACAATCATACCATAGGCTAGCTTCTAGGGTTTAGCCTCCTTGATCTCGTGGTAGATCCACTCTTGTACTACCCATATCATCAATATTAATCAAGCAGGACGTAGGGTTTTACCTCCATCAAGAGGGCCCGAACCTGGGTAAAAACATCGTGTCCCTCGTCTAATGTTACCATCCGCCTAGACGCACAGTTCGGGACCCCCAACCCGAGATCCGCCAGTTTTGACACCGACAACGTCGGAGAGGCGTGGGGAAGGCGGTGGCCACGGCTGCGGCGGTCGGCGGTGGCGAGCGCGCTCGGCCGTGGTGGGGAACGGCGAGAGAGGAGTGAAGAGGGGAAAGTGCGGTGTCCAGGGGTCGAGGGGAGGCCGGGGAGGCGGTTCAGGCGTCGCGGTGGCGTGGGATGCAGGCAGGCAGGGAGGTGGCGTGTCGCCACGCAGGCGCGTGCGTTGTCTCCCTCCTCTGCCTACTGGCAGAGGTAGAGGATGACTGGCATGGGCCTTGGTGGGCTAGGCCACCAGCTGGGCCAGCTAGGTGGGCTACCAGGTAGGCTGCGCCAGGTAAGTGGCTGGATCCTTTCTCTCTCTCCTTTTTCTATTTATTTCAGTTTTCTGTTATTCTGTAAATTGTAAGGGCTTTATTAATAATACCTATGCACTTCCAAAAATCATGAGACTGCTTGTGGCCACTATTTGGATTATTTCCAATAACCAGAATTTCAGTTCATGAATATTTGGACATTTAATATAATATATTAAATTTAAATGCCCAAATGCAAATAAGGTATGATTTAATCCAGTGACCTAATGTTGTCCTGGAAAAATGTGAACCAATTTTGCCAGAGGTTCTAACCCAGGACAAAAATGATGGACATTTTAGAAGGGTATTTCAGGTTCATTGAAAATATTTTTAGTAGACCCTAGTTGGATTCAGAGGGTTCTGGGGGTTCTGTCTTCCCTATTTCAAATTTCTGATGAAAGGTAAACATGATGCAACACTCTAATGCATGGATTAGCTAGGATGTGACAACTCACCCCCACTAAACAAGAATCTCGACCCGAGATTCAAGATGTGAGGTAAGAAGACAGAGGGACACAAGCTAACTTGATCTTCATGATCCAATTGCCCTTCTTGAGGATGTTGATTCATTGCTTCAAATTTATCTTGACGTCTTGCCTTGAGAACTACAACCGACATGACCATGAGCAGAAGGAAGAAGTTTAGAAGAATCGATATTCTTGAGGTTCGAGCAACTTAGGATCATCTTAATGATCACAAGATCAGCTCTCGGAATAAGACATGAAAACATCTCTGGAGCTGGGAGGCAAAACATGCATCAGGAGGGACGGAGGAAGCAATTTGACGAGGGGTCCAAGTAGCGAGGATAAACTGCCATGATTCCATAACGGGGCACCTTAGGGAAGGTGGCTCGTAGAATCATCCCTTAAGTGGCAAAAGAATTACCTTTGATTCAAAGATCACTGAGGCCCTTTATACCAGCTTAAGGCAAAACACAATTGATCATTTGAAGGAGTCCGAAAGAAAGACATTCTCGGGCCAGAATGGATGATGTGGACTACCTTGTTGAAGACAACACAAGGGATGATTTTGCTTATAATCGGAAATGGATGGGACCCAAGATAGGATGGCACAATGACAGTGCAAGTTGGGAACAAAATACAAGTGCTGGGAATGATTCTAGTAACTGGGGAGAAACCCAATAGCAGAGAGTGATTCCACTATTGGAATGGTTATAGCATAACCGGGGAAACTGAGAACAATCCCGGTTAGTAACTATGATAGCACCTAATGCTTGTGCGTGCTTTCAAGAACTTGAGCATTTCCATATTCATCAAGGTTTTACCAATATCCGTGTCAGGGATCCTGGCAACACAACATACTACCATGACGAATGCCGGTGGAGGACGCAGATAGAAAGGAAGGCAACACTTTCTCAGATTTCACCTTAGCGGGGCCAAGGGGACTAAATCTGGATGATCGACCGAGAGACATTTAGCACTCCGCTTCTAATGTTCTCCTTGATGTTCTAGTGCAACCCATTAATTAAAATGGTTTGGTTCCCAGAACATCAAGTAAAAGATCGGACTTCGGGAACTTAAGAATACATAAGGAACAACTAAGGAGTAAATCCTATGAAGTCCTTATGGGGAGGTGACCAACTTCTTCAATCAAGATACTACAATAATAGGTCTTCCGGCGGGGTGTGTTGGCCATGACATCCACTTTACCGGTTATCGCGAGACCAATATTATAGTTCTTGGGAAATGTTCCAACCATCACATTTGCCGGAGATTCAGATCTGGTTGGTGTCAGAACATTCCAGACTCATCAGGTCTAGAAAGAGAAATGAAAGTTTGCAACACAAATCGACGAGATGACATCGCGAGATTCTCGGGAAATGAACTACGATAGCAAGCTCCAAAACATGAGCTGGTTCTGCTACAACATGTGAACACGTTGTCCGAGACAAGCATGACCACATAGTAGTCTTATAATAAAACACTACCGAGTTCAGGAGGGAAACCATCATCGAGGATATCGAAGTCCTTGCATAAGTCTTGCTCTTAAGAAGGAACTTCTTCTCCTTGAACAAATCAATCAATGGCTTGGTGTGCTACGGAATACATATGGAGTGGAGGTAATTGATCTACCAAACCATAGTATACTTTGCACATGTGTGACTAACTTGGGATGATTCCAAGGAAGCAACATTGACTTTACCGAATTCACGGCGGCAACTTACATTAAATGCATGTGAATATGAGGAAGTCACTTCTTACATTCGAACATATGCTTCATGAACGGGACACGAAGATAATGCTTATAGAAGTTTCCAACACTAGCTTAATGTTCAACAAAATCATGAAGGAGATAAGGGTGTTGTCGATGGGCTCAACAACAATTCATCCATGTTCCCATGGAGATGGAATTCCATAACTATGTGAACAAGGTGATAGTATTGGTCAGACCCAAAAGACATAATGGTGTATGCTCGAGGAAAATCCACGAGTAAGACAACATTACGAACATCGTTGGTTCTGATTTGATTTGAGAATAGCCCACACTCAAATCAAAGTTTTGGCAAGACAATAGCTCCAACAACTGGTCTCGAGGATCAATTGATGAAGATATCATCTTTCTTCAACACACACACAAGATATCCCTTAACATGAACTAAGTCAGGCAGCTTTTATCTCCCAACTCTCCAAGTTGTTGTTCAGCTTACCCAACTAGCTCAGGGATACCCGACACAGATCCTTGGAGAAGGGGTGGTTACAAGAAACCAACTTGATCACGAACTCAACATAGCGGTCAGGTGACGACCTGGTGATACTTCCGAGAAGATATTCAAAAAATCACGAACCACCGGTATGTCACTAAGCTCGAGAACAATCTTGCTTTTCAAGGCAAGACAATATGATCAAATGAGCGAGGGATTGACAAAATCCAAACTCAACGACCGAAGAGTGCACCGGAAATAGGGACTAGGTAGCACAATCAACCTTAGGGTGACGATTCAATAATCAACACGCTAAGATTGAGGTTATCGTCCATTTAACTACCAAGCAACAGAGTTGCTAGCAGTATTGATTTCACACACCATGATTCACTTGTCGGCATTCCGGTTACAATAACATGGAAACCGAGAAATGAATAATGAGGGCGAGAGGTATCACTGTATCAAGAGTTCATAGGCTGGTGTGCATTTCCCATGACATTCTTGATATAAAGATGGTAATACTCCAAGGTAGAACAGAACAAAAGCTGGATTAGCATTTTGATCTGCGAAGTACAATTGCTTTGACCCAATCCTGGATATGGATAAGGTACTGGAGTTTGTTTTTCCTAGTCACTCCGAATAGAATGGCTTGACGGACCACAAAAGTAAAAGGCATTGATGAATACAAATGCACGCCTACTCTTGACTATCAATTGATAGACGAGGGTCAGGACACAACTAAAGAGAACAACTCAAAGGAACATATACCTTTCTGAGTTGTGGATGCATAGATTAGTATGTCGAGCGAAGCTCAACATTTCTTCCGGATAACCCATGCGGAAAGGGTAGAACTGGCAGATTCACAATTATGAATGGAGAACTCCTCAAGAGTACTCTGATTGCGATCCTTCGGTTCAGCGAGGAACTTCTGCCATAAGCGGTTCATAGTATTTGGAAGAAGGAAATACCACGGACCTCGAGGACTATCGCAAAGTTACTAATATCCTAAAGGAACGAGCAAAGACTATCAACATGAGGTAAGTAGGGTGAGTCTCTGGTTCAAAAACCCAGAAGTAGAATACCTACATACTAACTGGCACCACGGGATGCTTTCGAGAATGAAGGCCAGAGTCATCACAATGGGACACAAAACGTGGCTAGATTACTAGGTGATACTCTAGACACCTAGGGTCATAATAATAACTCCGACATATATGTTAAGGCAACACAGTACCTCAACTCACCGATTAGTGTGGTTAATCTGGCCCAAAGGGACATCAAAAGTAGAGGGAAAGGATTTGCAAGTGCATCAGATTGTTTAGAAACCTGGGATGACTCAGACAGCATAACGGCTGTAAATGCTCAAAATGATTTGAGACATCCTGAAAAATGGTTGCATAACCACTTAATATCACAATATCAAGGTTCTGAGACCATCTATGAACATATGGAAGTAGTAAAAGCTGAACTGGGATTTGAAACTAACAATTCTATAAGTCTATGGGTTAGTAACACGTCATCCTGGTAGATAGATGAGAAGGCCTAGTTCTTAATCCCCGTAGAAGAGAAGAGGATGACTCAGATCAGAAGGCCATGAGGTATAAGGAGTAAAAAGAGCCTTACGTTCCATCCCACAATCAATTCCCTTGCATAACTAAAGCATTTCTAGACACAGCTTCGACCAGTTTGGCTTGGTAATCCTACATGCAGTCAAGCTCTGATACCAAAGCTGTCAGGACCCCGACTCAATGCCACATCGATCTAGCATGTAACACCTCATATCACTTTGCGGCCTCACGCACGGTATTCCCATGAGTGTCGCCTTACCTTTGCCCGGGACCGTTTGCGCCTTTTGGCACACGTATATGATAGTGTCGCTAGCATCCATATCATAAGGAGCCCGGGCTGACATGGCTAGTCGTAAACCCAAAGTGGCACAAACTTACTGGGACAGGCATCCATGACCCAGCATCAAACGTGTTGGTCATCAGCGAGTGAATCCAGGCTGTAGCGCTGGGCTAGCAGGACTCCGGTGAACCGGGCTGTAGCGGGCTAACAGGACTCCGGTATTCATCGCGTGACATTTCCCCGAAGGGACAGACACAGGAACAAAGAAGGACACATGCCGGCCAGCCTAAGTGTTCCGGAGCAGTAGCAAGCTACCATGGCTCGGTGGAAACACTAGGAGACATTTCCCGGTAAGAGAGGCTACTAAGGAAAAACAACTAGATAGTTAGATCCCACACATACCAAGCATTTCAATAACATACACACAATATGCTCGATATGTGCAAATACAACATGGCATCACAACATGACTCTACGACTCAAGTATTTATTCATTAGGCTCCGAGGAGCGAGATATTACAAACATAGGTCTCATGACCCAACATTCAGAGCATACAAATCAAAGCACATGCGGAAGCTTAACATGTCTGAGTACAGACATCTACAAATGGAAAAGGCTTAGAAGCCTGACTATCTACCAGATCCTGCCGAGGGCACAAGATCGTAGCTGAGGTATCAAGCTAAACGTCGAAGTCCACGCGGAACTACTAACGAGACCGAAGTCTCTCTGCAAAAACATAAAATAGGCAAACGTGAGTACAAATGTAACCAGCAAGACTTACATCAGAACTAACTACATATGCATCATTATCAACAAAGGGGATGGTGGGGTTTAACTACAGCAAGCCAGCTTTGACTCGGTGGCTATCCTAAAACTACGACTGCAAATAACTCTTTTGAGGTGGCGCACACGAGTCCACATATTCACCATATCAATACACCACTACGGATCCGCTCCCGTCTCCCTACGAGAACGCCATCCATAGCACTGATGCTTATCTTGCGTATTTTAGAGTATCCACTTTCAGTTGTCTATGAACTGATATAGGCAACCCAGAAGTCCTTTACCGCGGACACGGCTATTCGAATAGATTGTATTAACCCTGCAGGGGTGTACTTCTTCATACATGTTTCCACCACTTAGCGTCTGCACACGACATGTGCTCGGCAGACTTCAAGCGAAAGCCGACATGGGTGTAGACCAGGACCTACCTAAACACTCAAGTCTCTAGTCCAGGTTTATCGCATATTCGGGTTCCATCCATGAGGAGATCCGGCCGGAGTTTCGCTCACAGCCCCAAACGATGTGAACAGGGTTCCGTGACACCAAACGGGCGCCCGATATACCCGGCCACGTGCCTACCGCATCACAGCCCACCCCTTCGGTCAGCGCTGCGCACGGCCTCCAGCATACTACAAACACCAGAAACTACTTGCAACTCCTGGACAGAGGACAAGGCTGATTAAGAAGTCGAGCGGGGTCATATTTCAGGGCCTAATGCATGGTAGTAGCTTAATCATGGATCACAAACACAGAACTCAGTTCCTAAGGACGGTTTCAATGAGACAACCCACCATGTACTCCTACATGGCCTCTCACCACTACCTTTACCAAATCGTGTTCACACACTTAGCTCACACATAGAAGGACATGTTCACACACCTCTGATTCATCCCGGATGAATCAGACCTGACACAACTATAGGTAATAGCAGGCATGAAAAACAAGCATGAATGAGTAGGCACATCAGGGCTCAAACAACTCCTACTCATGCTAGTGGGGTTCATCTATTTACTGTGGCAATGACAAGTCACGCAGAGGATAAAGGGGTTCAGCTACCGCAGCAAGTAACAGATGAATCGTTGTTGTCCTAATGTAGTAAAAGAGAGCAGGAGCGAGAGAGTGGGATGGTATCAGAATGAACAAGGGGGTTTTGCTTGCCTGGCACTTCTGAAGATAGTATAGCTCTTCATTGGTGTCATCGATCTCATCGTCAGTATCACGTCTATCGAGAGGGGACAAATACCGGCAACACAGAAGGAAACACAATCAATGCAATGCACATATGATGCATGATCATGACATGGCAATATGTTGTGGTTTGAGCTAATGCAACTAGCGGCAGGTTAAATGAAGTTGGTTTGAACCCTAGGTTCAAATTCAAACTCCATATGTGAAGGTTTAAATGCCATTATAAGATTTGGCCTAAACAGCAGCCCTAAGTTGTTCTATCATGCATGAAAATGGTACAGATGGATAGATTGGATTTTTCTGATCATTTTTCATATATAATTTCTCTCATTTGGAGTTACATATTAATTTCTATGATTTTTAGAAGTTTAGGGCATTTTCTGGAATTTCCTATATAAGAATAAATCTAGAAAATGAGTTACTGCGTCAGCATGATGTCACTGTGATGTCAGCGGTCAACAGGCGCGGTCCAGGTCAACCCTGACCAGTGGGACCCACTGGTCAGTGGTTAGTTAACTAACTAAATTTAGTTAGTGTTAAACTATTGCTAATCCTGGTTTAGTTAGTGGCCTGGGGCCCACACGTCAGTGACCCAGGGGGTCAACCTGGGCCCACCGAGTCAAGGGTCAGTGGTCAAACTTGCCGGCGTCTAGCCGCCGGCGAGTCCAGACGTGGCGGAGCGGCGCGAGATTCGCCTACATGGCGCCGTTTGGCGCGCGGAGCACAGCTACGGGATGCGGACGCTCGTCCGCATCCAACCATGGTGGTGGCGCGGCTGGGGAGTGGCCAGAGAAACGCCGGCGATGAGCTCGGCGGCAGCCGAAGCTCAGTCGAGCTCGGGCTCGTTGCTGCAGTGGCCTAGGTGGGCCGGCGCTAGCACCTACGGTTCCTGCACGATGCGGGGAGTGCAATGGGCTCAAGCTCGGGACCATATGGTCACCGGAGCACCACCGGCGACGAGCGCGGGCGGCGGCGTGTGCGGGTGAGTGCGGTGCAGTCGCTATGATGCACGGGGAAAGAAAAGAAGAGGATGGGGGAGGTCAGTGGCTCACAGTGGTCACGTAGAGACGCTCGGTGGGCTCGGGGAAGGGTTGGTGACGGCGTGCGGTCACCGGCGATCTCGGCGGACCAAGGTTGAAGAAGATGGCGTTGACAGCGTTCTAGGGCTTCCGGCGTCGCACGGCTCGGTGAGGAGGAACAGGAGGTCAGGGCGGAGCACGGGAACACGTCGGAGAGGCGTGGGGAAGGCGGTGGCCACGGCTGCGGCGGTCGGCGGCGGCGAGCGCGCTCGGCTGTGGTGGGGAACGGCGAGAGAGGAGTGAAGAGGGGAAAGTGCGGTGTCCAGGGGTCGAGGGGAGGCCGGGGAGGCGGTTTAGGCGCCGCGGTGGCGTGGGATGCGCTGTCTCCCTCCTCTGCCTACTGGCAGAGGTAGAGGATGACTGGCATGGGCCTTGGTGGGCTAGGCCACTAGCTGGGCCAGCTAGGTGGGCTGCCAGGTAGGCTGCGCCAGGTAAGTGGCTGGATCCTTTCTCTCTCTCCTTTTTCTATTTATTTCAGTTTTCTATTATTCTGTAAATTGTAAGGGCTTTATTAATAATACCTATGCACTTCCAAAAATCATGAGACTGCTTGTGGCCACTATTTGGATTATTTCCAATAACCAGAATTTCAGTTCATGAATATTTGGACAATTAATATAATATATTAAATTTAAATGCCCAAATGCAAATAAGGTATGATATAATTCAGTGACCTAATGTTGTCCTGGAAAAATGTGAACCAATTTTGCCAGAGGTTCTAACCCAGGACAAAAATGATGGACATTTTAGAAGGGTATTTCAGGTTCATTGAAAATATTTTTAGTAGACCCTAGTTGGATTCAGAGGGTTCTGGGGGTTCTGTCTTCCCCATTTCAAATTTCTGATGAAAGGTAAACATGATGCAACACTCTAATGCATGGACTAGCTAGGATGTGACACTAGGCGTATCAACGGGCTATGGAGATGCCCATCAATAGATATCAATGTGAGTGAGTAGGGATTGCCATGCAACGGATGCACTAGAGCTATAAGTGTATGAAAAATCAAAAAGAAACTAAGTGGGTGTGCATCCAACTTGCTTGCTCACAAAGACTTAGGGCACTTTGAGGACGCCCATCATTGGAATATACAAGCCAAGTTCTATAATAAAAATTCCACCTAGTATATGAAAGTGACAACATACACTACTGGAATCAGCTACTTTGCCATCTGCCTGATCTTTGCCGTCCGCTAGCGGACGGCAAAGAAGGTCTTTGCCATCAGCTACCCAAAAGCCGACGGCAACGAATCGGCATATGGCAAAGAAGGTTTTTGACATGCGCCATTTTGTTGCCGTCCGCCAGCTGACGGCAAAGAATCTTTGCCGTCAGCCAGCTAACGGCAAAGAGGGAGGTGGCCCCCACCCACCCGCCCGTTTTAAAAAAACTTAACACCCCACCTCTTTGCCGTCTGCTAGCAGACGGCAAAGAGAGATAACGACGGACGACAAAGAGTGGCGGACGGCAAAGAGCCGAGTATCTAACGGATGCCACCCCCCGCCCATTACTCTCGTTCTCTT
>NC_041385.1:181222274-181222799 GCF_002162155.2 Triticum dicoccoides | reverse complement strand
CCCCGCCGACCGTCCCATTGCTCCGGTGAGGGAACTACTTTTTTTCTGTTTTTTCTTTTTTTTGCTGTTTAATTGTTAGTGCTAGATTGTGTTAGCGTTAGTGTTAAAAAAGAATTAGAAGAAGTAGAAGTAGTAGAAAGATGAAAAAAGAAGAAGAAGAAAAGAAGTAGAAGAAGTAGAAGAAGAAGAAAAGAAGAAACGAAAAGAAGTAAAAAAGTAGAAAAAAGATGGAAGAAGAAGAAGAAGAAAGGAAAGAAGAAGAAGAAGAAGAGAAAGAAAGAAGAAGAAGGATGGAAGGAAATACCCTGACCCCCTGACCCCCGACACCCCGACCCCCTGACCCCTGACCCCGACACCACACTTCGACCCCGACACGACACCCAGACACCCCGACACCCGACCCCCCGAGGCCGACAGGGTCTTATATTTGTGAATTATTAGTTAGGTCATATATTTTCCGATTTTGTTATGAAAAACATTATATATAATTGTGTTGATCAGGTTGATTTAAATGTGCAGTTGTTT
>NC_041385.1:181197102-181222230 GCF_002162155.2 Triticum dicoccoides | reverse complement strand
CCTGACCCCGACACCCCGACCCCGACACCGCACCCCGACCCCGGCACAACACCCAGACACCCCGACACCCGACCCCCCAAGGCCGACAGGGTCTTATATTTGTGAATTATTAGTTAGGTCATATATTTTTCGATTTTGTTATGAAAAACATCATATATAATTGTGTTGATCGGGTTGATTTAAATGTGCAGTTGTTTCACCGCTGCGAGGTTTGGTGTTCGACGACCTCGCCGTGCGTTTGATGACCTCTGCCCCTTCTTTCGTGGGTGAGCACAAATGACATGTCCTCCTCCCCCATTAATTATTTGCTCTGTTCCGGTGTTCGTGCCGATGAAACTTGATAGCTAGTTATATATGTGTCTTGAATCATCAGTATGCGTAACCAATATGTGTCTCCCATTCGAAAGCGTCATAGTTATAAATATGCATGCATTTGCATATTTATAACCTTGATTCTTTCGAATTGTCCAACGCTATCCATGGACAGCCCGAGTATGTGTAGATTGGGTTCGTTTTCCCATGTGCTTTGCTCCGGATCCAACGCATCAATTTCGTCAGTGCCTCCCTTGTTGTTCTCCGGGTACACATCCTCTCTGTTTATTGCAGAGACGTGTATCAGGAGAATAGCGGGGAGGTGCTGCCAAAATTTTGCATCGGATCTAGAGCATAGCATGGGAAAATGAAGTCAATCTACACATACTCGGGTGGGATTAGGACCTATCATTACCTATTAGAGTGTAGGTTGCATGGACGTAATAAAATTGACAAAGTAGATCAACTGATGAATATATACATGGTGAATTATATATATAATTGTTGTGTGTCCAGTAGCTCTGAAAGTCAAGATGAGTGATCGTGCGTGGATGTATACCGGTCACACTGGTCAGAACAAATGGAGCGCTGAATGGTTCACAAAAACCATGGGGTTTGTCCAAGCCGCATTTGCAAATGGCCAGAGGAAAACTTGGTGCCCCTGTTTCAGATGTGGCAATTGGGAAAAGAGGACAAAGGCTGAAATGGGTAAACACCTGCAGAAGAATGGTTTTACGCCCGATTATACGGTGTGGAAATTTCATGGTGAGTCTGCCCAACGTGACCGAGCTGAGGTGGATCATCGTCGCACCGACGAGCATGGTACCGGGATGGAAAACATGGTGCAATACTATGATGATGCTCGGGATTCGGACGAGGAGATGGAGGAATCTGCAAAGGCCTTCAATGAAATGTTGGAGTCTTCAAAACGTCCGCTCCACGAGAACACTGAGATTTGTCAGTTGGATGCCATCTCACAAGTAATGGCTTTGAAGGCTCAGTTCAACTTCGGCAGAGAATGCTATGACACAATTTTGATAGTATTTGGATGCATTCTACCCAAAGGCCATGTAATGCCTACAAACCTGTACCAGTCGGACAAAATCCTCCGTGCACTGAAGATGCCCTATGAGAAGATACATGCCTGTGAGAAAGGATGTGCCTTATTTAGGCTTGACTATGCGGACTTGAACTATTGTCCCGTTTGCAAGTCTTCCAGGTATATTGCGGTAGACAACGGTATAGGTGAGAAGACACAGACCAAAATCCCTGTTAGTGTTCTTCGGTATATGCCAATCGTACCAAGACTTCAACGTCTTTTCATGGTCGAAGAGACGGCCAGATAGATGACATGGCACAAAACAGGCAAAAGAACCGAACTAGATGCAGATGGGAATCTGATGATGGTACACACATCGGATGGTGTTGCGTGGAAAAAGTTTGATGAATTACATGCTGACAAAGCGGCAGATCCGAGGCATCCTCGAGTCGGCATCAACACCGATGGGTTCAGTGTGTTTGGTATGACGGCAGCCCAATACAGTTGTTGGCCCATATTTGTCTTTCCACTCAATCTCCCCCCCGGACAGATTATGCAAAGAAATAACATTTTCCTGACATTGATAATTCCAGGGCCCAACTATCCGGGAGAAAATATGAATGTGTACATGCAGCCGCTTAAGGACGAATTGCAAGAAGCCTGGGATAATGGGTTCAAGACATACGACACCTATAGCAAACGAAACTTCATAATGCGTCTCTGGTACATGTACTCGACGCATGACTTGTCGGCGTATGCGCTATTCGTTGGCTGGTGTGTGCATGGAAGGTTCCCGTGCCCCACATGCAAGGGAGCTCTTGAGTTTCATTGGCTTCAAGCCGGTCACAAGTTTTCTTGCTTCGACATGCATAGACAGTTCCTGGATCCTCGCCATAAGTTCAAGAAAGACAAGAAGAACTTCATCAGAGGTAGAGTTGTAAAAAACTCTGCACCACCTGCGTTGACAGGCCAACAGACCCTGGATCAGTTAAATGCTCTCGAGCCAGATCCAGAGCGTCTAGGGTACTTCAAGGGGTATAATTCTGAGCACGTCTGGACTCACAAAACATGCTTATGGGATCTGCCTTACTTCAAAGACCTCATTTGCCCACACAACATTGACGTGATGCACACTGAGAAGAATATCGCCGAGGCACTTTTTGGTACATTGTTCGGCATAGATGAGAAGTCAAAGGATAATACTAAGGCTAGAGCCGATCTGGAGGCGCTATGTGATAGGCCGTTACAAAACATGAAAGAACCGAAAGGAAAGCAGAACTAGACAAAGCCAAAGGCATGGTTCAATCTTGGAAGGCCAGCTATGAGGGAAATTATCTTGTGGGTGAAAATGCAGTTGATGTTCCCCGATGGGTATGTAGCGAATCTAAAGAGGGGAGCGAGTCTTGATAAATTGAAGATATTTGGTCTCAAGAGTCATGATTGGCACATATGGATTGAGCGGGTAATGCCGGTGATGTTGCGTGGCTTCATCCCTGAGGATGAATGGCTAGTACTGGCAGAACTTAGCTATTTCTTCCGTGTTCTTTGTGCGAAAGAACTATCGCCTGGCGTGCTAGAAGAAATGGAAGAGTTGGCGCCAGAGTTTAATAAGACGGATAAGGTGCCCTTTAATTACTAATTTACTTTGTTTCTCTCTTTCAGGCATGCTACAATAAGACGGATAAGGTGCCAGAGGGGTACGACCTGTATGCCATGGGCCACACTGCTTCTTATAAGCAAGTCAAGGGGAAGGCGAGGAAAGGGGAGGAGTTTAACCCGAGCCAGATTCCCTACAATCCAGAGCAGGTGATGATATCTAGTGGCGGGAGGTCCCGTGGCTCCATAGCCATTGATCCAGAGATTGCTCCTGAGACCACGGTGAGTTTAATTTGAATGGATGTTACTTGCTAGTCTTAACATTTGAGTGTCATCATGCTAACGAAACATTGGAAATGATCTTTGGTGCAGCGTAACTCCAAACAAGCATCACACGATCCTTCTCCAGCTACTGGCATGAGCCAGCCCGCTCCCACACCTCCATGATCAAGGTAAGTTTTTCTAGTTTTTTGCTTAACAAATGCATAAAGACCTAGACTTATCTTTATTTCATCCAATATGCTTATCTTAATGACCTAGAGTTAGCTTCTTTTCCTGCAAAATCACTTAATAAGCTTACTGACCTCCAAAACCAGCCATTTTACCTAAGTTAGCTCTAAAACGATCTATACTTAGCTTTGTTTCCTCCAAAATGACCTAAGTTAGTTATAATATGCTTAGTTAACTAGGTTTGCTCAATAATGACATGTACTTACCTTACTTATGTAAAAAATGGCATAATTAGCTTAGTTAGCTCATAAACGATCCATTTTACCTACGTTAGCTCTAAAATGATGCATTTTACCTAAGTTAGCTCATACACGATCCATTTCACCTAAGTTACCTCACAAACGATGGCGTGCTTCTTCTTCTAGTCTTCTTCTTCTAGTCACCTTTTCCTAACTTTCTTATTTGCCATTTTGCAGATTTCATTCACTTCTCGGAAGCTAGCTTGCTATGATGGAGTGCTTGTTTTTTACTTCATTCTCTTCTAGTATTCTTCTAGCTTGCTACAATGGAACTTGCTATCTTGATGAAACTTTGCATTGTAATATGTATGTGCAACTTCCTAATGGTTGCAACTTATGTTATGTGCAACTTGCTATGTATGAGTGGATGGAACTATATATATATGTACGATGAAACTTATGTGTTGTCAAATAGCCCTGTGAAATATATCTATATATGTCATATATATTTGCTGTGAAAATTGTTGGATTTAAAAAAAACAGGAAAAAAAGCCAATATGCAGGCTCTTTCCCGTCTGCCACTGATGGCAAAGGGCTCTTTGCCATCAGCAGCGGACGGCAAAGAGGCCACGTGGCAGGCAACTGTGCTTCCTGGGAGGCTGACCAATTTGGTCAGTTTGCCTACAGTGGCTGACGGCAAAGAGAAAAAACTTTGCCTACAGCAGCGGACGGCAAAGGTTCCGAAGTTTGCCGTCAGCGGCCGACGGCAAAGGCTTGCCGTTAACCACCTAACGGAGTAACAGCGCATTTATTGCCGCCTGCATTCGTTGCCGTCCGCTGCTGATGGCAAAGGCCCCTTTGCCGTCAGCCGCCCGAAACAGACGGCAACGTAGCTCTTAGCCGTCCCGTACTTTGTCGTCCACTTTTGCCGTCTGCGGCGGACGGCAAAGGCCTTTGCTGTCTGCCATCCATGCCTTTGCCGTCCGCCATGGCTGATGGCAAAGTAGCTGATTCCCGTAGTGATAGGAGACTCTCTATCATGAAGATCATGGTGCTACTTTGAAGCACAAGTGTGGAAAATGGATAGTAACATTGCCCCTTCTCTCTTTTTCTCTCATTTTTTTATTTGGGCCATCTCTTTTCTTATGGACTTTTATATATTTTTTATTTTTCATCCGGAGTCTCATCCCGACTTGTGGGGGAATCATAGTCTCCATCACCCTTTCCTCACATGGGACAATGCTCTAATAATGCAGATCATCACACTTTTATTTACTTACAACTCAAGAATTACAACTCAATACTTAGAACAAAATATGACTATGTGAATCCCTCCGGCGGTGTACCGGGATGTGCAATGATTCAAGAGTGACATGTATGAAAAAAAATGAATGGTGGCTTCGCCACAAATACGATGTCAACTACATGATCATGCAAAGCAATATGACAATCACGGAGCATGTCATAATAAACGGAATGGTGGAAAGTTGCATGGCAATATATCTCGGAATGGCTATGGAAATGCCATAATAGGTAGGTATGGTGGCTGTTTTGAGGAAGGTATATGGTGGGTGTATGGTATCGGTGAAAATTGCACGACACAAGAGAGGCTAGCAATGGTGGAAGGGTGAGAGTGTGTATAATCCATGGACTCAACATAAGTCATAAATAACTCACATGCTTATTGAGGGAGTCCTGGATTAGGGGGTATCCGGACAGCCGGACTGTGTGCAACGTCCGGACTATTGAAGCGTGAAGGTACAAGACTCAAGACTTCGGCCCGTGTCCGGATGGGACTCTCCTTGGCGTGGAAGGCAAGCTTGGCAATCCGGATATTGTGTTTCCTTCCTTGTAACCGACTCCATGTAAACCCTAGCCCTCTCCGGTGTCTATATATACCGGAGAGGTTGGTCCTTAGAAGGCCGATCACAATTACAATCATACCATCATAGGCTAGCTCTTAGGGTTTAGCCTCTACGATCTCGTGGTAGATCTACTCTTGTACTACCCATATCATCAATATTAATTAAGCAGGAAGTAGGGTTTTACCTCCATCGAGAGGACCCGAACCTGGGTAAACATATGTGTCCCTTGCTTCCTGTTACCATCAGCATTGACGCACAGATCGGGACCCCCTACCCGAGATCCGCCAGTTTTGACACCGACATTGGTGCTTTCATTGAGAGTTCCTCTATGTCATTGCTACAGGGGCTCGATGGCGCCTTCAATCGTCAACAACACGGTCCAGGGGGAGACTTTTCTCCCTAGACAGATCTTTGTGTTCGGCGGCTTCGCACTGCGGGCCAATTCGCTTGGCCATCTGGAGCAGATCGATGGCTACACCCCCGGCCACCAGGTTAGGTTCGGAAACTTGAACTACACAACAGATATTTGCAAAGACTTGATCTTCAACGGATTTGGGCCTGCTCCAGGATCACCGAACAGTCACGACGAGCATGGCTTGAACCTGCTGTCGGGCAAAGCTCATGATCTAAACCTGGAGCAAGTCGCGTTGCCTAAGGACGGAGGGGTGGACCTCGCCCTGCAGGCCACACACTCATCGGCGATGGAGCCGAACACGGGTCTCACCTCGGTGGTGGCCTGTGACTTCGGACCCCGGATTCGAATCCGGATGTTGGTTCCTGCCGGCGCGCTCCCGAGCCGGCCGAGCCTGGTTGGGCTCCGGTAATGGAATTCACCGCTGCAGATATCTTCCAGCACTCGCCCTTGGGCGACATGCTGAATTCATTAAAAACTCTCTCTTTGACAGAGGATTCCGGGACGAACTATGTCCGGCTTGAGTGGGAAGCAGGCGACGAAGAAATTCGTTACCCACGCACCACCCACTTCATTGCCACGGTTGATGATTTAACCGACGTGCTTGACTTCGACTCCGAAGACATCGATGGTATGGACGACGATGCAGGAGAATTACAGGAGCCACCGCTCACAGGGCGGTGGATGGCCACCTCCTCACACGATATATACACGCTGGACACTCCAAAAGAAGCCAATGGCGACGAGGCAATGGAGGACAACCCCTCAGGAGGAAAAGAAAAGCATGGGCATCTTCGATGCTGCTCCAAACCCCGCCACATCAACACCGGCCCCGAAGATGAAAGCAATCCGGATGGCGCCGAAGAGGAATACAACCCCGATCAGCCTACCTTCAAGCAGGCCGGACCGGCCACGGTGGGATACCTGGAGAGGGACAACTGCACACCCCCCTCCGAAGATGAGGAAAGCCTCGGCAATGATGAGTTCCGCGTGCCTAAAGATCTAGTGGAACAGGTTCGCTTCAAGCGATGGCTCATGGCCATGGCAAGGAGCCTGCAAAGGAAGCAAGAGCAGCTCAAAGCTGACCAATATCTGCTAGTGGACAGGTGGACCAAGATCCTGGCCACCGGAAAGTATGGACTCGACCACCCTAACAAAGGACATACCCGGCACAACTGGCTACCTCAACTCAAGCAGGAAAACCACAGGCACACACCCAGATGTCCACACATCACTACGGTCCAAGACAGTAAGAAGCATACACGAAGAGGCATCATCAAGCCTCGGCACAATGGTCATAAACGTCAAGACAGGGAAACTGGCGCCAATCCCAGCAACTCTCAGCCCAGTAAACGGACAAAGAATAGCTCAAGCCTACTCGGACAAAGCCACACACTCGATCAACCGTGTGAAATTCACGGTACTCCTAGAAGGACAGCAAAGCATACCAATAGACAATGCCGGATCCTCAAAACAAAGCATCTGGTCGTGCGCCGGAAGCAATAAGGGGAGGTGTCTCGTCAAGAACCCCCCCTAGGGCATAAAAGTACGGCTGATCGCCCATGATCATATCAACCACAGCAAGTCAATTGCAGTACCTCTAGACCTAGCAGTCCGGGGGCTCCATAACACACAAAGACCACACAGGTATGAAGCGACAAATAACATCTCCTAAAAGATGTAAGGCACAAGGGCCAAGTTGTATTGGCCCACCACTCTAACGGTTGTCTTCGGACCACCCAAAAAATGCTACGCCAAACCATAAATCTTCGGCACCTTCCCACCATGCGGTAGTTTCCCGTATGCCAACGCGATAAACCACGTGGACTAGATTCCACGTGGTAAATCACTCAGGCCAACTATCCGGACACCCATTGAGGAGTCCGTGCTACCTCACGGTATAACGACTGGGCCTACCGGGGACCGATCAGGGACCCTTAGACCAACCACAAAAGGACGCCCAGCTGCCTTCAAGTATTAGCCTTTACAAACTAACGATTGACGCAGAACAGGATTGGCGGCGCGGAATCAGCCCGGACACACAATGGCAGGAACATGCAGGTAGAAGGCAGTTCGGATTCACTCCTGATCCACTCACAACCCCCTCCAGTCCGGCCACCACAGGTTCCGCCAAATAACACCTCTTTTCATACATCATACTAATATGCATAGACATATCATCCTACTACTATGCGTAGACTTAAATAACACTTACCGGCCGTCGTTTATCGCCGACGCCTCTTTGCCAAAAATGACAGCCACGCTCCGCGTTCGCCCGGTTACACCAGGGGCTTCTCGGTACGGCAATAAAGTCCAACCACCTTTTCGGTCGCTCGGCACCCCGATCTTATAGCACTATATGCATCAGCTCTGAATCATGTCTTGGGTCATTGGTTGGGTTTGCCCGGCTCCCATGTTTTGGTACCTTCCGTTCCGTTCCGTCGGCTAAGGTAGCGCTGGGAGAACTACTGCGACTGTGTCCCGGTTCAGTCGGACGAGCACATCAGTAGAGAAAGCTGAAAACCGACCGTCATGATAAAGCGAGAGTTGGTCAGCTGTTCGAGAGGTTGTAAAATCCTTAAAGATTTATTCCGCACAAGGCCATTATAAATGCAGAGTGCGACGGATCGGTCTTCTGATCAGGCGCCAATAGAGCCCCTAGTTCGGCCTTCCGAACACTAGGGGCTGCGTTGACCATACTCGAATTCCTATGGCTAAGTGAGAGTAATAAAGCCTTATAGTCCGATTGCCTGGTTCGCGGAGAGAAACACCTCCTTAAAAGGACCCAACTATGGGATAAAGAGCGTTCAGATATATCTCGAACACCCCCGTATTCTTTTTACGAGGGGGCAGAAGCCGGTGACTGGCCAACTCTCAGATTTGCATACAATAAACAGCCGCACAGGAAGAACATATGTTCAAGCAAAACAGGCAATATAATGAAAATGCCATTATCCCATATTACAATAAGCAGCATGAATGCCCTCAGGGAAATATAATGTCTTTAGCACACTTATCCGCCGCAAGGCGGGCCCCTTTCAGTACACCTTCATGGTACAGCTCGGGCTTGCGGTGCTCCTTACCCTCCGGCGGCCCCTCAGTCATCAGCTTCTCTGCATCAAGCTTCCCCCAATGCACTTTTTGCACGGGAAAACGCCATGCGCGCACCTTCTATACAGACTGATCGCTTGATAGCATCAAGCCGAGGACAGGCGCCCACAATCCACTTGACGAGTCTAAAGTAACTGCTTGGAATTGGCTCCGTAGGCCACAGCCGGACAACTAAGTCCTTCATGGCTAGTTCGGCCGGCTGGTGCAATTCAACCAACTGTTTCAGCTGATCGATAAAAGGCACCGGATAGTTCGGCGCCAAATACTGCGACCAGAAATCCCTCCCCGCAGACTTCTTCTCTTCGGTTCGGTAGAATAGGGCGGCATCTGATATGCTACGAGGAAGATCCGCAAAAGCCTCTAGAAAAATAAGAATTCAGCTTGCCGCTTAGGATTCTTCCCATTATCATGTACAAAGGGCTAAGAATACAGAAGGCCTTACCAGCCGCAACTTTCCGGGCCTCCTGAATGTCCCGCGCAGCACCTCGGGCTTCTTCACGAGCACCTTCCGCAGCCTCAAGAGCTTGGGCGAGTTGGGATTCTTTTCCTACTCGACTCTGCTCCAAGCCCTCGCTTTTCTTCACAGCTTCCTGGAGCTCTCGCTCAGCTGCGATAACCCTGGCCTTGTGTTTTTCACGAAGCGCCTGCTCGGCGGCAGCCTTCTTGTTGGCATCGGCCACAGCCTTCTATAGGGCCTCGTATTCGGCACCCGCTCCTAGAGCATACAACAGAAATACTTTTCACTGAGCACAACTATTCATTCGAGCAAACTACAAGACACATGTTTTCAACATACCTTGCTTGTCTTCCAATTGCTTTTTCACGCGGCCAAGTTCTTCCTCGGCCCGTGCAAGGCTCTGCTTCAGTTCGGACACTTCCGCATTGTAAGCGGCCGTCCTCTCTGCAGACGCCTATTTTTACACAAAGGGGTATACATCATTCACATAGGCTCTTGCGAAAACAGAGGATTTGATCCCCTGCCCGGCTCCGTCTCCTCCGTCGGCAGTGCATCAGGGGCTACTACTCATATTATGACAATCCCTCAAAGGTTTCTTAGGAAACATACCTCAAAGGACTTTATAAGGCCAAAGCAGGACTCATTCAGCCTGCTCTCGGCAGACTGAATCTTCTCAATCACCGCGCCCATGAGGGTCCGATGCTCATCTACAATAGACGCGTTCTTCAACGCTATCGATAGACCGCCAGGCAGCTCTGCTCGAACAAAGGATGCCGGCAGGGTAGGCAGGCCTCCCACCATCGAAGGTGGCTGTTTGCTCGATTTCCGGAACCTTAGAGGTCCCGGGGGCCGTATCCGTCCCCGCGTGTCCGGCTCCAGGGATATGTCCTCCCTGGTTCGGGTCCTGTCGAGATGACACCTCGGTGTCGCGCCCGGACCTTGGGGAAGGGGCCTGCGGAGGCGTCTCGCTCGCCAAGGCGTCTGAGCCCAGCGAATCCTCCGATGAGGACCGGCCGACGCGAGACCTCGCCGGACTGTGCAAAATGTGGCAACAGTTAAAGCTACTATACCCAAAAACAATCCCGGACGCATATGCGTGTTCAGATACTTACTACTTCTCCAGGGGCTGGGCCCTGGGATCCCACTCTAGGCTGCTATCGGCAGCCGTGGTGGATGCCTCTGGGAGGGAACCTTTCCCCCTCTTGGGCTATCCGGCCTCTAGAGATCTGGAGGCCGTCCTTTTCCTCCCGCCATCAGAGTGAGGCTCACCCTCCTCTACTTCCTCCTCTTCGTCTTCAGAAGAAGGATCGTTGCCGGAATCTTCGGATTTGGCGTCCGAAGCCTCGCGACGGCGAAGGCCACTATGGGTCTTTTTGACCTTCTTGGAGGCCTCTTTCTTTGGCGCCTCGTAAGGCGCGGGGACCAGCATCTTCGTCAGAAGAGGTCCGGCCGGTTCCTCCGGCAGTGGGGCTAGACAATGTATCTGCTCCACCTTATTTATCCATCCCTGAGGTCACAATGAAACACAATTAAAATGTCTCCCTCATGACACGCCAATTGAGGCATGGATGTACAGAGCGTAGTTGTAACTTACCGGGCTGGCAGAATGGGATAATTGATACCCACGGTCCTCGGTGGAGCCCGGCCACGATTTGCCGGACTTGAAGAGCACCTTCTAGATATCCTTGTGGGAGGAATCATAAAGCTCTTGAAGGGTTTGGTGCTCGGTTTGGTCGAACTCCCACAGAGTGCAAGCTCGGTGCTGACAAGGGAGAACCAGGCGAACTAGCATCACCTGGACTACGTCGACGAGTTTGACGTCTCTGTCAACCACACTCTGAACGCGCGTGTGGAGCAGTGACATCTCATCGGACGAGGACCAGTTCGGGCTCTTCTTGGGCCTGGACGTGAGCCGCAGTGGAGCTCCGGATCTGAACTCTGGAACTTCCGCCCACTTTTTGCCGCATGGTTCGGTGATGTAGAACCACTGCTGCTGCCACTCCTTGACAGAGTCGTTGAAAGTGCCCTTCGGCCAAGCGGCCTTAGGCATCTTTCTTATCATGGCGCCGCCGCATTCGGCGTGTTCGCCACTCACCACCTTGGGTTTCACATTAAAGATCTTCAGCCACAGGCCGAAGTGAGGCGGGATCCGGAGAAAAGCCTCGCACATGACGATTAACGTCGAGATATTGAGGAAGGAGTTGGGGGGAAAGATCATGAAAATCAATCCCTTAGTAACACATGACTCCATGAACAAAGTGGTGAAGGGGAAACCCGAGCCTGCGGACAAAATGGGGAAGGAACACGACTCTCTCGTGAGGTTCCGGAGTGGGAACGACCTGTCCCGCCGGTGGGAGACGGTGGCCAATCTTCTGGGCCAGATACCCGGCTTCTCGGAGCTTCTTGATGTCCTTCTCCTGGACAGTCGAGGCCATCCATCTGCCTCCTGCTCCGGATCCTGACATCTTTGGAAAGCCTCTCTTCGACGGAAAAGAAGGGTACTTGTATGTTAGGGCTCGAACAGAGGGGAATGAGCTAACGGAAGGAGAAGGCGTGGGTGAAGAAAAAGGGACCTAGCCTCTTTATAGGGGCAGTGATTGCTTTTTGCGCTTCCCCACTTGCCTGGTGGAACCCGTCTGCCTCCCACTCACCGCAATCAGCGGCGCGATTAGATTACCTATACCCTTGTTGATGAGAATCCCGTGTAAGGGGACACGATCTCTGCTTTGACAAGATGTGACAGGGAAACCTCCTTGCAATATCAGCTGTGGCTGGTCGTGGGAAAATGGTTTGAATAAATGATCCGACCATGATGACATGTCACGTTGTCTAAAATTTGTCAGCATATTGCGTTCGTGAAATATTATTCTCTCCACGGCGGCATATGAAGATCATCTTGCAGATCCGGACACGGCCTACGTGTTCGATAATTACTTTGGAGTATTCGGAGAAGGAACCCGCCTTGCAATGCCGAAGACAAGACTATGCGCCAGACTCATCGTCATTGAAGCCTGGTTCAGGGGCTACTAAGGGAGTCCTGGATTAGTGGGTATCCGGACAGCCGGACTGTGTGCAACGTCCGGACTATTGAAGCGTGAAGGTACAAGACTCAAGACTTCGGCCCATGTCCAGATGGGACTCTCCTTGGTGTGGAAGGCAAGCTTGGCGATCCGGATATTGTGTTTCCTTCCTTGTAACTGACTCCATGTAAACCCTAGCCCTCTCCGGTGTCTATATAAACTGGAGAGGTTGGTCCTTAGAAGGCGGATCACAATTACAATCATACTATCATAGGCTAGCTCTTAGGGTTTAGCCTCTACGATCTCGTGGTAGATCTACTCTTGTACTACCCATATCATCAATATTAATCGAGTAGGAAGTAGGGTTTTACCTCCTTCGAGAGGGCCCGAACCTGGGTAAATATCTGTGTCCCTTGCTTCCTGTTACCATCATCCTTGACGAACAGATCGGGACCCCCTACCCGAGATCCGCCGGTTTTGACACAAACACTTATTGCAAAAATCTATTAGTCATCAAAACAAAGTACTACGCGCATGCTCCTAGGGGTATAGATTGGTAGGAAAAGACCATCGCTTGTCCCCGACCGCAACTCATAAGGAAGACAATCAATAAATAGATAATGCTCCAACTTCATCACATAACGGTTCACCATACGTGCATGCTACGGGAATCACAAACTTTAACACAAGTATCTGTCAAATTCACAACTACTCTACTAGCATGACTCTAGTATCACCATCTTCATATCTCAAAACAATCATAAAGAATCAAACTTCTCATAGTATTCAATGCACTTCATTTGAAAGTTTTTATTATATCCATCTTGGATGCCTATCATATTAGGACTAATTTTATAACCTACGCAAATTACCATGCTGTTCTAAAAGACTCTCAAAATAATATAAGTGAAGCATGAGATTTCAACAATTTCTATAAAATAAAACAACCACCATGCTCTAAAAAGATATAAGTGAAGCACTAGAGCAATATTGTCTAGCTCAAAAGATATAAGTGAAGCACATAGAGTATTCTAATAAATCACGATTCATGCATGTCTCTGCCAAAAGGTGTGTACAGAAAGGATGAATGTGGTAAAATAAAAAGCAAAGAATCAAATCATACAAGACGCTCCAAGAAAAACACATATCATGTGGTGAATAAAAATATAGCCTCAAGTAAAGTTACCGATAGAAGAAGATGAAAGAAGGGATGCCTTCCGGGGCTTCCCCAAGCTTAGGCTTTTGGTTGTCCTTGAATTTTATCTTGCAGTGCCATGGGCATCCCCAAGCTTAGGCTATTGCCACTCCTTATTCCATAGTCCATCAAATCCTTACCCAAAACTTGAAAACTTCACAACACAAAACTCAACAGAAAATCTCATGAGCTCCGTTAGTATAAGAAAATAAATCATCACTTTAAGGTAATGTTGGAAACTCATTCTTTATGTATATTGGTGTAGAATCTAGTGTATTCCAACTTCTCCATGGTTCATACCCCCGATACTACTCATAGATTCATGAAAATAAGCAAACAACACGTGAAAAACAGAATCTGTCAAAAACAGAACAGTCTGTAGTAATCTGTAACTCTCGAATACTTCTGTCACTCCAAATTTCTGAAATAAACTGGTGGACGTGAGGAATTTGTCTATTAATCTTCTGCAAAAAGAATCAACTTAAAATCACTCTTCTGTTAAAAATGAAAACTAATCTCGTGAGCGCAAAAGTTTCTGTTTTTCAGCAAGATCAAATTAACTTTCACCCAAGTCTTCCCAAAGGTTCTACTTGGCAAAAACACTAACTAAAACTTAATACCACATCTAACAAGAGGCTATATATATATATATATTATTTATTACTAAACAGGAGCACAAAGTAAAGAACAAAAATAAAATTGGGTTGTCTCCCAACAAGCGCTATCGTTTAACGCCCCTAGCTAGGCATAAAAACACGAATAGATCGAGGTATTGCCATCTTTGGTATGCAATTCTTCAATTGAACACGTATACTCTTTAGGAGATTCTTTGCTTTTATCAATAATTAAACTCCTAGGCAAGAAATCGAGAATTTCATTCGTGCCAAAGATTCCTTAATAATATCGAAAAGGTTGGGGGGAACACTTATAGATTTGAGATCTTCATTTTCCTTACTAGAAGATTCACCCTTATTCTTAGGAACATAGATAAACTTGGCAACTTTGGCAGGAGGAAGATTTGAGGTATTTTTAACAGCAGAAAAAGTGGAACCCAAATTAGTAATAATATCTTCTAGTTTTTATCAATTCTAGTAGAATCTTGATCTATCCTTTCATTAACAGGTTCCTTTTCTCTAAGATTCTTCAGCATAACTCCTACCTTAGATCCATAATGAGTAATTTGATTATGAATCCTTTTATCCAAATTTTTGATTAACTCTATAGTAGCAATTTTATTCTCAATAATATCAAGTCTTTGCATCACATGTTCCAAGGTTAAAATAGTTCCATTAACCAAAAGAGGTGGTGGGCCTAACATATCTATCATGGCATTATAAGAATCAAAAGTATGGCTTCCCAAGATATTCCCTCCAGTAATGGTGTCAAGAACATATCTATTCCAAGGAGTAATGCCTACATAAAAATTGCGGAGAAGAACGGAAGTGGATTGCTTTCTAGTGGATCTATTTTGAGCATTGCAAATTTTATACCAAGCATCTTTTAGATTTCCTCCCTCCCTTCTTTTAAAATTGAGAACTTCATTATCGGGAGTACTGGCAACGATAGGAGGACTAGCCATGAAGGCGAGTCAAGCGATCTAACACATGAACACACAAGAAGCAAGAAAAAAGAGACAAACGGAAGAGGGGCGAAGAAAAGCCAAAGGTTTTCGAAAATCGTTTTAGAAGTGGGGGAGAGTAAAACGAGAGGCGAATGGCGAATAATGTAATGCAAGGGAGAATAGTTTATGATGGGTACTTGGTATGGCTTGACTTGGCGTAGATCTCCCCGGCTACGGCACCAAAAATCCTTCTTGCTACCTCTTGTGCTTGCGTTGGTCTTCCCTTGAAGAGGAAAGGGTGATGCAGCAAAGTAGCGTAAGTATTTCCCTCAGTTTTGAGAACCAAGGTATCGATCCAGTAGGAGACAACACAGAAATCACCGAATACCTGCACAAACAATCAACAACTTGCACCCAACGCGATAAAGGGGTTGTCAACCCTTCACGGTCACTTGCAAAAGTGAGATCTGATAGAGATAGATAAACAGTAAAGTAAATATTTTTGGTATTTTTGGTTTATAGATTGGAGAGTAAATATTGCAAAATAGTAGATCGAAAACTAGCAAGATGTAAACAAGATTCAATATAATGGAAAAGAGACCCGAGGGCCATAGGTTTCACTAGTGGCTTCTCTCAAGATAACAAATATTATGGTGGGTAAACAAATTACTGACGAGCAATTGATAGAAGAGCGCATAGTTATAATGACATATAAGGCAATGATCATGAACATAGGCATCACGTCCGTGTCAAGTAGACCGACTCCTGCGTGCATCTACCACTATTACTCTACACATCGACCGCTATCCAGCATGCATCTAGAGTATTAAGTTCAGAAAGAACGGAGTAACGCATTAAGCAAGATGACATGATGTAGAGGAATTAACTCAAGCAATATGATGAAAACCCCATCTTGTTATCCTTGATGGCAACAATACAATACGTGCCTTGCTGCCCCTACTGTCACTAGGAAAGGACACCGCAGGATTGAACCCAAAGCTAAGCACTTCTCCCATTGCAAGAAAGATCAATCTAGTAGGCCAAAATAAATCGATAATTCAAAGAGACTTGCAAAGATATCAAATCATGCACATAAGAATTCAGAGAAGAACCAAATAATATTCATAGACAATCTTGATCATAAATCCACAATTCATCGGATCTCGGCAAACACACCGCAAAAGAATATTACATCGAATAGATCTCCAAGAACATCGAGGAGATCATGGTATTGAGAATCAAAGAGAGAGAAGAAGTCATCTAGCTAATAACTATGGACCTGAAGGTCTATGGTAAACTACTCACGCTTTATCGGAGAGGTAATGGTGTTGATGTAGAAGCCCTTCGTGATTGAATCCCCCTCCAGCAGGACGCCGGAAAAGGTCCCTAGATGGGATCTCATGGGTACAGAAGGTTGCGGCGGTGGAAAAGTGGTTTCATGGCTCCCTCGGATGTTTTCAGGGTATAAGAGTATATATAGGCGAAGGAACTAGGTCAAGGGAGCCATGAGGGTGGGGGGCGTGCCCTCCTGCCTCGTGGCTTCCTCGTTGCCTCTCCGACTCCATCTCCAAGTCTTATGGTTTTCTTTCGGTCCAAGAAAGATCATCACGAAGGTTTCATTCCGTTTGGACTCCGTTTGGTATTCCTTCTCTGCAAAACTCTAAAGACAAAAAAAACAAAAACTGGCATTAGGCCCTCGGTTAATAGGTTAGTCCCAAAAATAATATAAAATAGCATATAAATGCCCATTAAACATCCAAAACAGATAATATAATAGCATGGGACAATCAAAAATCTTTCCCCCCGCGCGCATGGGGAGGCATGGGGGCCTCCCGATGGCGGCGGGTTTCCCGTTGGCTTCGGGGTCCTCGGTGCAGCGGCGCGGCCGTTGGTCGCGGCGCGGCATGGCGGTGCTGGTGGCCAGCGGCGCCCACGTGGCCCAGATCTGGGCCCTTTCGAGCTCCATCTGGGCTAGGGCGGGACGACGGCTCGGTGCGTGGCGATGCTGCTCCCTGGTGTTGGTGGCGAGAAAGCGGTGGTCCGCGGGCGGTGGCAGCTTCGTCGATCGGCGAGCTGCAGCGCGATGATAGGGGCTGTCCGGACCCTTTTGGGTCCGACCGGGCGTCGGCGCCTGTTAGGCCCCTTGTCAGCGCGTTCGGTCGGCTTCGCATCAGCGGTGGTGGATGTCCCCTCACGTTGGCTATGTTGCGGATGCCCCCAAGCCCACTATCTCTTCTCCCATCCTCCAGGTCTCATGTCGGTTGCCTCAGGGAGATGGCGAAGTTGGACCAGCGACCGTGGTGGCACATGTTGGTGGGCGGCATGCTGGGCGGTGCACTATGGATCGTCTGGTGGTAGTGGGGGTTTGGGTCGGGAGAAATCCCTAGCGGCTCGTCCGTCCCCGATGTGGAGATGCCTGTGGGTGCCGCCAAACCTTCCTGAAGAGCGACAGGCACACCCTCCCCACTGCCCCCGCGTACCGGGGGAAACCCTAGTACTAGTTCGGGCAACAGCGGCATCGTCGTCGCCTCCTTCTTGAAGGTGTTGCTTGGTATGCGGCACTTCGGAGTGTTGGGTGCGTGGTGGTACTTCTCCGGAGGGTGCAGCGGTTGCCGACCATCTTCGTTTCGTTGATCTGCTGTTGTTGGCATTTGTTTCTCTTTCTCTTTCTCTCTTTTTTCTTTGGGCTTTTTTGTGTTGCGGCCCCAGCAAGCTGGCTCTATCGGATGGTGCTTTATCTATAAAGTTGGGGGGACCCTTTATCGTCAAAAGAATCTGCACTTAAAATGACTCATTAAGAGCCAATGCATTGCAAACTAACATAACTCATATGGTTAGGCCCCTTTAGTGGAACCTGTCCACTCGGGTTCAAGCCTTGGATTTGACACGGATGCTTGCATTTTTCTAGATTTGTTTCAGGGTTTTCAACGATATCCGTTCAGTTGTATGGTGTGCCCGTCAACTACGAAGCCCCTGCGACGATTTCGTCAATCTCAAGATTTATCGACTTAGGCTGCGACAATTAGTTGCTTTGGAAGTGTCTTGACAACGTACATGGAGTTTTGGCTAATGAGCTCAAATACTCCGTCATGAATAATAAATTGAAAATATAATATTTATTTTTTAAATATCTGATTTTTTTGCAACAAACATTGACAATTTGTCTATGCGCTTAAGCATTTTCATGAAGAAAAACATTCCTAAGTGATCTGGGCTGAAAAACAAAATCGATGACCCAAAAAGATTATTTCGAAAGCATTGATTTTTTTCAGAACATTAAGAATGATTTTTCTTCACCAAAAATCCACATATATATAGACAATTAGTCAATGTTTTACATAAAACTTAATTATTTTAAGAAAGTGACAATTTCTTAATTTTACTATTCACTCCAAGACATTTGAGCTCGTGAGAAAAAAACACTTTTCCTTTCCATTTTTTTTTGCATTAAGCTTAGCAAACTATTTTAAGACTCCTAGAGCAACTCCAACGGGGCGACCCACTTCGTCCGCCGCCATCCGTTTGGGTCGGTGTGGACACAAAAGGCGGCCCAAAGCGCCGACCCAAATGGACGCGCGTCCGCTTTTCGTCCGCGGACGACCCATTCCCGGTCCAGTTTTTAGCCGGATTTGTGTCGGAGCGGACACGCAGCGGACGAGCGCACGCTCGCCTTCTCCTTCCCCGGGCCCACTAGTCTATCGCACATTGGCCTCCCCCCATCCAACAGCAACCCTCGCCCGCCTCCTTCGTCGCCGACGCCGCCGCCCATTTTTGTCGGTGACTCTGCCAGCTGTTGGCGCCTCCACATCCGCCCAGCAATGCCGCCCACTCCCACGTCGCCCGTCACCGCCATCTTGCAGCTGGGGAGCCAACTGCTTCCCACCCCCGCGCCCCCCACTCACAGCCGCCCCAACCAAGAAGCCACCTCGCCGCCCGGCCAGATCCTCACCGACAAGCTCGTTGGACGCCGGCAGGGCAGTTAGCTGGTCCATGCGCGCCGCGACTCCCTTCGCCGGACGTCTCCTTCGTCGATGCTCGCAAGCTGTTCGACAGTTTGCCAAGGTACAAAATGGACTCCGCCGACGAGTTCTTTTTTCACAATTTCCTTTGCGATTCATCGTCTGTTGATGATGAGGAGATATTGGCTGCCGTGTTGGTCCATCACCACCTCAACAGTCGGCGGCCATTGTTCCGTGGCTCCATTCTGGGCCACCTTCCGGCGTTGAATTGCCACCGAGAGAGCGGGCATTTCCTTCTTTGGAAGGACTACTTTGATACAACAAACCCGTTGTTCAAACATCAAAAATTCCACCGTCGTTTCCGTATGAGTAGGCATCTTTTCAACCATATTAGAGAGGGGGTGGTAGGCTATGATGACTATTTCGAGTGCAAAGAGGATGCCGTTGGCAAGATTGGTTTTTCCTTTTATCAGAAATGCACTGCCGCCATCCGAATGCTTGCATACGAAGTGCCCGGTGATCTCATTGACGAGTATGTCCGTATGAGCGAGTCTACTTGCCTAGAGTCCCTATATAAGTTCTGCAAGGCTGTTATTGCTGTGTTTGGCCCTGAGTACTTGATAGAGCCGACTGCTGAAGATACAACCCATTTGTTGGCGATGAATGCCAGCAGGGGCTTTCCGGGGATTCTTGGTAGCATAGACTGCATGCATTGGGAGTGGAAGAACTGCCCTTCTGCTTGGCAAGGGCAATATAAGGGCCATGGCTGGGCTTGCACTGTCATACTAGAGGCCGTGGCGTCTCAAGATCTCTGGATCTGGCACAATTTCTTTGGCATGGCCGGATCACACAATGATATCAACGTGCTTCAGCGCTCACCGGTGTTTTCTAGGCTTGCCGAAGGCAACAACCCACCGGTGAACTTTACTATCAACGGCCACAACTACGACAAAGGATACTATCTGGGTGATGGTATCCATCCTCAGTGGACCACTATTGTCAAGACAATACCCAACCCTGTCGGAGAGAAGAGGAAAGGATTTTCCCAAGAGCAAGAGAGTGCTAGGAAGGATGTCGAGTGTGCCTTTGGTGTTTTGCAATTTCGATGGGGCATCGTTCGGTATCCTACTAATACCTGGAGCACGCAGAAACGGTGGGAGGTGATGACTGCTTGTGTGATCATGCATAATATGATCATAGAAGAAGAGCGCCCGAAACGTCTGTATGATCAAGGGTTTCAGTTTCAGTGTGAGAATGTTGTGCCTGAGCATGGAGTAGCAGCAATGTTTGAACAGTTCACCCAATTTTATCTAGACATGCGTGATTGGGAAACTCCCGTACAACTGCAAAATGATTTGGTTGAGCATATGTGGGCTCATGTTGACAACCAATAGATGTATCTTCTTTTATTCGTTTGCAAAGCTATGTGAGAAATTTTTATTTTCATTCGGCTTGTAATAACTATGTTATTTTATTCGGTCCAAAACTATTTTATTTGATTCAAACTATGCAAATTCATGCAAAAAAATAGGGGGCCAGCTGGTCACGCCGGCACATATGGGTTGGTGCGTTGGGCGCGCTGCCGACCCATATCTAAAACAGGGTGGACGCCGGGCGGGTATCCGACCCAAACGAACAAAAAGTAGACGAGATCGCCGTCCGTTTTGGTCGCCCCATTGGAGTTGCTCCTACATGAAGCGGGAGAGAATTTGTAGCAGCAGGGGGCACCTAACCTCCTTTTGCTTTTGGCTTTCGATTTTCAATCTTTTCTATTTTTTGAACTAAAAATTCAAACTAAGTTTCACTTTCATATTTGTGTTTCTGGTGACGATGCATTTCAAAGGAGATCCATTTTGAATACATTTTAATGAATTCTCAAACTTTTATTAAGTTTTAACTTCTGGAACTTGGTGCGAGCAATCGACAAAATCATTAGTTTCAGACCCTACGTTCGATAAAATAGTAAGCTGTTTTTTTACTTTGAAACTTGGTATGAGCTACCGACAAAATTGTTAGTTTTAGAAGTTGCAACCGACAAAGTCATAGTTTCATAAATTAATACTTAAAGAGGGAAATCCATATTACAACCTCAAACAACCATCGAAGTCTAAAACACAACCCTAAACTATGAAACCGTTTAATTTACAACCCTCAACTTTCAAAACCAGACAAAAACAACCCTGGGTTGGTTTTTGACTAGTTTTTATCAGCTTGGACCAGTCAACAGCCTAGTCAGCGTCAAGTCATATGCCACGACACCATGTCCTGAATTTGAAATTTTCTTCTATTTCTTATCCATTGGGCAAAACTTCTTGAGACCTTCACAGATTGAATCTAAGGGTTGTGTGTATATTTGAGAATCGTTTCAGTTTTTTCAGGAAACTTTCTTTTGCTAAAATTTGACCCAAAATAGCTTTGAATTTGATTTTTTGCTCTAATTTTTTTCTTCTACTTGGCAAAACTTGTAGGGACTTTGCCAAATTGAGGTGGTGACATGGCGTATAATTTGGCGCTGATTAGGCTATTGACTGGTCAAAACCAGTCGAAAACCACCCCAAGGTTGTTTTTTGCCCGGTTTTGAAAGTTGAGGGTTGTCAATTAGATGGTTTCCTAGTTCAGGGTTGTGTTTTAGACTTCGGTGCTAGTTCGAGGTTGTAATATGGACTACTCTCAAACTTAGAGCAAGTACCTTCTAGCATTTGAAATGTTATCAGGGCTCAAGATTAATTTCCTCAAGAGTGAAGTTTTTATCATGGGAATGGAGCAACATGACCGAGTGAGGATAGCTAACCTCCTTAATTGTAAACTAGGGAGTTTTCCAATTAAGTACATTGGGCTGCCGATCTCGCATAAAAAGCTTGCCATCTCCGAATGGGAGCCGTTGTATGGTAAAGTTGCCAATAGGGTTAGTCCGTGGCGAGGGCGTTTCATGTCTTCTGCGGCTAGATTGATTCTTACCAACTCTAGTCTGTCCTCCCTCCCTCTGTTTACGATGGGTATGTTCTTGTTGGCAGATGGGGTGCATGGGAAGTTTGATACCCCGCGCTCCAAATTCTTTTGGGAGGGAGCTGGGCTTAAAAGAAATACCATATGTTGAAATGGGCGGCGGTGTGCCGCCCTAAGAAATATGGAGGGTTAGGGATTAATAATTCCAAACTTATGAATGTGGCCTTGCTTACCAAATGGTGGTGGAAATTAGCTACTAACGAAGCGGGTCTATGGGCGGACCTGCTTCGGGCAAAATACTTCCCGGACGGGAATGTGTTTAATGCCAAGGCCTCGGGCTCGCCGTTTTGGAATGGGATCTAGGCGGTTAGGCCGGCTTTCTCGCTAGGGGAGAGATTTGAGGTGAATAGCGGCAGGTCTACTAGCACTACTAGGGAAAAGCCTAGCAGCAGCACGGGTTTTGGGCCTATCAGTAGCGCGGGCAGGAGCACTACTGATAAGGCGCTACAGCTAATGCTTAGCAATAGCGCGTCCTGACCCACGCTACTGCTAAATTGACTTAGTAGCAGCGGTTCTTTAGAACATCGCTACTGGTAATTAGTAGTAGCGCTTCTCCTTACCCGCGCTACTACTATTATTTAGTATTTTATTTCTTTTATTTTTCATGTTGTATTCATACACCTTTACACAAGTTTTCATACAACAGGAATTTAGAGATTGTTTTTACATCATAATGAGTTATTACATCATGGGGTGAAAGAACCGTGGACTAGTTTCAAGTGGATGTCCATCCACTTGAAACTAATCCGCGGTTCTTTCACCCAATGATATAATAATATCATCATCATCATCATATCATTAACAACTTAGCATCATAATACATCATTGTCATATAACACCTCCTCAATATCATCGTTTTCATCATTGACATCACATAACACCTCCTCAAGATCATCATTATCAACTCTAACACATTACCACATAATAAACATATTGTACCTCATAGGACCTATTACATTCGATTAAGACCTACTACATTTTCTAAGGTAAAATAACAAAAAACAAGATAGCCCCTGACTCTCCATTATGGAGAATGGAGATTAGCCTGTCTCCCATTCTTGCCTTTCGCTGAATGTTACTTCCAAGAACCTCCTTGCGAATGTCCATACATTTCTTCCATTCTCTGATGATCATGTGTTCACGGGTTTTAGAAATCCGATATGCACAGGTGAGCTCCGTAGATTTACCTGGCAGTATGTTCAGAACTAAGAGGCGACCATGCAGAGACATCAGATGAGGCACACAATCCATCAGGAGTTTCTGTTGAAAAACATAATAATAACTTCGTAGTTAGCAATGATGTGCTAGTTTTAGAAGTATGCAAAAAATGCACGGATGTCGTAATATTAAAAAATCTTACCAGGGTATCTCCAGAGAAGTTATCGTTGTTCAACACATGCACTAGTGGCACGTATTCACCATAATTTGGAGGAGTTCGATAATAGTCATTGTAATTCTCAAGAAGAGTACAAAATGTGATCAGATGATTTTTCTCCTTATACGTTAATTGGGTGCCTTCGGTGTAGTGGGTTTTATCTACCATCTTCCGCACAGTCTTTGAAGAATCAAAATAAGCTGTCAATGGAAATAAGCTATCAACTATTTTGAAATAAACAATATAAATTAGTTAATAACTATGTTTGAGAAACTCATATAGCGGTACAATCGGAAGCGTATCAACAAGGACCCAAATGTCCATATTGTCTTCCTCGCTGTCAGGATCACCAAGATCCATGGTGACAATCATACCCTCATAAAAACCATACATTTTGCAAAGTGCTTCTCAATTTTGGCAACCAAAATGGGTTACGCTCTGAGCATTGTACAGATTTACTTCAAAATCCATATCATGATGGGTCCTTAGGTGTATTTTCTTTGTTTCGAAATTTTCATGGTCTTCAAAACCCATCCTCTCCAAGACATAGCGTCTTGCATGGCATGGGATAAGCTAGTCAAATTGTAAAATATGAAAATTAGACGTTGAAATAGTTGAAGTCATGCTTAATGGAGAAAAAAACACTTGTCATTGTTGCGTACCGTTTCACAGTCGAAGGTCTCCTCGAGCTTAATGCTGAAGCGCCGATCGTCGTCCAGCCGAACGAACCTGTCACACATACCTCGATCATCGTGGCACCAGCTACACTCCCCCGGGAGACCGTCGTCGTCCGAGTACGACATTTCCTACAATCATAATTCAAAGATTAAACTTGTACATATTCTAGCACAAGTCATGCCAGAATTCACGACAAAATCCGGCATGACCTTTGCTAAAAAAGGACATATCGAGTGCCTGAAATTTGCCGGAACGGAAATTCATCAACACTCCGGCAAAACATAGGCCACTCGGAGAAACATGAACGGCCACTTGGGCAACCACATCCAATTTGAGCAACAACACAAGATATACAAGGATATTTGGCTGGTCTCACCTCGATGTCGGAGGGGATCGGTGACTGGGACGACGGCGGGGATGTCGGAGGGGGTCGGTGACGGGGACGACGGAGGTCACCTGAAACCATATAAGTTATCACTAACAACAAACATGACATGTTCAACTAGTTTTATTAATTCAACTAGTTCTTACTAAATATAAACTTACTATAAATAGAAAAAAAACTAGTTCTTTCTAAAAATAAAGTAGTTCAACTAGTTATATTAATTATCTTACTAAAAATAGATTAGTTCTGTTAATTCAACTAGTTCAACTAGTTTATTAATTTACTTACTAAACTAGTTCAACTACAACTAAAGTAGTTCAACTACCAATACTACTACTAAAAATCTAGTACTAACTAAGCAACATCTAGTACTAGCTAACCCTAAATTAACATCTACTACTAATAAATCTAGTACTAACTAGTGGCAGGGGGTGGGGGGCGACGGAGAGGTAGCTAGGGGCGGCAAGG
>NC_041385.1:181080751-181196417 GCF_002162155.2 Triticum dicoccoides | reverse complement strand
ATGGCAACTATAGCAGTAGCGCTATAGGTTACACACGCGCTACTGCTACTTCCAAGTCAGTAGCGCGTTTGGCAGACACGCGCTGCTGCTAAGTAGCAGTAGCGTGGTATTTTGAAGAGCGCTACTGGTAAGATTCTGTGTATAGGCTTTTCCCTAGTAGTGTAGGTTCTGGTTGGATAGGTGGTTGGGCGACAGGCCGCTATGGCAGGAGTTCCCGCTGTTGTACCAACTAGCCGCGGACCCGCTTATTATGGTGGGAGAGGCTTTGCGCTCGACGCCGCCAGTAATTCACTTTCCGCGACAGCTGAACGTGGCGGAACTAGCACGTTGGGACTTGCTTCAGGCGCAAGTGGGCCAACCTGCCATGAATCTGGCTGACGATGTAGTTTCCTGGGACCTATTGGCGTCTCGTAAATTCTCGGTGAAGTCCATGTACAATAGGCTGACGGAGGTTCCCGCGTTAGATATTGCTAGGAGCCTTTGGAAGGCTAGGGTGCCGCTAAAGATTAAGATTTTTCTTTGGCAAATGTTCCGCAATAGGCTTCCGACGGCTGACAACGTAGCTAAACGCAACGGCCCTCGGATGGGACTTGCATGATATGTGAATCACTGGAGGATGCGAACCATGCTCTGTTCCAATGCGCACTGGCTCGCTTTGCCTGGAGCGCGGTGCGTCAGGTTTTCCAACAGAACTGGAACCCAAGAACCGGAAACGAGTTGTTAGCAGTGTTACAGGCGCAGAGGGGTGCCAAAGCCAGGGTTCTGTGGATTTGCGTGGGTGCATTGCTTTGGTCCCTATGGACAGTGCGTAACAAAATGACTATGGAGCATAAATTCCCGACTAATCCAACTGATATTATTTTCAAATGCCATCTTTTTCTACAGAGTTGGGCACCGCTGGGGAAACAATGTGATGCTGATCTTATGAGGAGCACAATGGAACAGATCGCAACAAGTATCCCAAGACTTCGTGAAGCGAATTGAAGCGCCTTCTGTTCTTTCCTTCATTTTGGGGTCTAGCTTTTGAGTTAGATTTGGTTGGGACCTAACTTGCGAACTATTTGATGTGTTTTGCGTGGCCGATGTGGCCTGTTGAGACTGTTATGTGGTTTGTGTGATGTGCAAACTTGGATTCTGCCTTTGTGGCTTTATTAATTTAAAGCCGGACGCGTCTAGCGTCTTCGTTTCAAAAAAAAATAGCAGGCTTATAGCCCGCTTACATGGCAATTTTGCCGATGTGGAGGAAAGAGACATGAAAAAGTGAGAGGAGTGGGCTCTCATGCAAGAGGCTAGCTATATGCAGATTCCTAGGCCGATACAATAAATATAAAAAAAGAGATAGACAGAAGATGAGAAAAAATAGTATTCTTATAGCCAGTCTTATAGCCAACCTTATTGTATGAGTGGCTACAACTGATGGCTCTATATGACATGGCAACATCATATAGCCAGCAGCCGGCTATACTATTAACCATGCTCTTAAAACGTGTTATACCCACGTGCAGGATCTCAAGACTTTGAGGATCGCGAGGCAATCGGGGAGCTGGCACGGCTCGACAGGTATGTGCCCATGTGAATTTATATACATAAAAAACAACTTCATTAAATTGCAAAAATAACAAATCTTATAATTTAGGTACACAAAACGAGCGAGCAGCTAAAGCACCATGTACATCTTATACTTGCACCACAAAGAGCACACTGAGAGCCACGATCAGGCCAACCGCCAAGCTGACTAGATTTAGAGTAGAATCCGAAGTACTAGTACTCGTCTCGTCATCGGAAGCATCGGTGTCCGACGGCGTGGAGACGTTCTTTGGGTGGCTGAAGTCGAAGGCCGGCGCCCTGTCCGCGCTGTCGGGCCCGGCTGCTGGCCCTGGCGCGTCGGCCACCGGCGGCCTGAGGTCCGGCGGGAGGCCTTGGCCGTGCGCGACCGCTATGGCAAAAGCGCTGGCCGTTCTCGCACTGCTCGCCGTCGTAGTTCCCTGAGAAGAAGTACGTGTTGCCCTCCTTGAGCAGTGGCACGGCGGCGGTGACGGCATCCTTGCTGAACTCCGGCGCGGCGGCAGACCAATCGACGGTGTCGTCGAGGCCGGAGTCGTCGTAGTCGCAGCTCTTGTATAGGGTCTCGTTCCGTGTCTGCACCACCGAGTGATTTTTGTCCGTGTTGAATACTGCATCACGGAGACGCCAAACGGTTAGTCTGTTTATTTTTACGCGAAACGGAGACGCGAACGGGACCTTGATAATGGTCCTGCATCGTCGTTTGCAAAACTGTTGGTGATTGACAAAGCGACCGGGGACATGGAGCATGTTGCACTTTTCACCCACGAGCAAGCCATGTGCACGTACAGGGAAACCAATGGAGTAACGTAGCTGCTGCTTTCGATACCACGCTAATTAAGCATCGAGAAGAGCAGAGAGGTCTCACAAGCTGACTGAACTTGGACGGATGCAACGTAATCAAAGAGCGATGGATGGATGCAGCTAGAGAATGCAACTGTAAGTATATTGTATACTCACTGAGGAAATCTCCGAGGGTGAAGTTGTAGCCTTCGGCCCACGCCTGGTAGTCGACCGCGAGGCCGTCGTACCAGCCCTTGTCGTCGCCGACGGTGTAATTCTTGTATGCGTCCACGGCGGTGCGCGGGTTAGCCGCGCTCAGGACGGCCACCGCCACGGCGACCACGAGGACGCGCCGACTGCAAAGCTGCAGCATCGCGCGCGCGCGCGACTCGAGTGGCCGTAAGAGAACTGATGAGAAGAAGCTACGGCCGTCGACCCGTCGTTGCCCGCCCAGCTGTTGCGGCCGGAGAGATGCTCTTGTGACGGCCGACAGTGCGCCGTGGGCTGGCTAGCTGCGCATATATCTTTCGGGAGTTGGGAGCTGGGAACTTTATAGCTAGACTAGAGCACGCACTGATGGAGTGGTGGGGAGGGGAAGCATATATTTTCGTGGTATGCTGGCGCGGTACCATCAGTGTCGGCAGCGAGGCGGTTGCTTTTTCGTCCATCTCGTGGGCAAGTGAGACTGATGAATGGTGATGAAGACCGATCTCCGTTTCTGTTGCGGCGTCCTGTCACCGCACCCGATGCGCTCCAGCCGGCCAGCTCCCTATTGTTCTTCAATTCATCACACGTATAACTATAGTGTTCATCTATGATGCGTGTAACCAAGAAGAAAAATAAAATTAGAGACGAATGAACGAAGGTCGGCATCAGCACAGGCTTGACCAGCAGTTGTACTTGTCTGATTATACAGTAATCCATCTTTTAGTGCATGTCCTGATTATATACAATATCCTTAGGAGTATAACTAACATAACATGTACTACCAAATGATTGCCAGTTCTTGTGAGTGACCAAGTGCTTTCTGTTGATAGGCCAATCAGTATGACTCCAGGTGGCGTATCTGACTTCACCACTATTATGTTTTGATGAAGATAAAGAAAAAGGAAGAAGAGATGGCTGGACTATGAGTCTATGACAGCTAACCATCTGCCGGTTATCTGTGATTGTTCAACTAAGGGCCGGTTGATGCCGATGCCCCATCTGCCATATCGGTTATTCGACTGGCAAATATCAATGGCAACATTCATCAAATCGAAATTAATAGGCTTGATTTTTTTAAAACAAGGATTTTTTTGTCATTTTTTTTGCGGGTGAAACGAGATTGTATTAATTAAGAAATATTGTTACACTCGTTTTCACAAATATGACAAAGATCATCAGGCCTGGAGCCTAGCCAAACCATCGTAAGCTGGGTGGCACGTCCCCTATGAGCTAGACAGTGCGCAGCACTGTTGGCTGATCTCCGCACGTGGACAAAATTATGCCTCCGGATCCCATGCAGGACCCTCTTCGTCTCCTCCATCCAACTTGCCAGTGAAGATCTGTTGACGCTGCTATCTGTCAGGGCATCCACTCCCTCCTTGCAATCTAACTCAACAATAAGGGGCTTCTCCGTTCGCTCCAGCGCCAGAGACGTGCCCTCCAGACACGCTGCCATTTCCGCCTCCATCGGCGAGCGACACGGTCGAAGGAAGCGACACGAATGAGAAAATGATGGCCCCAATGTCGTCCCTTAGTACCATGCTCGCACCTCCTGTATTCTCGCCATGGACGTATGAATTATCACGTTCAGTTTCGCCCATCCCACCGGAGGTTTCTCCCAAGTTGTATCAGCTGATGTGCCTCTTGGTGATGCTACTATTTGCTTGACCCCATGTTGTATACTCTGTATCACCATCTTGCCTTTCACCAAATCTCTTTGTGGATGTTGCTTGATGCATAGTAGGGACTCAACGTAGCTGTTCAGAAACCTCCATGAACTTTCAATAGGTGGCGCCGGCTTGTAATGTGTGACATCGTTCCTACAATGCCACGCTTGCCAAAAGGTCATGAGGATGACCAGCCGCTGCAACTCAGTGCAGTTGTCCAAGAAGTGAAGTAGCTATTCTTTGGCTGTGTTCGTGACTGTCGCCAGGTCCGGGAGTGGCCATGACTCCCTCATGGCCTCCCATAGAGCACACGCCATGGGGCACCCGCAAACAACATGGAAGGAGTCCTCCCGCTCAACGCCACATAGGACACACATCAGATTTTTCCAAAGTCCTCTTATGCTTATTCTCCATCGTAGGAAATGAGTTGGTCACAATGCGCCAACCGAAGACGCGTACCTTAGGTGAGAAGGGCACCTCCACAATTTCTTCCAGATAGCACGATTACCGTCCGGTGCCTTGCTTGCGGCCCATGAAGACGTGCGAAATTTATCCTCCAACCCAATGATGTAGGCCGACTTGACGGAGAAGATGCCTTTTGGGTCCGGACCCCAGGCCAAGACATCATGCATCCATGGTGAGGGACGCAATTTTAGTATTTCATCGATGTCAAGTGGCAAGAAGTGTTGTTGAAGTAGCACTGTGTTCCATGCACCATGATCATCAATTAGTTCTGCCACCCGGCGAAGCCGGCATCTTGCAGCCTGTGATATGGGCCGGTATGACGTTGGTCGGTCGAGCCAAGGGTCACGCCAGATACGAACATTTTGTCCGTCGCCGATCCGCCATACAAGCCCTCTCTTGAGGAGCTCCAAGCCATATGTTACGGCCTGCCAAGTAGAGGACGCGTTACCTACAAAAACAGTATCCTCCAACCACCCATTAGGATAACAATTAGCTTTCAAAACACTTGCACATAAGTTGTCCGGGTTGATGAGTAGTCGCCATGCCTGTCGTGCCAAAAGCGCCTGATTGAATAGCCTGTAATCCTGGAACCCCAGACCACCCATCGCTTTGGGTTTGATGATGTGATCCCAAGCCATCCAATTGGTTTTCCGTTTACCTTTCTCTGCACCCCACCAATAATTCCTGACCATCCAAGTAAGATCATCGCATACCGAGAACGACAGTTTAAATACTCCCATGATGTACGTAGGGATGGATTGCGCACCGCCTTGACCAATACCTCTCTCCCAGCTTGGGCCATGTAGCCATCTCCCCATATATAGATCTGTTTCATCAACTTCTCTTGCAAATTTTGGAACTTGCCTTTATGGGTATGACCTTCTGGAGTGGGAAGTCCCAAGTATTTGTCCTCAAATTCATCTTTCATAATCTGTAGCTCTTATTTCACAATTTCATGGGCATTATTCGGGCATGACTGTCCAAACAGAATGGAACATTTGGATGGGTTTATGAACTGTCCGGTGGCTTTCTCGTACACATGAATAATCTCCTTGACTGCCACAGCCTGCTGTTGGTTTGCCTTGAAAAAGAGTAGTGTATCATCAGTGAATAACAAGTACGAGACCCCCGGAGCAGCCCGACATATTTTCAATGGTTCAATAGCATTTGATCTCACCACCTGTTTGAGAAACTCAGACAAACCATCTGTTGGGGAACATTACATGGAAAACAAAAAAATTGTATGCACACGCAAGATCTATCTAGGAGATGCATAGCAATGAGAGGGGGAGAGCATCTACATACCCTTGTAGATCACTAAGCGGAAGCGTATATAACGCGTTTGACATAGTCGTACTCTTCGCGACCCAATCACGATCCAACCTATCTAGTACCGAACGGACGACACCTCCGAGTTTAGCACACGTGCGGCTCGATGACGTCTCCTCCTTCTTGATCCAGCAAGCAGGAGAGGAGAAGTAGATGGGATGACAACCAACACGACGCGTGGTGGGTGGTGGTGGTGGAGCACCGACAGCGCTTCGCTAAGCGTCGCTCGGACGAGGCGGTGAAACTACGGAGTAACGGGAGAGAGAGGGGCGCCAAGGGCTTTGTGTGTCCTCTTGGGGAGCCCCCTCCCTTCTATATATAGGTGGAGGGGCGTGGCAACAGCCCCTCCAAAGTCCAAGGTGCAGCCAAGGGGGAGGAGGACTTGGAATCCAACTCCAATCCTATTCCTACTAGGACTCCTTCCTTTTTTCTCCTTTTCCCTAGCCACATGGGCTTTTGAGGACTTGGTGTGCCTAGCCCAATAAGGCTAGGGCACCTCCCCACAGCCATGCTAGCCCTTGGATCGTGGTGAACCCACTTGTGGACTTCCGGAACCCTCCGGAATCCTCTGGAACCTTCTAGAAGCTTCCCGGTACAATACCGAAAAACTGCACCTTTTTTCGGAACCCAAAATATGACTTCCTATATATAAATCTTTACCTCTCGACCATTCCGAGACTCCTTGTGACGTCCGGGATCTCATCCGAGACTACGAACAACATTTGGTTACCACTCATCAAATATCCCAATACTACTCTAGCGTCAACGAACGTTAAGCGTGCGACCCTGCGGGTTCGGGAATCATGTAGTCATGACCGAGACACCTCTCCGGCCAATAACCAATAGCGGGACCTGGATTCCCATATTGATTCCTACATATTCCATGAAGATCTTTATCGGTTGAGCATTTATGACAACATACGTAGTTTCCTTTGTCTATCGGTATGTTACTTGCCCGGGATTCGATCGTTGGTATCTTTATACCTAGTTCAATCTCGTTACCGGTAAGTCTCTTTAGACATTCCGTAATGCATCATCCTACAACTAACTCATTAGTCACTTTGCTTGCAAGGATTCTTATGATGTGCATTACCGAGAGTGCCCAGAGATATCTCTTTGATACTCGGAGTGACAAATCCTAATCTCGATCTATGCCAACCCAACAAACATCTTCGGAGATACCTGTAGAGCATCTTTATAATCACCTAGTTACGGTGTGACGTTTGATAGCACACAAGGTATTCCTCCGGTATCCGGGAGTTGCATAATCTCATAGTCGAAGGAATATGTATTTGACATGGTGAAAGCAATAGCAATAAACTGAACGATCATTATGCTAAGCTAACGGATGAGTCTTGTCCATCACATCATTCTCCTAATGATGTGATCCCGTTATCAAATGACAAAACATGTCTATGCTTAGGAAACTTAACCATCTTTGATTAACGAGCTAGTCTAGTAGAGGCTTACTAGGGACACAGTATTTTGTCTATGTATCCACACATGTATCAAGTTTCCGGTTAATACAATTCTAGCATGAACAATAAACATTTATCATGAATAAGGAAATATAAAATAACAACTTTATTATTGCCTCTAGGGCATATTTCCTTCAGTCTCCCACTTGCACTAGAGATTGCATTGTAATGATTCTAACACCCATGGAGTCTTGGTGCTGATCATGTTTTTCTTGTGGAAGAGGCTTAGTCAACGGGTCTACCACATTCAGATCCATATGTATTTTGCAAATCTCTATGTCTCCCTCCTTGACTAGATCATGGATGGAGTTGAAGCGTCTCTTGATGTGTTTGGTCTTTTTGTGAAATCTGGATTCCTTCGCTAAGGCAATTGCTCCAGTATTGTCACAAAAGGTTTTCATTAGACCCGATGCACTAGGTATTACAGCTAGATCGGATATGAAATCCTTCATCTAGACTCCTACATTTGCTGCTTCCGAAGCAGCTATGTACTATGCTTCACACTTAGATCCCGCCACGACACTCTGCTTGGAACTGCACCAGCTGACAGCTCCGCCATTCAATATAAATAAGTATTCGGTTTGTGACTTAGAGTCATCCGAATCAGTGTCAAAGCTAGCATCGATGTAACCATTTAAGACAAGCTCTTTGTCACCTCCATAAACGAGAAACATATCCTTAGTCCATTTCAGGTACTTCAGGATGTTCTTGACCACTGTCCAGTGATCCACTCCTGGATTACTTTGGTACCTCCCTGCTAAACTTATAGCAAGGCACACATCAGGTCTGGTACACAACATAGCATACATGATGGAACCTATCGCTGAGGCATAGGGAATGACTTTCATTTTCTCTCTATCTTCTGAATTGGTCGAGCATTGAGTCTGACTGAACTTCACACCTTGTAACACATGCAACAACCCTTTCTTTGACTGACTCATTTTGAACTTCTTCAAAACTTTGTCAAGGTATGTGCTTTGTGAAAGTCCTATTAAGCGTCTTGATCTATCTCTATAGATCTTGATGCCCAATATATAAGCAGCTTCACCGATGTCTTTAATTGAGAAACTATTATTCAAGTATCCTTTTATGCTATGCAGAAATTCTACATCATTTCCAATCAACAATATATCATCCACTTATAATATTAGAAATGCTACAGAGCTCCCACTCATTTTCTTGTAAATACAGGCTTCTCTGAAAGTCTGTATAAAACCATATGCTTTGATCACCTCATCAAACTGTATATTCCAACTCCGAGATGCTTGCACCAGTCCATAGATTGATCGCTGGAGCTTGCACACTTTGTTAGAACCTTTAGGATCGACAAAACCTTCTGGTTGCATCATATACAACTCTTCTTTAAGAAATCCATTAAGGAATGCAGTTCTGACGTCCATTTGCCAAATTTCATAATCATAAAATGCGGCAATTGCTAACATGATTTGGATAGACTTAAGCATCGCTATGGGTGAGAAAGTCTCATCGTAGTCAACTCCTTGAACTTGTCGAAAACCTTTTGCGACAAGTTGAGCTTTGTAGACAGTAACATTACCATCAGCGTCAATCTTATTCTTGAAGATCCATTTATTCTCTATGGCTCGCCGATCATCAGGCAAGTTCACCAAAGTCCACACTTTATTCTCATACATGGATCATATCTCAGATTTCATGGCCTCAAGCCATTTATCATAATCTGGGCTCATCATAGCTTCTTCATAGTTTGTAGGTTCGCCATGGTCTAGTAACATGATTTCGAGAACTGGATTACCGTCCCACTCTGGTGTCGATCATGTTCTGGTTGACCTACGAGGTTCGGTAGTAACTTGATATGAGGTTTCATGATCATCATCATTAGCTTCCTCTCTAGTTTGTGCAGGCATCACGGGAACAGATTTCTCTGATGAGCTACTTTCCAAATTGAGAGAAGGTGTAGTTACCTCATCGAGTTCTACTTTCCTCCCACTCACTTCTTCCGAGAGAAACTCCTTCTCTAGAAAGGTTCCATTCTTGGCAACAAAGATCTTGCCTTCGGATCTGTGGTAGAAGGTGTACCCAATTGTTTCCTTAGGGTATCCTAAGAAGACGCACTTCCCCGATTTGGGTTCGAGCTTATCAGGCTGAAGCCTTTTGACATAAGCATCGCATTCCCAAACTTTAAGAAACGACAGCTTAGGTTTATTGCCAAACCATAGTTCATACGGTGTCGTCTCAACGGATTTAGATGGTGCCCTATTTAACGTGAATGCAACTGTCTCTAATGCATAACCCCAAAACGATAGTGGTAAATCGGTAAGAGACATCATAGATCGCACCATATCTAATAAAGTATGGTTATGACGTTTGGACACACCATTACGCTGTGGTGTTCCATGTGGCGTGAGTTGTGAAACTATTCCACATTGTTTTAAATGAAGGCCAAACTCGTAACTCAAATATTCTCCTTCATGATCGGATCGTACAAACTTTATTTTCTTGTTACGATGATTCTCCACTTCTCTTTGAAATTGTTTGAACTTTTCAAATGTTTCAGACTTGTGTTTCATTAAGTAGATATACCCATATCTGCTCAAATCATCTGTGAAGGTTAGAAAACAACAATACCCGCCACGTGCCTCAACACTCATTGGACTGCATACATTGGTATGTATTATTTCCAGTAAGTCATTAGCTCGCCCCATTGTTCCGGAGAACGGAGTTTTAGTCTTCTTGACCATGAGGCATGGTTCACAATTATCAAATAATTCATAATCAAGTGTTTCCAAAAGTCCATCTGCATGGAGTTTCTTCATGCGCTTTAAACCAATATGACCTAAATGGGAGTGCCACAAATATGTTGCACTATCATTATCAACTTTGCATATTTTGGCATTAATATTATGAAAATGTGTATCACCACAATCGAGATTCAATAGATATAGACCACTCTTCGAGGGTGCATGACCATAAAATATATTATTCATATAAATAGAACAACCATTTATTCTCTGATTTAAATGAATAACTGTCTCGCACTAAACAAGATCTAGATATAATGTTCATGCTCAACGCTGGCACCAAATAACAATTATTCAGGTCTAAAACTAATCCTGAAGGTAGATATAGAGGTAGCGTGTCGACGACGATCACATCAAACTTGGAATCATTCCCGACGCACATCATTATCTCGTCCTTAACCAATCTTCATTTAATCCGTAGTCCCTGTTTTGAGTTACAAATATGAGCAACCAAACCAGTATCAAATACCTAGGCGCTACTGCGAGCATTAGTAAGGTACACATCACTAACATGTATATCAAATATACCTTTGTTCACTTTGCCATCCTTCTTATCCGCTAAATACTTGGGGTAGTTCCGCTTCCAGTGACCAGTCCCTTTGTAGTAGAAGCACTTAGTTTCAGGCTTGGGTCCAGCTTTGGGCTTCTTCCCGGGAGTGGCAACTTGCTTGCCATTCTTCTTGAAGTTCCATTTCTTTCCCTTGCCGTTTTTCTTGAAACTAGTGGTCTTGTTAACCATCAACACTTGATGCTCGTTCTTGATTTCTACCTCCGCAGCTTTGAGCATTGCGAAGAGCTCGGGAATTGTTTTATCCATCCCTTGCATATTATAGTTCATCACGAAGTCTTTTTAGCTTGGTGGTAGTGATTGGAGAACTCTGTCAATAACACTATTATCTAGAAGATTAACTCCCAGCTGGGTCAAGTGATTTTGATATCCAGACATTCTGAGTATGTGTTCACTGACATAACTGTTCTCCTCCATCTTGCAGCTATATAACTTGTTGGAGACTTGATATCTCTCAACTCGGGCATTTGCTTGAAATATTAACTTCAACTCTTGGAACATCTCATATGCTCCAGGACGTTCAAAACGTCTTTGAAGTCCCGATTCTAAGCCGTGAAGCATGGCACACTGAACTATCGAGTAGTCATCTATACGTGACTGCCAGGCATTCACAACGTCTATAGTTGCTGGGGGTGGTACACCTAGCGGTGCATCAAGGACATAATTCTTCCGTGCAGCAATGAGGATAATCCTCAAGTTACGGACCTAGTCCGTGTAGTTGCTACCATCGTCTTTCAACTTAGCTTTCTCTAGGAACGCATCAAAATTCAAAGGAATAGTAGCACGAGCCATTGATCTACAACATAGATATGGAAAAACTATCATGACTAAGTTCATGATAAATTAAGTTCAATTAATCATATTACTTAAGAACTCCCACTTAGATAGACATCCCTCAAGTCATCTAAATGATACGTGATCCAAATCAACTAAACCATGTCCGATCATCACGTGAGATGGAGTAGTCATCAATGGTGAACATTTGTATGTTGATCATATCTACTATATAATTCACGTTAGACCTTTCGGTCTCAAGTGTTCCGAGGCCATGTATGTACATGCTAGGCTCGTCAAGTTTAACTCGAGTGTTCTGCATGTGCAAAACTGGCTTGCACCCGTTGTATGTGAACGTAGAGCCTATCACACCCGATCATCACGTGGTGTCTCAGCACGAAGAACTGGCGCAATGGTGCATACTCAGGGAGAACACTTATACCTTGAAATTTAGTTAAGGGATCATCTTATAATGTTACCACCGTACTAAGCAAAATAAGATGCATAAAGATAAACATCACATGCAATCAAAATATGTGACATGATATGGCCATCATCATCTTGTGCTTTTGATCTGCATCTCCAAAGCAACGTCATGATCTCCATCGTCACCGGCTCGACACTTCATCTCCATTGTAGCGTCGTGGTCGTCTCGCCAACTATTGCTTCTACAACTATCGCTACCGCTTAGTGATAAAGTAAAGAAATTACATGGCGTTTGCATTTCATACAATAAAGCGACAACCATAAGGCTCCTGTCAGTTGCCGATAACTTTTACAAAACATGATCATCTCATACAAAAATGTACATCACATCATGTCTTGACCATACCACATCACAACATGCCCTGCAAAAACAAGTTAGATGTCCTCTATTTTGTTGTTGCAAGTTTTATGTGGCTGCTACGGGCTTCTATCAAGAACCATTCTTACCTATGGCACAAAACCACAATGGTGATTTATCAAGTTTGTTGTTTTAATCTTCATCAAGGACTGGCCGCAGTCAAATTCGATTCAACTAAAGTAGGAGAAACAGACACCCGCCAGCCACCTTTATGCAAAACTAGTTGCATGTCTGTCGGTGGAACCGGTCTCATGAACTTGGTCATGTAAGGTTGGTCTGGGCCGCTTCATCCAACAATACCACAGAATAAAAATAAGACACTGGTGGTAAGCAGTATGACGATCACCACCCACAACTCTTTGTGTTCTACTCGTGCATATCATCTACGCATAGATCTGGCTCGAATGCCACTGTTGGGGAATGTTGCATGGAAAACAAAAAAAAATTCTATGCACATGGAAGATCTATCTAGGAGATGCATAGCAAGGAGAGGGGGAGGGCATCTACATACCCTCGTAGATCACTAAGCGGAAGCGTAATAACGCGGTTGACGTAGTCGTACTCTTCGCGATCCAATCACGATCCAACCGATCTAGTACCGAACGGACGACACCTTCGAGTTTAGCACACGTGCGGCTCGATGACGTCTCCTCCTTATTGATCCAGCAAGCGGGAGAGGAGAAGTAGATGGGATGACAACCAACACGACAGCATGATGGTGGTGCACCGATAGCGCTTCGCTAAGCGTCGCCTGGACGAGGCGGTGGAACTACAGAGTAACGAGAGAGAGGGGCGCCAAGGGCTTTGTGTGTCCTTTTGGGGCACCCCTCCCTTATACTCCCTCCGTCTGAAAATACTTGTCGAAGAAATGGATGAATCTAGACGTATTTTAGTCATAGATACATTCAATTTTATCCATTTCTCCGACAAGTATTTTTGGACGGAGGGAGTATATATATAGGTGGAGGGGCGTGGCAACAGCCCCTCCAAAGTCCAAGGCACAGCCAAGGGGAGGAGGACATGGAATCCAAGTCCAATCCTATTCCTACTAGGACTCCTTCCTTTTTTTTTCTTTTCCCTAGCCACATGGGCTTTTGAGGGCTTGTTGCGCCTAGCCCAATAAGGCTAGGTAACCTCCCCGCAGCCCATGCTAGCTCTTGGGTCGTGGTGAACCCATTTGTGGACTTCTGGACCCCTCCGTAATCATTTGGAACCTTCTAGAAGCTTCCCGGTACAATACCGAAAAACTGCACCTTTTTCCGGAACCCAAAATATGACTTCCTACGTATAAATCTTTACCTCTCGACCGTTCCGAGGCTCCTCGTGACGTCCAGGATCTCATCTGGGACTCCGAACAACATTTTTTACCACTCATAAAATATCCCAATACTACTCTAGCGTCAACGAACATTAAGCGTGCGACCCTGCGGGTTCGGGAATCATGTAGTCATGACCTAGACACCTCTCCGGCCAATAACCAATAGCGGGACCTGGATGCCCATATTGATTCCTACATATTCCATGAAGATTGAGGGAGTCCTGGATTAGGAGGTGTCCGGATGGCCGGACTATCACCATTGGCCGGACTCCTAGACTATGAAGATACAAAATTGAAGACTTCGTCCCGTGTCTGGATGGGACTTTCCTTGGCGTGGAAGGCAAGCTTGGCAATACGGATATGTAGATCTCCTACCACTGTAACCGACTCTGTGTAACCCTAGCCCTCTCCGGTGTCTATATAAACCGGAGGATTTTAGTCCGTAGGACGAACAACAATCATACCATAGGCTAGCTTCTAGGGTTTAGCCTCTTTGATCTCGTGGTAGATCTACTCTTGTACTACCCATATCATCAATATTAATCAAGCAGGAGTAGGGTTTGACCTCCACCGAGAGGGCCCGAACCTGGGTAAAAACATCGTGTCCCTTGTCTCCTGTTACCATCCGCCTAGACGCACAGTTCGGGACCCCCTACCCGAGATCCGCCGGTTTTGACGCCGACATTGGTGCTTTCATTGAGAGTTCCTCTGTGTCGTCACCTTTAGGCCCGATGGCTCCTTCGATCATCAACAACGACGTGGTCCAGGGTGAGACTTTTCTCCCTGGACAGATCTTCGTATTCGGTGGCTTTGCACTGCGGGCCAATTCACTTGGCCATCTGGAGCAGATCGAAAGCTACGCCCCTGGCCATCAGGTCAGATTTGGGAGTTTGAACTACACGGCTGACATCCGTGGAGACTTGATCTTCGACGGATTCGAGCCACAGCCAAGCGCGCCGCACTGTCTCGATGGGTATGATCTAGCTCTGCCGCCGGACAGTACCCTGGAGGCCGCACCAGCGTCCGCTCCGACCCTTAGCTCGGAGCCGACTTCGCCGGTCGAGGACGAGTGGCTGGACACCGCCTCGGGGGCTACGATCTCTACGGCGATTGAGCCAAACACCATCCCTGTCCTTCGCAAAGCTCGTGACTCCGAGGTGCAGGACTCCTCTCTGGACTCCGAACCTCCCGCGCCCCTGCCAATCAAATCCGATTGGGCGCCGGTTATGGAGTTCACTGCCGCGGACATCTTTCAGCACTCGCCCTTTGGCGACATCCTGAATTCACTAAAGTCTCTCTCTTTATCAGGAGAGCCCTGGCCGGACTATGGTTAGGAAGGTTGGGATGCGGATGACGAAGAAATTCAATGCCCACCCACCACGCACTTTGTAGCCACTGTCGATGATTTAACCGACATGCTCGACTTCGACTCCGAAGACATCAACGGTATGGACGACAATGCAGGAGACAACCAAGAACCAGCGCCTACAGGGCACTGGAAGGCCACCTTGTCATACGACATATACATGGTGGACATCCCAGAAGATGGGAATGGCAATGGAACAGCGGAGGATGACCCCTCCAAGAAACAGCCCAAGCGCCGGCGTCAGCGGCGCCACTCTAAATCCCGCCACAGCAAAAATGGTGATTCCGTCACGGGAGATAATAACACCCCAGACAGTGCCGAAGACAACCCCCTCCAGCAGGATTCAGCACAGGAGGAGGGAGAAGACAGCCCTCATGATAGAGAGGCAGACAGAGAAGTAGAGGACGATAATTATATGCCTCCCTCCGAAGATGAAGCAAGCCTCGACGACGACGAATTTGTCGTGCCCAAGGATCCCGTCGAACAAGAGCGTTTCAAGTGCAGGCTTATGGCCACAGCAAGCAGCCTCAAGAAAAAACAGCAGCAGCTTAGAGCTGACCAAGACTTGCTAGCTGACAGATGGACCGAAGTCCTTGCAGCCGAAGAGTACAAACTCGATCGCCCCTCCAAGAGCTACCAAAAACGCAGGCTGCTACCCCAATTAGAGGAGGAAGCACCCAAACCTACATCACCAGCGCATGACGCGGCCAACCGGCCACCTCGTGGCTGCGATAGAGAGGCCTCTAGGCCCTCTGCTAAAGCCGCACCCGGTCGCTCGAAAAGTACAAAGCCACGGGGGAATGCGCCAGACTTGCGAGACATATTGGAGGACAAGGCAAGACAAATAAGATTGATCTATGGATCGCGTGGGCGCCCCACGATACGTGATGACAACCGTCACGCCGGATACAGCAATTCCGGCCAGGCCGAACACAGTAGACAAAGCTCATTTGAGCTGCGTCGTGATATAGCCCAATACAGAGGCGCCGCACACCCACTATGCTTCACAGACGAAGTAATGGATCATCAAATCCCCGAGGGTTTCAAACCCGTAAACATTGAATCATACGACGACACAACAGATCCTGCGGTTTGGATCGAGGACTATCTCCTTCACATCCACATGGCCCGCGGTGATGATCTACACACCATCAAATACCTCCCACTCAAGCTTAAAGGACCAGCTCGGCATTGGCTCAACAGCTTGCCAGCAGAATCAATTGGTTGTTGGGAAGACCTAGAAGCCGCATTCCTTGATAACTTCTAGGGCACATATGTGCGACCACCAGACGCTGATGACCTAAGCCACATAATTCAGCAGCCAGATGAATCGGCCAGACAATTTTGGACACAATTCTTAACCAAGAAAAATCAAATCATCGATTGTCGGGATGCAAAGGCCCTTGCAGCCTTCAAACATAACATCCACGACGAGTGGCTTGCCCGACACCTAGGACAGGAAAAGCCGAAATCCATGGCAGCCCTCACATCACTCATGACCCGCTTCTGCGCGGGAGAGGATAGCTGGCTAGCTGGCAGTAACAACCTGACCAAAAACCCTGGTAGTTCGGATACTAAGGACAGCAACGGCAGGTCGCGTCACAATAAGCACAAGCGCCGCACTAACGGCGATAATACTGAAGATACGACAGTCAATGCCGGATTCAGAGGCTCTAAACCCGGTCAGCGGAAAAAGCCATTCAAAATAAATACTCAGGGCCCGTCCAATTTGGACAGAATACTCGATCGCTCATGCCAGATACATGGCACCCCCGAAAAACTAGCCAACCACACCTACAGGGATTGTTGGGTGTTCAAGCAGGCAGGCAAGATAAATGCCGAAAACAACGACAAGGGGCTGCATAGCAATGACGAGGAGGAGCCCCGGCCGCCGAACAATAGAGGACAGAAGGGCTTTCCCCCACAAGTGCGGACGGTGAACATGATATATGCAACCCACATACCCAAAAGGGAGCGGAAGCGTGCACTGAGGGATGTATACGCGATGGAGCCAGTCGCCCCAAAGTTCAACCCATGGTCCTCCTGCCCGATCACTTTTGATTGAAGGGACCACCCCACTAGCATCCGCCATGGCGGATTCGCTGCATTGGTTCTTGACCCAATCGTTGATGGATTTCACCTCACTAGAGTCCTGATGGACGGCGGCAGCAGCCTGAACCTGCTTTACCAGGATACAGTGCGCAAAATGGGCATAGACCCCTCAAGGATCAAACCTACAAAAACGACCTTTAAAGGCGTCATACCAGGTGTAGAGGCCAACTGCACAGGCTTAGTTACACTCGAAGTGGTCTTCGGATCCCAGGATAACTTCCGAAGCGAGGAGTTAATCTTCGACATAGTCCCGTTCCGCAGCGGCTATCACGGATTGCTCGGACGAACCGCATTTGCAAAGTTCAATGCGGTGCCACACTACACATACCTCAAGCTCAAAATGCCAGGCCCCCAAGGAGTAATCACGGTCAATGGAAACACCAAACTCTCTCTCCGAACGGAGGAGCATACGGCGGCCCTCGTGGTGGAAGTACAAAGCAGCCTCTTAAGGCAATTCTCGAGTCCGACTACTAAACGCCCGGACACCGTCAAGCGTGCCCGGAGTAACCTACAACAAGACCGCCTGGCACGTTTCGAGCACGCGTAGCAATGCGGCCCCAACCCCAGCCCTCGCAAAATCGCGAGACCAGTACCACGCGTACATAACTACGCTCTGGAGATACCATGGGCATAGGGGTAGGGGCACGACCACGGCATGCCCGGAGAGCGGCTCAACCGCACCAGGGACTCCCAATTGTGTCATTCTTTTTTTTCTTATTCTCAGGACTCCGTTTTCCAGAAGCCCTGTCCGGCAGTAGAATTGCCGAACTCACGATGCAACAGCCAGGGAAGCAAAAAAGCTACGTCGAGTGTCCAGGTGGTCTCTATTACGAGCAGTATACCTGTTTTACATACCATCCCGCAGCCTACCCCTGGAGGGGGACATGTTAAATAGTCCCATCCCTTGCTTATCGCACTATTTGTATCGTTCTGCTTTCATTGCAGTATTTTCTGAATAAACAATGCATCGCTTTTTGCCTATTATTGCATTCCTTTTTCTATCTATATATGTTCACTTATGACATGTTGCATCCGTATGCTTTGGTACGGCCAAATACACCAGGGGCTTAAGTACCCCAAAATATGGTGTGATAAGTCTGAACACTTTAACAAGTGCGGCACCCCGAACGTTATATGCATCGGCTCCGAATCATGTCTTGGGTCAATAGTTGGGTTTGCCCGGCTCCCATGTTTGTTACCTTACGCTCCGTTATATCGGCTAAGGTAGCGCTGGGAGAACCGCTGCGATTGTGCCCCGGTTGAGCTGGGTTGAGCACCTCAGTGGAGAAAGCTAAAACTGACCGTCATGATAGGGCGAGAGCCGGTCGCTGTTCGAGAGGTTTTTCGAGTCCCTAAAGACTTATGCCGCTTAGAGCGAGGAGTCGGCTTTGTCCGGCCTAGGCGTGGATAGCGCCCCAAATTCGGTCTTCCGAACACTAGGGGCTTCGCCGAAATTTAAAATTATAGAATTATATGGCTAAGTGGGAGTGTTCAAGCATTATAGTCTGGTTGCCTTGTTCGTTGTGTTGAGCGCCTCCCTCGAAGGACCCAAAAATGGGAACAAGAGCGCTCAAGTTTATCCCGAACACCCCAGCACTCATGGCATGGGGGCTGAAGCCAACGACTTGCCATCTCTCAAATTTGATAAACGGCCGCACAGAAGGTAATATTTTAAATTAACAAGCGTTTCTTAGCGCATATGAACAAAGTTTTCAGCGTATAGGATAACAAATGTGAGACTACTCAAAATTACATCTTTGGAGCACTCACCCGCTATAAGGCGGGCACCCTTCAGGACACCCTTATAGTACATCTCGGGCGTGCGATACTCCCTGCCTGGCGGTGGCGCGTCCGTCACAAGCTTCTCGGCGTCCATCTTGCCCCAGTGCACTTTAGCGCGGGTAAGGGCCCGACGGGCACCTTCAATGCAGACGGAACGCTTGATGACTTCAATCCATGGACAGGCGTCCACCAGCCGCCGCACCAGACCGAAGTAGCTCCCAGGCATGGCTTCTTTAGGCCACAGCCGAACGGTGAGGCCCTTCATGGCCTGTTCGGCCACCTTGTCGAGCTCGACCAGCTGCTTCAGCTGGTCGCTCAGGGGCACCGGATGTCCGGCCTCAACATATTGAGACCAGAACACCTTTTCCGTCGAGCTCCCCTCCTCGGCTCGGTAGAACGCGGCAGCATCGGACACACTACAGGGCAGATCTGTGAACGCTCCTGGAGAGCTCCAAATTCGGGTAAGTAACAGATAATTCACTTTTACATGCTTGCTTTGCATGAAGAATGCCTTACCCCCCGCTATCTTTTTTATTGCCTCAATCTCCTGGAGGGCCTTCTGGGCTTCGGCCTTAGCGGCTTTGGCACTCTCAAGAGCCAAGGCGAGCTCGGACTCTCGAGTCTTCGAGTCGCGCTCCAAATTCTCGTGTTTTTCCATGAAAGCCTGGAGCTCTTGCCGCACCTCCGCCACCCGCGCCTCCTTCCTCTCTCGCTCAGTGCGCTCCGCGGCCGCACTTTTTTTTCGGCCTTGGACACCGCCTCCTTCAGGGTCGCCACCTTGTTCGTGGCCCCTGCAATACTCACGTTATGCCTGCCATTTTTTGCAACCAAATCCTTTCTATAAGGTATTACTTTAATAAGGTATTACTTACCTTCCTTGTCCTCGAGCTGCTTCTTGGCACGGCCGAGCTTGTTCTCGGACCGCTCGAGGCTCTGCTTCAATACATTGACCTCCGCAGTCAGTGTGGCAGAGGTCAGCAGTGCAGCCTGCATTCTCATATTGACATGCTTATGTTAGACTCCAGCGTACATCTTTTTAGATCCTCAGTTCGGCTTTTCTTTCTGAACACCAAACTGAGCATCAGGGGCTACTGTCTATGCTGTACTATTTTTACATATCTTAATTACATACCTCAAAGCCTGTTAGACGGCTGGTACAAGCTTCAGTCAGCCTGCTCTTGGCGGACTGAACTTTCTGGATCACCGCACTCATAATAGTGCGGTGCTCCTCGTCGATGGAGGCGCCATTGAGCACCTCGAGCAAATTATCCGGTGCCTCCGGCTGGACGAAGGTCACCGGTGTCGTAGTCTCGCCCTTCTTACGAAGGGGCCGCCCGCCGGACTCCGGAACCACTAAAGGTTCCGGTGCGGAATCCAGCCTAGGGCCGAACTCAGAACCCTTCGGGGGTTGATCCCCCTCGTGCCCAAAGTTCGGGAGGTTGCCTTGCGGCGCCTCCGGGACCTCCTCCTCCTGGCCGGGCCCCTTTTGGGACCCCACCTCGGCGTCATCAGCAGCGCGAGGAGAGGAGGCGGCCGGAAGTGAAGTACTATTCACGTCCGACGAGGCCAGGGAGCCGCTCGTTGAAATATCAAGCCCGTCCTTGGGCGGGCTGCAGGGTTTATTCGGCATTAGGAGATTCTATGCGACAAACGAAATGCCATGAATTATTCTGGTATCCGGACACTTACAATGCCGCCAGGGGCTTAGCCCTCGGTGGCCACCCCTCTTCACCGTCGTCAGCGTTGGTGGAGTAGTCCGGAGGAAGGGTCCTTCCCTTCTTGGACCCTCCAGCCACCCCAGTTGGGGAGGCCTTCCTTTTCTTTTCTCCCCCTGCTGGGGGAGAAGCCTCTTTTTCCTCCTCCCTGTCTTCGCGGGAGGAGTTTGCCTCGGAGTCGTCGGACGATGAGTCCGACAACACCTGGCGCCGGGATTTCCTTCGAGTTCCCGTGGCCTTCTTCTTGGCCTTCTTCTCCGGCACCACGTAAGGCGCCGGAGCCAGCAGCCCCGTTAATTGGGCGTCCACTGTGTCTTCTAGCAAGGGAGCCGGACAGTTAACCTGCCCGGACGTCTTTTGCCAGGCCTGTCAAAGGTAAAGGGAGTTTAGATCCCGCATAGAGTCAAACTATGAAAAACAAGTGTCCCATAAAGAGTAAAATAGCTTACCTCGCCGGCTTGACGCTGCGAGCTGAATCCGCGTTCTTCGGTAGCGGATGCGGGAGCCTCGGCGCCCTTGAACAGCACCTTCCAAGCGTCTTCATACGTAGTGTCGAAGAGCCTGCTCAAGGTCTGGTGCTATGCCGGATCAAACTCCCACAAGTTGAAAGCCCGTTGTTGGCACGGGAGGATCCGACGGATGAGCATGACCTGGACTGCGTTGACGAGCTTGATCTTCTTGTTCACCAGGTTTTGGACGCAGGTTTGGAGTCCGGTCAGCTCTTCCAAATCACCCCATGTCAGGCCCTTCTCTTTCCAGGAGGTGAGCCGTGTGGGGATGCCAAATCTGAATTCGGGGGCCACTGCCCATTCAGGGTCACGCGGCTCGGTGATGTAGAACCACCCCGATTGCTACCCTTTGATGGTTTCCACGAAGGCGCCCTCGAGCCATATGAAGTTGGGCATCTTGCCCACCATGGCGCCTCCGCACTCCGCCTGCTGGCCGCCCACTACCTTCGGCTTGACATTGAAGGTCTTCAGCCATAAGCCGAAGTGGGGTTTGATGCGGAGGAAGGCCTCGCACACAACGATAAAGGATGAGATGCTGAGGATGAAATTCGGGGCTAGATCGTGGAAATCCAGGCCGTAGTAGAACATGAGCCCCCGGACAAATGGGTGGAGTGGGTAGCCCAGTCCGTGGAGGGAATGGGGAAGGAACACCACCCTCTCATGGGGCCTGGGGGTGGGGACGAGCTGCCCCTCGTCTGGAAGCCGGTGCGCAATGTCGTTGTGCAGGTATCCGGCTTTCCTCAACTTTTTGATGTGCCCCCCGTGACGAAGGAGGCTATCCACTTGCCTCCCCCTCCGGACATGGCTGGGGAAGGTTGAGGCGAGATGTGCGGACTTGGGTGCTGGAGCTCGAGTACGTGTAAATGGATAAGCAAAGGAGGAAGAAGGCGTAGGTAAAAAGGTGGATCCTTATCCCCTTATATGGACGAACGAAACTATGCGTCCCCACCAGCCTGGTAAAACTCGCTTATCTCCCAAGCGCCGTAATCAATGGCACGGTTGGGCTACCCATGCCCGTATTGATGAGAATCCCGGAATAAGGGGACATGATCTCTGCTTTGACAAGACGTGCCAAGGAAACCGCTTCGCTAAACGCGCTGAGGTGGAACAGTAAAAACGATTCGAATAAAGGCCTGGCCGTGGTGTGATGTCACGCCACGGAATACGTCAGCAGATTGAACTTGTGTAAATATTATTCTGTCTATGGTGGTATGTGGAACTTATTTTGCAGAGCCGGACACTATGTTTGTGTGCAAAATCTTCTATGAAGTATTCGGAGGAGGAACCCGCCTTGCAATGCCGAAGACAATATGCGTGCCGGACTCGTCGCCATTGAAGCTTGGTTCAGGGGCTACTGAGGGAGTTCTAGATTAGGGGGTGTCCGGATGGCCGGACTATCACCGTTGGCTGGACTCCTAGACTATGAAGATACAAGATTGAAGACTTCGTCCCGTGTCTGGATGGGACTTTCCTTGGCGTGGAAGGCAAGCTTGGCAATATGGATATGTAGATCTCCTACCATAGTAACCGACTCTGTGTAACCCTAGCCCTCTCCGGTGTCTATATAAACCGGAGGGTTTTAGTCCGTAGGACGAACAACAACCATACCATAGGCTAGCTTCTAGGGTTTAGCCTCTTTGATCTCGTGGTAGATCTACTCTTGTACTACCCATATCATCAATATTAATCAAGCAGGAGTAGAGTTTTACCTCCACCGGGAGGGCCCGAACCTGGGTAAAAACATCGTGTCCCTTGTCTCCTATTACCATCCGCCTAGACGCACAGTTTGGGACCCCCTACCCGAGATCCTCCGGTTTTGACACCGACAAAGATCTTTATCGGTTGAACCTTATGACAACATACGTAGTTCCCTTTGTCTGTCGGTCTGTTACTTGCCCGAGATTCGATCGTCGGTATCTTCATACCTAGTTTAATCTCGTTACCGGCAAGTCTCTTTACTCGTTCCATAATGCATCATCCTGCAACTAACTCATTAGTCACTTTGCTTGCAAGGCTTCTTATGGTGTGCATTACCGAGAGGGCCCAGAGATACCTCTCTGATACTCGGAGTGACAAATCCTAATCTTGATCTATGCCAACCCAACAAACACCTTCGGAGATACCTGTAGAGCATTTTTTATAATCACCCAGTTACGTTGATGTTTGATAGCACACAAGGTGTTCCTCCGGTATCCAGGAGTTGCATAATCTCATAGTCGAAGGAATATGTATTTGACATGATGAAAGCAAGAGCAATAAACTGAACGAGCATTATGCTAAGCTAACGGATGGGTCTTGTCCATCACATCATTCTCCTAATGATGTGATCCCGTTATCAAATGACAACACATGTCTATGCTTAGGAAACTTAACCATCTTTGATTAAGAGCTAGTCTAGTAGAGGCTTCCTAGGGACACGGGGTTTTGTCTATGTATCCACACATGTATCAAGTTTTCGGTTAATACAATTCTAGCATGAATAGAAAATATTTATCATGAATAAGGGAATATAAAATAACAACTTTATTATTGCCTCTAGGGCATATTTCATTCACCATCAGCCACAAAGAGGAATAGAAATGTCAAGAGAGGATCACCTTGCCGAAGACCATGCTCTGGTGCTAAGGATTCTAAGAGGGTTCCAATTAATTTAACCGTGTATATATCTCATCGTGGTGACGCATGTCATGATCCATTGCACCCATCGATGAGAAAAACCCAATTTATCCATCACTCGCTCCAAGAATATCCAATCAACACTGTCATAAGCTTTGGAAAGGTCCAACTTATATTGACAGAAACTAGCATCTGGTTTCTTCTCCTGATGTATTGGATGAACACACTCAAAGGCCAACAGTGCGTTATCCATAATTAGACGACCCGGAACAAAGCGCTCTGAAACAGTGATATGATCCCATCCAGTATAGGGCACAAACAAACTAGACACTTTGCCACAATCTTATAAATTATGTTGCAAAGGTTGATCGGGCAAAAATCAGTAACATGTGGAGGTTCATCTGACTTTGGAATAAGAACAATGATCGCCTCATTTACACTGTCGGGCATAGCACCGGTCTGGAAAAAATTCCTCACAGCCCTAACAATTTCCTCCTTGAAAATGCTCCAGTTTCGCTGAAAGAAGCGAGCCAGCATCCCATCACTTCTTTGTAATTTTCATTAACTAAGAGGAAGAGAGTTTAGCAAAGGATGGACGAAAACTGCGAGACCCGCTAATTAGGCACACACAAAAAGTCACATACACTACTATGAAGAAAATGTTGTTAAGGTTGCACATTGATGTCAGCGCATCACGTCTCCCAGAGCAAAATAGTCCGATTTCACCGCAACAACCACCGACAAGCCCACACATCAAATATCACGAGAAGCAACATGAAGATTTGTGCCAAGCAATCAGCAACACATGTTAGGAGCTAGGCAACTCCGGATCCAAAAAAGATCAACAATGGAGAACAATGTAAGGTTGGGTCGCGAAAGAGCCTCAACTGGGACACTTATAGAATGTCATCATTGTCGCATGGACCACTTCACCGCGCAGCTTCGACTTCACTACAATAAGTAGACCACTGGATAGACCACATGCAGTGTACACCGAGGGTCTTCTAGACCAGTTGGTGCTTCCGGTTAGCCGGCGAGCGGCTTGGTGAGGCCACCAGATTTCTTGGTGTGCCTCACCCGAGGTCAGGTCACATCATCAACCTTGATAGGCCGGCAGTTTTAGCCAGGAAGGTGGCTTTGGGTTAACTTATGTACTTATTTTGTAAGGCCTTGACTGAATAATGCAATAAAGATTGTTGTGCGCAGTGCTTGATGCAGATACCGGTGGTAATCCTCCTTTTCGAAAAAAAACTAATAGACCACAATGTCACTGTGAAAACAACAAACAGTAGGCTATCGCAACCTTGCCATGACCCCACCCTCACTCATACATATAGTTGTTGCCACATGAGTTACCAACCGCCAACCATGAATTCCCCCAGTCGGAACCAACTCCAAAACGGTGCGCCTATTGGGGAATGTTGCACGGGTAACAAAAAAATTCCTACGCTCGCCAAGATCAGTCTAGGAGATGAACATCTACGAGAGGAGAGATTGCATCTACATACCCTTGTAGATCGCTAAGCGGAAGCATTAAGAAACACGGTTGATGTAGTCGAATGTCTTCGCGATCCAATCATGATCCGTCCATGAACTCCTGATCAAGTTTCAAACGGACGACACCTCTGAGTTCAACACACGTAGGCTTGATGACTCCTCAATCCAGCGAGCGATGGTGAAGTGGTAGCTCGAGTTCTCCGGCAGCACGACGACGTGATGGTGGTGGTGGTGGAGCAATATCAGCAGGGCTTCGCCAAGACTTGCGAAGAAGGAGAGGAACTTCGAGGGAGAGGAAGGGTAGCACTGTCGCTTGGATGGGTGCGTCTGTCCTCCCTCTCCACCTCTATATATAGGGGGAAGGGAGGAGGGGTGGCGCCCTAGGGTTTCCCCTAGAGTGGGGGCGGTGGACACCAAGGGGGAGGCGCCCCCTAGGTGCCTTGCCTCCCAAGAAAGGGGGGTGGATGCCTTAGGGGGGCGCCTAACCCACCTGGCCGAAGTGGGCTAGGGTTGAGGTGGTGCCCGGCCCCTTGTGGGATGGTGTGCCCCCTTCCCTTGGCCCATGAGCCCCCCAACACTTGCTGGGGCCCCTCGAAACCCTTTTCGGTCTTCCAGCGGTAACCCCGTACCTCCCAGAACACTTCCGGAATCCGATTCCCTTTGTCCTATATATCAATCTTCACCTCCGAACTATTTTGGAGTTCCTTGTCATGTTCGGGATCTCATCTGGGACTCCGAACAACCTTCGGTCACCAACACAATAACTCAAGTATACTTAGATCATCACCAAATGCTAAGTGTGTAGACCCTGCTGGTTCGAGAACTATGCAGACATGACTGAGACCCCTCTCAATAACCAATAGCAGGACCTCGATGTCCATATTGGTTCCTACATATTCTACAAAGATCTTTATCGGCTGAACCTCGATGCCAAGGATTCAGCTAACCCCGTATGCAGTTCCCTTTATCCATCGGTATGTCACTTGCCCGAGATTCGATCCTCGGTATCTCCATACCTAATTCAATCTTGTTACCGACAAGTCTCTTTACTTGTTCCGTAATACAAGATCCTGTGGCTAACTCATTAGTCACATTGCTTGCAAGCTCATTGTGATGCTGTATTACCGAGTGGGCCCTTAGATACCTCTTCGACATAGAGATTGACAAATCCCAGTCTTTATCCATGTCAACTCAATAGACACCATCGACGATACCTGTAGAGCATCTTTATAGTCACCCAGTTACGTTGCGATGTTTGATACACACAAGGTACTCCTCCGGTGTCGGTGAGTTGCATGATCACATGGCCATAGGAACAAATACTTGACAAATAGAAAATGATAGCAATAAACTTGATATGATCATATGCTACACTTATAGTTTGGGTCCTGTCCATCACATCATTCTCCTAATGATGTGACCCCATTATCAAATGATGTCGGCGTTCTGGGAATGGGGGTGAGGGAGTCCCAGACTAGGGGGTGTCTGGATAGCCAAACTATCATCTTCGCCGGGACTCCTGGACTATGAAGATACAACATTGAAGACTTCGTCCCGTGTCCGGATGGGACTTTCCTTGGCGTGGAAGGCAAGCTTGGTGATACGGATATGTAGATCTCCTACCATTGTAACCGACTCTGTGTTACCCTAACCCTCTTCGATGCCTATATAAACCGGAGGGTTTTAGTCCGTAGGATGAACAACAATCATACCATAGGCTAGCTTCTAGGGTTTAGCCTCTCTGATCTCGTGGTAGATCTACTCTTGTACTACCCATATCATCAATATCAATAAAGCAGGAGTAGGGTTTTACCTCCATCGAGAGGGCCCGAACCTGGGTAAAAACATCATGTCCCTTGTCTCCTGTTACCATCCGCCTAGACGCACAGTTCGGGACTCCGTACCCGAGATCCGCCGGTTTTGACACCGACATTGGTGCTTTCATTGAGAGTTCCTCTGTGTCATCATCTTTAGGCCCGATGGCTCCTCCGATCATCAACAACAATGCGGTCCAGGGTGAGACTTTTCTCCCCGGACAGATCTTCATATTCGGCGACTTTGCACTGCGGGCCAATTCACTTGGCCATCTGGAGCAGATCGAAAGCTACGCCCCTGGCCGTCAGGTCAGATTTGGAAGTTTGAACTATACGGCTGACGTCCGCTGAGGGAGTCCTGGACTAGGGGGTGTCCGGATAGCCGGACTATCATCGTCCGCCGGACTCCAAGACTACGAAGATACAAGATTGAAGACTCCGTCCCGTGTCCGGATGGGACTTTCCTTGGCGTGGAGGGCAAGCTTGGCGATACGGATATGTAGATCTCCTACCATTATAACCGACTCTGTGTAACCCTAGCCTCCTCCGGTGTCTATATAAACCGGAGGGCTTTAGTCCGTAGGACACAACGTACATTACAACAATCATACCATAGGCTAGCTTCTAGGGTTTAGGCTCCTTGATCTCGTGGTAGATCCACTCTTGTACTACCCATATCATCAATATTAATCAAGCAGGACGTAGGGTTTTATCTCCATCGAGAGGGCCCGAACCTGGGTAAAACATCGTGTCCCTCGTCTCCTGTTACCATCCGCCTAGACGCACAGTTCGGGACCCCCTACCCAAGATCCGCCGGTTTTGACACCGACATTGGTGCTTTCATTGAGAGTTCCTCTGTGTCGTCACCGATAGGAAGGATGCCTCCACCCGTCTTCAAAGACGGTGTTTTCGCGGAAGGGGCCTTGGCCTCCGGCCAAACTATCTGGCTAGGTGGTTTTCTTATGACCGCCTGTCCGGCCGCCGCTTCGACAATGACTTCTCAAGTCGTCAGAAGCAATCTTCGCGTCAGCCCTAAAGCTGCCGAACACTTGGATCCAATAGAGCCCTCGTCTGTTAACGAGCTCTTAGATCGCATCGCTGCCCTGGGAGTCGCTACGGACTACAACCAGATTGGGCTTAAAACCAATCTGAGAGAGGTTAACTCTCCCCAGGCCACCCACCACGTCGCAGTGGTAGAGGAGCAATACGGCAACTCTTCGCCTGTATTGAAAACTATTCATGTCCGGATTCCCGAACCCTCCATGCCGGATTTCCGCGGAGGAACGGACTTCGATCGAGCATTGAACTTAAGATCATGCGTCGCTCCGGACTCGCTGGATTGTGTCCAGCAAACCAAGCTTCCAAATTCGGAAACTCTTCGGCCTTTAAGCCCCAAGATGGGCAGGTATCCGGATTTTAGTCCACCCACCCGCACAGACATATGCGATCTATCTCTAATACGGCAAGAGCCCGCTGAAACAGTACATCACTACTGGGCCAGATTCCTCCTAGTTATGAACAGGATAAAGGACTGCCGAGAGGAAAACGCAATCTCGATCTTCTGCAATAACTGCACGGACAAGGGAATACTAAACGCCATTGATCATCGCAAAATTACGCGCTTCACCGATCTGGCATCCATAGTACGAAAGTACTGTGCGATGGAGAGTTTCCGAAAAACCGAAAACCAATTTTGGGATAATCCGGCCCCAAACCCAGTCCGGAGCAAAAGGGCGCCTTACACTCAGGCCCCAGATGCAAAAACGAAAAAGCAAAAACCCAATAAGGGGCACGGAACCGTACTGGAGGGATGGCTCAATGGACCCTGTAAGCTTCATAGTACAGAGGGAGCCGTCCCAACACATAGCCTTCGAGCATGTTGGATATTACGGCAGGTGGCCAAAAGTGGCGAGGAGCTTCTAGCCCCAGAAAACCACTCCAACAATACTAGTACGGTATCAACAGTCTTCGAGACCTTCGCATCAACCAATATGCGAAAGCGAACAATCCGCGGACTCGCCGAAGTCTACCAAATAGCGACAGCAAATCCATGGAGTGACACAGCTATCACCTTCGGTGACAGCGACGAACCTAAATTCCAAACAGCCAGAGCACCAGCCGCACTGGTGCTTAGTCCCATAGTGGACGGCTTTCGACTAACAAAAGTCCTCATGGATGGCGGCAGCGGATTAAACCTCATCTACGAGGAAACTCTGCGGAAAATGGAAATCGATTGGAGCCGTATTGAGCGAAGCAGCACAACCTTCAGAGGAATAATCCCTAGCCGGGAGGCACGCTGCACCGGACAAATCACACTCGATGTGGTGTTTGGCTCGCCGGACAATTACAGATCCGAAGAAGTCATGTTCCAAGTGGCCCCGTTCAACAGCGGATATCACGCTATATTAGGACGAGAGGCATTCACAATTTTTCAAGCAGTACCTCATTACGGGTACATGAAGCTCATAATGCCTGGGCCCGGCGGAATAATCACCTTCGCTAGTGATCCGGACATAGCACTCCGCGCAGAAAATAAAACAGCTGCACTAGCCCTGGAGGCACTATCCGAAGCCTTAGCAGCAGAGGAACTCACCGTGCTGCGCTCTACGGTGAACAGGGACGATGTGATACTCGATAAAAGATCCAAGTCCACCTCCTTCAAACCAGTAGATGAAATAATAAAATTCCAGGTCCATCCAATGGACCCAACAAAGACGGCCTCCATTGGGGCACAATTGAACCCCGAAGTAGACGCCGCACTGCGTGAATTCCTTCGGGACCCCCTAGACGAGATCCGCTGGTTTTGACATCGACATTCGTTGTGCTTCCTGGACGCATACTCTGGCTATCATCAAATCAAGATGGCGGAAGCAGACCAAGCCGCAACGGCATTCATCACTCCATACGGACCATTCTGCTTCAACATGATGCCCTTCGGACTTAAAAATGCTGGCGCAACATATCAGCGCATGATTCAAACATGTCTGGCCACCCAGATCGGCAAAACAGTCGAGGCATACGTAGACGACGTAGTCGTCAAAACAAAACACATCGAAACTCTAGTAGATGATTTGAGGCTCACATTCGACAACCTCAGAGCATATGACATCAAGCTGAATCCGGAAAAATGCGTTTTCGGCGTACCAGCCAGAAAGCTGCTGGGCTTCATTGTATCCAGTAGAGGAATTGAAGCAAATCCGGCTAAAATCCGAGCTCTGTCACAGTTGGATACTCCAAAAGACCTCAAACAAATACAAAAATTAACAGGATGCGTGGCAGCCTTAAGCCGCTTTATCTCCCGTCTAGGAGAAAAGGCGTTGCCCCTCTATCGCCTCCTCAGGCGCACCGAACACTTTGAGTGGACGGATGCTGCCACTGCCGGACTCGAAGAAATAAAGGCCATATTGGCAACAAATCCAGTCCTCGCTGCGCCCACTCTGGGCGAACCAATGTTGTTATACATCGCAGCAACGCATCAAGTTGTAAGCGCGGTCCTCGTCGTCGAACGAGCGACAGAAGGGCATAAATTCCCTCTTCAAAAACCAGTGTATTATGTATCCATTGTGTTAACCCCCTGCAAATCCCGTTACCCGCACTATCAGAAGATAGCATACGCGGTGTTCATGGCGTCCCGGAAGCTCCGACACTACTTTCAGGAGTGTTCGATAACAGTGGCCTCTAAAGTACCACTCAACGACATTATAAATAACCGCGACGCAACGGGCAGGATTGCAAAATGGGCCATTGAGCTCTTACCATTTGATATAACTTACAAACCTCGGCGAGCTATAAAGTCACAACTTTTGGCTGACTTCATCGCCGAATGGACCGAAGCCGAACTCCCTAAAGAGTATGGCGCATACTCCAATTGGGTTATGCATTTCGACGGCTCTAAAATGTTGGCCGGACTGGGGGCTGGCGTCGTATTGACATCCCCAACCGGGGATACAGTCCAGTATGTACTTCAAATAATGTACACGGACTCCAACAACGCAGCCGAATACGAGGCCCTATTACGTGGTCTCCGGATGGCAGTCTCCATGGGTATTCAACGCCTAGAGGTGCGTGGGGACTCAAACCTTGCAATATCCCAAATAAATGGAGACTTTGACGCCAAGGATCCGAAATGGCAGCATATCGCAATGCCGTTCTAAAAATGTCAGCTCGGTTTGAAGGACTCGAATTCCATCACATAGCCCGAGATAATAACCAAGCGACCGACGTACTGGCACGCATCGGTGCGAAACGTGATGTTGTCCCTCCAAATATCTTCCTGGAACGGCTCTTCAAGCCATCCGTACTATGGGAAGAGGAGCCCGGAAGTGACAAACCAGAAAAAACCGAGCCAATCGGCGATTCAGCCGACGACATAACACCGTCAGCCCACGACATAATGGCAGTAATCGCCCCGTGGACAGAACCATTCCTAGCCTACTTGCTGAGGCAGGAACTCCCCAAAGACCAAAACGAGGCCCGCTACATAGTCCGGCGATCGAAAGCCTACAAGGTCCATGAGGGAGAACTTTATAAGAAAAGCACAACCGGAGTCCTTCAAAGGTGTATCTCCGAAGAGGAAGGGCGAAACCTCCTGGCTGAAATTCATGCCGGACTAGGCGGACACCACGCAGCAGCCCGGGCCCTTGTAGGAAAGGCATTCCATACAGGATTTTATTGGCCGACGGCCCGGGCAGATGCCCAGGACTTAGTCCAGAGATGCGTTGGTTGTCAGCTCTTTGCTAATCAGAGCCATATGCCGCCTACCGCCCTCAAAAAAATACCCATTACCTGGCCGTTCGCGGTCTGGGGGCTTGATATGGTTGGACCCCTTAAAGGGGGAACCCACAAGCAAAGGTACCTATTGGTCATGGTGGATAAATTCACCAAATGGATAGAGGCCAAGCCGGTCAAAACAGCAGAGTCCGGACCAGTGATAGACTTTATATCCGGGGTAGTACACCGTTACGGAGTCCCCCACAGCATCATCACCGACAACGGCACGAACTTCACAGCCGAGGAGGTTAAGTCATGGTACAAGAATATGGGCATCAAGCTCGACTACGCTTCAGTCTATCACCCTCAAACCAACGGTCAAGTGGAAAGAGCAAATGGTCTAATAATGAGCGGCATTAAACCCAGACTAGTGCGGTCACTCACTAAATCCGACACACAATGGGTCGAGGAGCTCGACTCCGTACTCTGGGGGCTGCGGACAACGCCTAACCGTACTACCGGGTTCACACTATTTTTTATGGTCTACGGTGTAGAGGCAGTCCTGCCCTGCGACATTATCCATGACTCACCTCGAGTGCGCATGTATGAAGAAAGAGAGGCCGAGCTTGATCGGCAGGACAGCTTGGACACATTGGAGGAAGAACGCGACGTCGCGAAGGCTCGTTCCGCATTCTATCAGCAGCAGGCTCGAAGATATCAAAGCAGAGAAGTACGGGCCAAGACTTACAACGTTGGCGAACTAGTTCTACGCCTGCCGGACAAGAAAAAGGACAAGCTCAAGCCCAAATGGGAGGGCCCCTTCATTATCGATCAAGTCCTGACCGGCGGAGCATACCGTCTACGAAATGCGTCGGATAACCGACTCGAGCCGAACCCATGGAACGCAGCCCGCCTCCGAAGATTCTATGCCTAGCGCCGGAGTAAGAGTTCGTCCCCTCCCTCCGTCCAAATTTTTATACCTTGGCTGCCTTTCGTTTCTCTTTTCATAACCTTTTTATTAACAAGCCCCTAAGGGCTTACTTTTGCATTTTTTTCGCATACACTTGATGTGCTATCTGCACTCATTATACCTGGGGGCTTCTTTTACAGAAGCTCAATTATAAGGGTTTCATGCCTAGCACATGTGTCACGCTTCCACATGTACCTTTTACTCACCATTATATGCATCGATATGACTTAAGTTTTGGCCAAGCTAGGTTGCCTGGCTCCTGTGCTTACCCCTACGTTCCCGATTGTTCGGCTAGGAGGTAAAGGGAGCACCTCTGCGATTGTTACTGCCGGGTCAGCCGGATGTGTACCTCAGACTGGGTGAAGCCGAAAGCTAGCGTTCTTAAGGGAATATTCGGTCGATGACTTAAAAGATGACTTTTTACTTATTTAACTATCTGCCCCCAGATGTTTTACTGCTTTCTTTGCAGTCCGGACATGCACTTTAGGGCATGCCTCCCAGCGAAAGGAACCCTTAATGGAACTATTCTCCCTGGAAGATGTTTCTTACTAACCATGTAATATAACATAACTAGTTGGGCACTTGTCTGATAAAGCAGTAATGACCCCTACGCCTGGTCTCCATGCATACCACGGTTGTTTCTTAACCAAAAAGGTATTCGGACACACTCCGGACTCTAGGGTCCCGAGGTTGAAGCGAAAAGGTCGGCAAAGACAAACGATCTACAATCCGGCTAGAAGGCATTTCACATGTCACTTCAAAGGAAAACATACATTGTCAAATTTATTGATTGTATTCCTCCTCAATCCCGTCTAACAGGCTGTCTAACTTACAGTCCCGTTGGGAAAACTTAGCAGCCAACTCTACTTGGCTGTATACTACACTCACAGGGATCTCCTTCCCATCGGGCCCCACCGGTCCAACTTCGGCCATATGGTTGGGATCCGCCTTCTTATACCGCGTCTTCACCATGTCCCAAGCCTCCCTGGCACCTTGACGGCAAGCCGAAATCTTCCACAAACGGAAGCGCTGCCGCACTCCCTGAAGCTTCTCCGCAAGCTCCCCAAGGCCCTCGGGTAGGAAGAGGGCTGGCCATAAAGCCCGGACGACGCCGGTCATTGCCTGCCGAACTCGTTCGAGCAGTTGCAACAGTTTGGGAAGCTGATCACCCGTTCATATGGGTATCTCCTCTGCAGGACGACCTGTGAGTATACCTACAAGACATATAATGTCAAAATACTTCCTCGCCGAACTCTTCTTTTCAAAGGAGTCCGCTCAAGCACTTACTATAAATGCCGCGACGAAGCCGCTGATTCTCCTTAACGGAGCCGGACAGCTCGGCTCGAGCGCCTTTCAACTCTTCTCCGAGTTTGGCATTGGCATCCTGGAGCTTGTTCCTTTCTTGCTGAACCCTATTCAGCACACTCTCGCCGGCCTTTAGCTGGCGCAACAATGCTTGCCTGTCCGGATCTTGTCTGGCGGCACCTGCAATGTCATTATTAGACTCGCGCGCACGCCGCATAGCGCTTATATTTATTAATAAAAATGTGTTACCAGGAGGGGTCTCTGCGTCTCCTCTTGCGGTAGCAAGTGCGGCCTCAAGTTGGGCCTTGCAATCTTGCCGCTCCTGAGACAGCTGGGCATTCTTCTCAGTAAGAGCCTGCGTTTTCAAATGATCCTTAAATCAGTTAACATAACTACTTTAAGTCTCGGGGGCTACTGGTATATATAACCATTAAAATTCCCTTACCCGTATGTCTTTCACATACTGCTCCGTGGCTCTGGTAAAACCATCTTGAGCAGCACGGAGATGCGCGTCCCCTGCGTTAAAGGCATCCAATGCCTCAGGGGGAAAGCACGCTTCACGAAATACTGTCCGGCGGCGCCTATGGTTCATGGCGCTCTCCACCTCAGACTTGGTGGCGGACAGTCTGTCGGTGTCCTCCGTTGGAGAAGGATCCGGCCCGCGCCTTGCGCTTGCCTCCCCCTCCAGGCCGGGCGCTGGAGCCTGGCCGGTGTAGGTTGGATCAGCAACTTCTGCGCCCGCAGTTCGGCGAGCGCTTTTTCTCCTGCAAAGATCATGAGCACTCAGGCGTTTCCTAGGAACGTCGCTCTGAAAATTCAAATACGAGCTATACCTTTGCGGCGACGTTTCCGTCCGCACCGCGCTCCTTTTCCGCCTGCTGGTCCGAACTGACCTCTGTCGGTCAGCCGCCGCGGGCTCGGCTTCCTGCCGTGAAGGCGCTTCCTGCAAAATACCGTCGTTCGCGAAGGTTAGAAATGGGCAGGGAAGAGATAATGGTGTCCGGATTTCGGTCGCGGTCACCTGGGAAGCCGGACACAGTCCGGGGTAATCCGCCGTAATGGCCACCAAGGCATTGTCTATGCTGAGCTGGTGAAACACCCCGTCGATCAGCTCCACCTCGATGTCCAGGTCTTCTTCGGAGGCCGGATCCACGGATCTTTCTGGATCCTCGGGTTGCGGAGCAGGACTCACCATGTCCTCCACAGTCCGGTGCAGATCCTGCGCTGAAGACATAATGTAAGAAGCTTAAACTTCGAAAGCATGGGTTGAGCCCTTAAAGGTGTTCACTTACCCATCCTCTAGGGTTGATCATGGAAAACCCATTCAAAGGGTTCGTCCGAAGGAAGTCCTCCTTCTCCCCCTTGTACAGGTTGGACAGAATCTCCACCAGATCCTCGGTCGAATCCGGCCCCTTGAGGCCATGACGGGTGGCATCGTCTTCCCCGTTGAAATCCCACATGGGGCGGCCTCTGTATTGCAATGGCTGTACCCCCCGCATGATGCATGTCGCCATGACTCCGATCATGGTCAAGCCAGAATGGGCCATTAATCTTATTCGGCCCATCAAGTAATGGACGCTCTTGTCTTCCTCCAATCGGGGGCTCCGTGGGCGCCAGCTGAGGCGCTTCTTCAAAGGAGCAGCACTAAACTCCGGGAGGCCGATCCGGACTGGGTCCGGCAGCGGAGCGTCTCCTATATAAAACCACTCTGCAGGCCAGTCTTCGGACGCCTTCTTGGGAGTACCGGATGGGTATCCGGTCCCGGCAATGCGCCATATTTCGGCGCCGCCCACTTGATATATGGACCCCTCGTGAGAACGGGGTACGAGGCAGAACAGCCTCTTCCATAATGCAAAATGGGGCTCAATGCCCAGGAATAGCTCACAAAGAGCTACGTAGCCCGCGATATGCAGGACAGAGGCGGGCGTGAGGTGGTGGAGCTGGAGTCCGTAGAACTCCAGGAGCCCGCGGAGGAACGGATGTATTGGGAATCCAAGTCCCCTTACCAGATAGGGGACGAAGCATACTCGCTCCACCTTATTGGGGCTTGGGGTAGCCTCCGCTTGCCTCCCACCTTGATAAGTAACCAGTCCGGCCCGGACTAGGACCATGAAGGCCGGAGGGAGAAATCCCCCCGTTTGGAGCTTCACTAGCTCGTTGTGCGAAACAAAGCACCTCCTCCAATTCCCCGGCGGTGGGCTGGGAGTGCGTGAAGAAGAGCCGCGTCGACGGTCCATGATGGAATGGATTTTAGGGTCAAAGGCGCTCCGATGAAGTATTCGCGGGAGGAGGATGGTGAGGTTTGGATCTGGATTTTTGCCTCTTTTATAGGCGGATGATTCGCACGACTGGGGGGTGAAATGTAAAAGACGCCCTGGCTTTTCGCATTCGTGCGACGCGTGGAAAAATACCATTATTGGGCGTAGAAGCCGAGAAACACAGTATTTATGGTGAAGCCGGACACTGTTCGGCAGGTACATGGAACTTGAAGGGAGAACCCGCCTTGCAACGCCGAAGACTATATACGCGCTGGAATTATCGTCATTGAAGCCTGGTTCGGGGGCTACTGAGGGAGTCCTGGACTAGGGGGTGTCCGGATAGCCGGACTATCATCGTCCGCCGGACTATCATCGTCCGCCGGACTCCAAGACTACGAAGATACAAGATTGAAGACTCCGTCCCGTGTCCGGATGGGACTTTCCTTGGCGTGGAGGGCAAGCTTGGCGTTACGGATATGTAGATCTCCTACCATTGTAACCGACTCTGTGTAACCCTAGCCTCCTCCGGTGTCTATATAAACCGGAGGGCTTTAGTCCGTAGGACACAACGTACATTACAACAATCATACCATAGGCTAGCTTCTAGGGTTTAGCCTCCTTGATCTCGTGGTAGATCCACTCTTGTACTACCCATATCATCAATATTAATCAAGCAGGATGTAGGGTTTTACCTCCATCGAGAGGGCCCGAACCTGGGTAAAACATCGTGTCCCTCGTCTCCTGTTACCATCCGCCTAGACGCACAGTTTGGGACCCCCTACCCGAGATCCGCCGGTTTTGACACCGACATCCGCGAAGACTTGATCTTCAACGGGTTCGAGCCACAGCCAAGCATGCCGCACTGTCACGATGGGCATGATCTAGGTCTGTCGCCGAACAGTGCCCTGGAGGCCGCACAAGTATCCTCTCCGACCCTTAGCTCGGAGCCGACTACGCCGATTGAGGACTGGTGGCTGGACACCGCCTCGGGGGTTGCGATCTCTACAGCGATTGAGCCAAACACCATCCCTGTCCTTTGCAAGGCTCGTAACTCCAAGGTGTCGGACTCCTCTCCGGACACCGAACCTTCCACGCCTTTGTCAATCGAATCTGATTGGGCGCCGGTCATGGAATTCACCGCCGCGGACATCTTTCAGCACTCGCCCTTCGGCAACATCCTGAATTCACTAAAGTCTCTCTCTTTATCAGAAGAGCCCTGGCCGGATTATGGTAAGGAAGGTTGGGATGCGGACGATGAAGAAATTCAAAGCCCACCCACCACCCACTTCGTAGCCACCGTCGAAAGTTTAAACGACGTGCTCAATTTCGACTCCGAAGACATCGACGGTATGCACGACGATGTAGGAGATAAGCATGAACCAGCACCTATAAGGCACAAGACAGCCACCTCATCTCACGATGTATACATGGTGGACACACCTAAAGGAAGCGACGACGAGGAACAACGGGACGTCACGAGGGATCATTCCCTCGAAAAGCAGTCAAAATGGCGATGTAAGCGCCGCTCAAAGTCCCGCCTCGACAAAGACAGCAGCCATGCAGACCCAGCCATAGAGCGGGGCGAACCAGTGGACGACGAACATGCTATCGAGCAACCATCCGAACAGAACAATCCGGATAAACAACCCGTCCCCGGCGAAGATAGCAGTCCGGACGATCTCACGCCGGACAAGTTACTGGAGCAGAGGAACCTCCACAAAAGGCTCGTCGCCACTGCACGTAGCCTGAAAAAGCAGAAGCGGAAGCTCAGAATAGCGGAAGATGCGCTCAGAATCAGATGGAGCAAAGTACTCAACACCGCAGACAAATACGGCGACAGTCGCTGAACAAAGAGCTACCCGAAGCGAAAACTACTGCCAGAATTTGATGAGGAGGCCGTAGAACCACCGCAATCAAAGAACAAGGAGACCACCCGGTCGGATAGACGACCTCATGGCAAACATAGAGCGGCAAACGGCGCCGCACACAAGCCGGCACGCGATCCGTACATGGATTCGCATCAAAAAGATGGCCCAATTAGATCTATCTACGGGCCAAGAAAGCAAGCTCTAGTAAGCAATGCAACACGTCAAGTATCTGAATATTATGGTACACCTAAATATAGGGGTGCCGCACATCCCCTATGTTTCACCAATGAGGTTCTGGACTATGAATTTCCAGCGGGATTCAAGCCCGTAAACATAGAGGCATACGACAGAACAATAGACCCTGGAGTCTCGATTGAGGATTACATCCTCCACATACACATGGCTAGAGGAGATGACCTCCACGCCATAAAATACTTACCCCTCAAGCTCAAAGGGCCAGCACGACATTGGCTCAAAAGCCTCCCTGAAAACACCATTGGAAGTTGGGAAGAGCTCGAGGATGCTTTTCGGGCAAATTTTCAAGGGACCTATGTCCGACCTCCGGATGCAGACGATTTAAGTCACATAACTCAACAACCCGGAGAGTCAGCCCGAAAATTCTGCAACAGATTCCTCACTAAAAAGAACCAAATAGTCGACTGCCCGGACGCCGAAGCCTTAGCAGCTTTCAAACACAACGTTCGAGACGAATGGCTCGCCAGACACCTCGGCCAAGAAAAGCCAAGAACAATGGCCGCATTTACAAGCCTCATGACCCACTTTTGCGCAGGAGAGGATAGCTGGCCGGCAAGATGCAGTACCAGCGACCCAAGTACATCCGAAGTCAGGGATGGAAACGGGAAACTGCGACGCAGCAAAGAACAGCGCCGGACCAAGGGCAACAACCCGAAGAGCGCGGCAGTCAACACCGGGTTCAAAAGCTCACGGCAGAATCATCAAAAACTGCCCCCTAAGGATAACAGGGACGAGCTATCTAACTTAAACAAAATCTTGGACAAGGTATGCCACATCCACAGTACTCCCGGGAAGCCTGCAAACCATACCCACAGAGATTGTCGGGTCTTCAAGCAGTCCGGCAAACTCAACACCGAACACAAGGGGCTCGACACACCAAGCGAGGACGATGACGAAAAGAAAAACAGAACGGCGCCCATAGAGATACGCGCCATACGGCCTATCCCAGAGGAGTCCTGCCACTGGTTGTCAAAACCAATCACCTTCGACCATCAGGATTACTCTAGATGTATCCGGAATGTAGGATGGACTGCCTTGATATTAGATCCGATAATCGACGGACTCCAATTTACACAAGTCCTAATGGACGGCGGCAGTGATCTAAACCTGCTATATCAGGACACAATCCGCAAAATGGGGATAGACCCGACCAAAATTCGCCATAGCAACACTTCCTTCCAAGAGGTAATGCCAGGCCGATATGCCCATTGTACGGGCTCTCTATTGCTAGAAGTTGTGTTCGGCTCACCCGACAACTTCCGCCGTGAAAGGTTAACCTTCCACCTCGCCCCATTTACGAGTAGATATCAAGCACTACTGGGGCGCGAAGCTTTCGCCCGCTTTAACGCAATACCGCATTATGCATCCCTCACACTTAAAATGCCCGGTCCACGATGCATCATCTCCTTAAAGGGGAATATCGAGTGTTCCTCGAGCGCGGAAGATTGTGTGACTGCCTTGACGGCCACACACTAAACCGGCTTTACTAATCCAAGCACCTAAACAGGTCGTTCAGACCCCGGACACAGTTAGACGAGTCCGGCGTAAACATACAGGGGCTTACCAGCCGCATACCCCCGCATTAGGGGCTCCGCGCATATACAACAAGAGACAATAAAGCTCGATTTTATTCATTTTTTTGAAACGTAATTTGTTTATTTAATATAACGTACATTTTCGCACGATCTTTTTCAACTAAGTTCCTCTCTTTTACAGATGAACACCGTGCGACACCCGTCCAGGATACGGCACAACGGAGACACAGGCGCAGACATGCAGCAGGGACCCGTTGCAAGGATTCTTTTCAGATTAAGACCCTGCGTAAACCTTTTTTACTGTCTCTTGTTGATACACATGCCGTGTTTCTTATTATAACCGAGGAGGAGGCTGGCGTTTTGGCATAGGCCACGTCAGAATTTTGCGCGTACCTGGACACCAGGGGCTTACTACAAAGGGCGTTGTTCTGCCCGTTTTCATAAAGACCGAATACCTTAGGGATTGTTTGGCGTCTCGAGTTAGGCCTTATATGCATCAGCTCCGAATCATGTCTTTGGTCAAATGTTGGGTTTGCCCGGCTCCTGTGTTTTGCTGCCTTACATTCCGCTCTATCGGCTAACGCGGCACCAGGAGAACTACTGCGATTGTGCCCCGGTTCGGCTAGGCGAGCACCTCAGTAGAGAAAGCCGAAAACTGACTGTCATGATATAGCGTGAGACTGGTCAACCACTCGATGACCCGCCGGAATCTATAGGATTCCTCCGCATTGACGAAGGGCCGTTTCCCGGTCAGGCACATACGCCCCGAATTCGGGTGAGCGCGGTGCCCCTAGGGGCTATATAGTAGCCCCATTGTCAAACTCCTATGGCTAAGTGAAAGTGATAAAGCATTATAGTCCGGTTGCCTAGTTTGCTACGCTACCACCTCCTTTTTAGGACCAAGACATTGGATCAAGTGTGAAAATGCGCCTTTTGCAAACACCCTTGCATTATATGCGTAGGGGCTGAAGCCGAAGCCTGCCATCTTTCAGGTTATATACACATATACATTAACGGCTGCACAGGAGGTATTTTAATTCTTGAAGGCACAAGTATAAAAAGCTTTTATATTTCATCGAAACATTGTTTCACAATAATACATGTTATTCGAACATAATATCCTTCGAGCACTGCATCTCTATTAAACGAGTGCCCTGCAGAACTTCCTGAAAATAGTGCTCGACAGGTACTCGGCTTCCGTCCGAATCTTGGGTTGCAACATCGGTGGCCTTCATCTCTGCCCAATATGTCTTGACACGGGCAAGAGCCATCCGTGCACCCTCTATGCATGCCGACCTCCTCATTGCATTGATATGCGGCACCGCACCAAGGAACTGCTGCACCAAGCCAAAATAACTCTTCGGCTCGGGCCTCTTCGGCCACAAAAGACTCACGACATCTTTCATCGCAAGTCCGGATAACCTATTCAGCTCCGCCCATTCGGCCAAGCGATCGGTTTAATGGAAGTGGGTGCTCTGGACTATGGAACTGCAACCAAAAACCCTTCCCCGTTTCGTGATCCTCTTGATCTCGGAAGTGTTCAGCCGCGTCCGCCGCACTTGCCGCCATGTCCAGATAAGCATCTTCTGCACTCCACAGCCAGTCCAACTGAGCATAATTAGGGTCCAGGAATTTCCTCTGCAGCAGAAAGGGCTTTCCAGCCGCGATATCTCTGGCCTGACGCAGCTCCTCCTTCATAGCTCTTATCGCAGAGCGAGCATCCTTGGCATCGGCAATGGCCTTGTTCAGGTCCTCTCGTACCGCCCGATCTTCTTTTTCAAGAAGCTTGCAGCGGTCGGCAGCATTATTCAACTCCACGGCCATCTCGGCCATATCCTTCTTGCTTTGGAAGTAAGCAGCCTGTTCGGCTTTTAGCTCTTCGGACGCCTTTAAGGCAGCCACGTCAATCTTTCTGGCCTGCTCCTTGGCCTGGGCGAGCTCCGCCCGCAGGTTCTCCATGGCAGCGGCACCATCTGTGTCAAGCATACTTGTTGTGAGGCACGGGCATCAAATTCCCTTACCAGGTGACCATGGAGAGATCACATACCTTGTGACTCGTCAAGACGCTTATTGACAAGCGCGATGTCGGAATACGCCACGTCAAGTTGCCGCTTTATTTCGGCAAATCCATCAGTCCGGCTAGCCACGGACACTTCGCCACCTACATAGGAAGGCGACATATTATACCTGGGATTATGATCCTCGGTGCGCTGTCATTTTTGACAACACACCGAGTCTCAGGGGCTACTATCTACACAGGGCGCATTTTATATGCGGAACTGTCATAAGGTACATCATTTGCGTACCTCAAAACCTATCAGTAAACTTCTGACGGCTTCATGCAATCCGCTCTCAGCAGACGGAATCCTTTCAATCAGCGTATCCATTAACGCACGGTGATCTTCTGAGATAAACACTCGCCCGAGCAGATCGTTCAGCTTCTCCGACCGTACACCATATGGTGTCGGACTCGTCCATGGCCTTTTTTGAAGGCCGAACGCGGAGGGCTTTGAGGGGACATACGACTACCTTCCGGCCCCGCCGGACTCGGAGAAACCCTCCGTGAAGACACCTCAAGGTCGCCCGCCTCGTAAGGCGGTACGGCAGGGGAAGGTGTTTCGCTCTCTATCATCTCCGGACGAAGATCCCTCGAAGATGAGCTCTGCTGAGAAGGGTTGAGATCCGAACTACAAGGTAAAATTTCGGTTATCAGAAATAGGGTAGGGATATCCTTTATTTTAAAAATAACTCCCCTTTTTACTTACGGCTCGGTGGAGGGCTGATTCCCTTGGGGGCACAATGCGGACGAGGCATCTCTCAGCGCCGGACCCTCTGACGAAGAATTCTTCCCCCGCTTTGAGACCATGGTCTCTGGGTCTTCAGAGGTGGTCCTCTTCTTCTCTTGGATGGAGGGATTCTCGATCCCTCCTTTCCTGGCAGCCTCCTTCGCGGAGGCGGTAGCTTCCTTGTTCCCCCCTTCACCTTCTTCCGAAGGCGCAACCTCCAGCATCCTGGTTAACACGGGATCCGGCGTGGTCTCAGGGAGGGGGGCCGGACACCTGATTAACTTTGCTTTCGCTATCCACTCCTGTTCAAGGGACAACTCTTTTAAAAGGGCAAGTTTGTAATAAATATAGGATAGCGTGTCTGGGCACAGGGCTACTTACTTGAGTATCCGGGCGATTGCAACTCAGACGTGCGTCCTCGGTCAAGTACGGACACATCTCTTGTGATCTGAAGAAAAGCTTGTACATCTCCACCGGTGTCGCGCCCATAAAATGTTGGAGAGCTCATGGTCCCTCTGGGTTAAATTCCCACAGGCGGAGGGGGCAACGTCTGCAGGGCAGGATGCGACGAATCAGCATGACCTGCGCCACTACGACCAAAGTGATCTCTCTCTCTAGGAGGTCTCGAATGCGGCCCTGCAGCAAGGGCACATCCTTGGACGGCCCCCAGTCAAGCCCTTTATTGACCCATGACACCAGCCGCGGTGGAGGACCCGGGCGAAAGGCAGGTGGCGCCACCCATTTGGTGCCCCTGGGAGCTGTGATATAAAACCACTCGTGTTGCCATAAACTAAGCTCCTCTTGAAAAGAGCCCTCGGGCCACGGAGCATCAGCATTCTTGCTTATAACAGCCCCTCCGCACTCTGCCTATTGCCCCTTGATCATCTTCGGCTCAACTTTGAAGGTCTTGAGCCACAATCTGAAGTGAGGGGTAATGCGGAAGAAGGCTTTGCACACGACGATGAACGATGAGATGTGGAGGATGGACTCCGGATCCAAGTCGTGAAATTCCAACCCATTGTAAAACATGAGCCCCCTCATGAAGGGGTCCGTCGGGAAGCTTAACCCCTGAAGGAAGTGAGACGCGAACACCACACTTTCACCAGGCTTGGGAGTGGGAGTGACCTGCCCTTGGGCAGGCAGCCTATGTGAAATTTCGCCGGTTAAATACCTGGCATCTCTTAGCTTTAATACGTCTTCTTCCGTAATGGAGGAAGGCATCCACCGGCCTTGCAGGTCGGAGCCGGACATCATCGAAGGTCCGAAGCACCTGAATCTGGAGCTTTGGGTGTTGGAACTCGAGGCGAGGGGCGGATTCATTGAGATTGAAAGAAGGGAGTGGAGCCTTGGTCTCTTTATAAAGAGGTTGAATACCAAGAGCCTCCCCCATGACCGTTCGGGACTCGCCTTCGATAAAGGAGGCATGCCAACGGGCACGGTTGGGTTACCCACACCCGTATTGATGAGAATCCCGGAATAAGGGGACACGATCTCTGCTTTGACAAGACGTGCCAAGGAAACCGCCTCGCTAAACGCGCTGAGGTGGGACAGTAAAAATGATTCGAATAAAGGCTTGGCTGTGGTGTGATGTCACGCCACAGAATACGTCAGCAGATTGAATTTGTGTAAATATTATTCTCTCTACAGTGGTATGTGGAACTTATTTTGTAGAGCCGGACACTACCCTTGTTTTCAAAATCTTCTATGAAGAATTCGGAGGAGGAACCCGCCTTGCAATGCCGAACACAATATGCGCTCCGGACTCGTCGTCATTGAAGCCTGGTTCAGGGGCTACTGAGGGAGTCCCGGACTAGGGGGTGTCCGGATAGCCGAAATATCATCTTTGGCCGGACTCCTGGACTATGAAGATACATGATTGAAGACTTCGTCCCGTGTCCGGATGGGACTTTCCTTGGCGTGGAAGGCAAGCTTGACGATACGGATATGTAGATCTCCTACCATTGTAATCGACTCTGTGTAACCCTAACCCTCTTCGGTGCCTATATAAACCAGAGGGTTTTAGTCCGTAGGACGAACAACAATCATACCATAGGCTAGCTTCTAGGGTTTAGCCTCTCTGATCTCGTGGTAGATCTACTCTTGTACTACCCATATCATCAATATCAATCAAGCAGGAGTAGGGTTTTACCTCCATCGAGAGGGCCCGAACCTGGGTAAAACATCGTGTCCCTTATCTCCTGTTACCATCCGCCTAGACGCACAGTTCGGGACCCCCTACCCGAGATCCGCCGGTTTTGACACCGACAAGGGGTCCCCAGACTTGCCTGCCTGCGGCCTGCGGCGTGGCTCAAGCAGTGGCCCAGTATGGCCCGTCTACATCAACCCAAGCTCAAGACCCTCACGAGGGGCCAAGCCTCACGGGGCGGACGATGCAAGGCTTCCTTAGGGGCGGCCTCGCCAGGTAGCCTCGCGAGGAGGCGGAGAGATCAAGGCAAGGAGTACCTCGCGAGGTGCTCGTGACGCAAGCCATGACGATCGAGACCAGGCGGGTGCCAGCCGGTGCAGTGTCCTCGTTTCCTCTTTGGTACAAAAGGGGCAAGCACAGGTGCGGAGTACCGAGGCATCAAGCAAAGGTTTCCATATTGGTGCAACGAGACCAAGAGACCAGCAGGACGGCCGAACGGAGATCACCGTGGAGCCCAAGACGGCGTCATCACTTTAGTTAGGATAGCTTGTACTAGTTGTCCCCCTTCAAAATGGCCGTTGTTGGCTCCCTTCCCGCTCAATATTGGGGAAGAGGACCAGGGCCTCTATATATAGAGATAGCCACCACAGTAGAAGGACATCCAATCCAATCTGAGGGAGATCTCACCGAGAGCTAACAGAGACCAAATCCACCCAGTAGAACACTGCGCCAGCTCAAGAACACCCCTCGCGAGGCTGTTCTTCCTCTGTACTGTTTATCATCAGCCCCAGAGGCAATTCACCACACCACACAGTGGATTAGGGTATTACACCACAACGGTGGCCCGAACCAGTATAAACCTTGTGTCCCTTGCGTTGTTCATCGTGTAGCTTAGATTCACGGCGAGGTGTTGGGACGTGGATCAGTAGGGAGTAGATCTTCACGCGCACCCCAGAGTTCGAACCTTAAGGGTTTTACCGGAACCCGATATCCGACATTTGTCGCGCCAGGTAGGGGTGCGCCGGAATCTTTCTTCCGCTGTTCCGCGTTCCATCGTTTCGTCGCAGCCATGGCAGATGCTCGCCGAGCTCGCGCTGAGCGTCGGGCTGCTCTCGCCGCCCGCGTCGCCCAGACGGCTCCCGTTGGTGGGCCTCCTCGTCGTTCCCCGTCGCCTGCCGCCAACACTGCCATCGGCTCGGCGGGGAATGAGCAGCAAGCATCGTTGCTGCATCCCTCGGTGCAGTGGGAAGGCCGCACCGCCACTCCATCGCTAACTCCAGTCGGTTCGTCGTCTCATGCTGGTCGCGCTCCCACGGACGCACAGGCCTTGTTGCTCCTTTCACGTAAGCTCCTGCACTACCTCCCCGTCGACGACCTCTACGAGGAGTGGCTCGCTCGCATCACCGAGCTCGTCAGCGCCACAAGGGGCTCTCCTGCACCGTCCCTCTCGCTGCCTCGCCCTCCGTCCTGCGTGGGTGATGCAGCTCAGGAGGTGCCTCCGCCACCTCCTCCCCAAGAAGGCGCCCTGGCCCCAAGGCACGCGGCCCCTGGACGAGACCCGCTGCGTCCAGCGCCCGCGCGACAAGAAAGGAGCTGCCAAGAAATCCCTCGGCCCCAGGAAGGCGCTCGCGTGCTCCCCGCTCCAGCACGTCAAGACCGCATCCCTACGCCAGCACGTCAAGACCCCGTGCTGCCCCTGGTGGCGGCACGCGGGAACCATCAAGAGCAAGCCCCGCGTCTGCAAAGGGCTCCGGTGGCCACTGCAGGCTGCTGCGCCTTCATCACCGAGCTACGCAGTGTTGCCTGGCCGGGCAAGTTCAAGCCTGATCTGCCTCCTCGTTACGACGGCACTGCCGACCCCGCGGAGTTCTGGCAGCTCTACGAGCTAGGCATTGAAGCGGCCAACAGAGACGAAAAGGTCATGGCAAACTGGTTTCCCATGGCGCTCAAGGATGGTGCCCACACCTGGCTCCTGAACCTGCCTCCCGGCTCGATCTCCTCTTGGGACAAGATGCGTAGCCGCTGCATCGCCAACTTCCAGGGCACTCGCGACCGTCCTCCAGTCGTGGATGACCTACACCACATCAAGCAGCAACCTAGAGAGACCCTGCAGAAGTACATCTAGCACTTCAAGAGCGCACGCCTCAAGATTCCCAAGGTGACTGAGGAGGCCATCATCTCAGCGTTCTCTGACGGTGTCCGCGACGTCAAGATGAAGGAGGAGCTTGCCATCCACGAGGATCCGTGCACATCTCTGGAGCTGTTCAACCTGGCGACCAAGTGCGCAAGGGCTGAGGATGGCGCCTCTCCCTCCTCGAGCTTCCAGCTGCTGACCCAGAAGAAAAGAAGGCCAAGGCCAAGGATGTGAAGCGCAAGGGAGCAGCTGTGCTTGCAGCAGAGCCAGACACGAAGCACGACCGGGACCAGCCGGAGTCATCCAAGGTAGCCGATTCTGCGCCTACCACAACCTCTACACCCACAACACCAACGAATGCCAGGAGCTCAGAGCCGTTCGAGAAGGACGCATCGGCCGACGCCCCGAGCGCAACGACCGGGGGCTACAGCCGAGGAGGAGGAAGAGGTGGAGGGCGATGGGATGACCGAGGCCCTCGCGAGGAGTGGCGTGACCGACCTCGCAAGGATCGCTGGCAAGACCAGCTGTCGCCGCGATGGGGAGCGAGCACCTATGGGGCAGGGCCCCTTTTTAGTCCGGCAAGGGGGGCGGAGGGCGCACGAAGAGCAGATCGAGGCGGAGCACGCGGGGGATTTTTACCCAGCTTCGGAGCTCTCCGGAGAGATAAAACTCCTATTGCTGCTTTGTGTTTCTATTCTGTTCTTGCTTGAGAGCGTGGGTGCCCTCAGGTTTCGAATGAGTCGCCCCTCTCCTCGTCTCAAGTGAGCCGAACCCAAATTCTCCGAACCCCTTCTACGTGCGCATGGGCCTCCTTTTTATAGGCTAAAGGGGTCACCGACAGGTGGCAGCGTAGAAAGAGGGGTAGAAGAGTAAAAACGCGGGTTGGTACAACTGCTACCAACAGTGTCCCCTACCTAACTCTGACGGCAGGGGACAAGGGCATTTAATGCCCGTCCGGTCGCCCCAACAGTGCGAGGAAACGACCGTTAGGGGCGCCACCGATCGCCACGATGGCCTCCTTGTCTGCTTTGCTTGCCACCTCGCACCGCCATGCTGCACAGCTACCCGCCACGTGCACCAGGAGCGATCTTGTGGCGACACGTCGTCGGATGCGCTGGAGCATGGGCGCAGAATGGCAGCCTTGCCGCGGCAAGCGCCTTGCCGCGGCCCTTATCTTGTCGCACCAGCAAGCTTGCCGCTCGCCGGGCCTTGCCGGGACGCGCGGTGCATCGCGGCAAGTTTTCTTGGAATGCCTTGAGTGGCCTTCCCGGCAAGCTCCTCTTGCCGGGGCCTTCTTCTTCCCGGCCAGCTTCTCTTGCCGGGGCCTCGGTCGGCCTTCCCGGCAAGCTCCTCTTGTCGGGGCCCTGGTTGGCCTTCCCGGCAAGCTCCTCTTGCCGGGGCCTTAGTTTGAGTACTTTGCTCTTGAATGGCGTCAAAGTAGCCGTGGAGGATCTTGGCGGACGCCCGGCAAGCCCTGCCGCGGGTCGCTGCGACTGCCCGTGCACAAGTTCGGGATACTAAGGTACCCCTACTTTAGTACACCGACAGGAGCCCCCGGGCCTGGGCCATACACGGTGCCGAGCGCTGTTGGGCCAGGCCCAAAACAGTGCACGGGCACGCACGTCCTAGGTCACTCCGCATATCTCTCCGTTCCCACCGCGCACGCCCAGAACGGCATGCGTCAAACGCGGCGTCGTGGGTGACGAGGGCGGCGTGTGCGGGGCTGAGCCCCGTGAGCATGCGTCAAGCCATGATGAAGGGGACGGCTCACGCCCTCCTACCCAAACGGAGGTAGGCGTGGGGGCGTGGTGCATTTACTGGACGGGGCCAGCGTGCGGTTTTCAAGGCGTCCACTCCCACGATCACGAGGTGGGGCGAGGCCGCCTCACCCGTCCCCTCGGCTCTGCATCCCCGCCACGCGGCTCCCATGCGCTTGGGGTCACGGACGGTGGAAGTGGGAATCCGGGCCGTCGTGAGCCGTCGTCGGCTCCTTGAACTTCCCGGGGTCGTCTCCTTGGGCGGCTGGCGTGGGGAGGCTGCGGAAGGGGAAGAGGGCTGGCGACAAGGCCGTCAGGTCGGAGTACGAGGGCGTGGTGCCCTCGACAGCGTGCTGGCGCCCTGCCGCCCCGTCTTCGAGCCCCGCTTCCGGCGCCGCCATCACCATCCAGCCTCCGGACAGCCCCCGGGTTGTTCTCTTGGTGTCTTCTAGCACCCGTAGCTCGCCTAGGCGCTCCCTTTGTCCTTTTCGCCTCCTTGACCTATCTCCTGAAGAGGGGGACAGGAAAGGGATTACGGGCATCTTATCTTTTTAGTTTGTAAGCCTTCGGTCCTTAGCTGCATCTAAAACTTGTAATCCTCTCTTTCATGTTTTTCATCCTCTATGGACTGTACCTGAGTGGGATGTTTTTTAATGAAAAAGGGGTTGCTTGCCGGGTTATTTGTCTCGCGGGTTAAACCCACGCCAAGGAGCAAATCCTTGGTATCCCTCGGACAGACAGTTCGCCTTCCGGCAACAGGCCCTACCGCCTTCCCACGTCGCTCGACCTTTCTCACGCCTTTGACGGAGGAGGGAACGAGGTGGGTGCGGCCTCCTCGTTTCATCCCTTTGCTGCCACGACTACGACCAAACTTGGCCCCGGGAACGGGTTCCAGGGCCTAGAGTTGAGGGAGCACGGCAGTTTTTGGGAAGAAACGCGGTTTCGCATTCCCCAGTCCATAAGAGAATGCATGAAGAGGGACGAAAGACTTATCTGATATTCCAGCCCCCGGCAACTCTGGCTTGTCGGGGACGAATCTTGGCACTCGGAGCCCCCAGCGATTCTGGCTTGCCGGGGCTTAGGTGCCGGCGCACCCTTCTTCTCCTTTTCGTTCTCAAGCGGTCTGGCCAGGATGTGCGAGCCCTGCGAACGAAGGAAAAGCAAAAGGACGGACTCTCGACCTCTAAGCTAAGGGTTAGCTGCTGTTAGGCACTATCAACCCTAACCAAGGACGAGACTCGACTTAGCATGCATGCTATAACCCCGGGGTATCAGCGCTTCATTTACTTGTGCTCAGGGTCTGCGCCTGGCTCTGTACAAAGGGTTGCATGCAACAGCGGCAAGGCTTGTACAGAAAGGTGGTTGCCGGACAGGGTCCGACAACCGCGCCTTACGGATAAAACTTACGAAGATGCTCTATGTTCCAGGAGCTGCTCACCGGAACGCCATCTTCGGTCTCTAGGCGGACAGAGCCAGGCCTAGTGACTCGTTTCACCCGATAAGGGCCTTCCCACTTCGGCGTCAACTTGTTGGAATTCTTGGCGGATTGAACGCGCCGAAGAACAAGGTCGCCTTCCTCGAAATTTCTGGCTTTAACTTTGCGGCTATGGTAGCGGCGCAAAGCTTGCTGGTAGCGAGCGGCTCGTACAGCAGCCTGAAGACGATCTTCCTCGAGGAGCAGCGCGTCATCTTGGCGCAGCTGCTCTTGCTCAAGCTCATCATAAGCGAGCACTCGAGGCGATCCGTATACGAGTTCCGTGGGGAGAACTGCTTCTGCTCCATATACTAGAGCAAAAGGTGTCTAGCCAGTGGCTCGATTTGGCGTCGTTCTGATCGACCAAAGAACCACCGGCAGCTCCCCGATCCAATTTCTTCCGCACTTGTGCAACCTGTCGAAAGTTCTGGTCTTGAGCCCGCGCAGCACTTCAGCGTTTGCCCTCTCTGCTTGACCGTTGCTTCTCGGGTGAGCAACAGAAGCGAAGCAGATCTTGGCGCCAAGATCTTGGACGTACTGCATGAAGGTGCGGCTCGTGAATTGTGTGCCATTGTCGGTGATGATCCTGTTAGGGATTCCAAAACGGCAAACAACCGACCTGAAGAACTTGACTGCTGACTGTGCGGTCACCTTCCTCACTGCTTCCACTTCCGGCCACTTTGTGAACTTGTCGATTGCGACGTACAAGTACTCAAAGCCCCCGACAGCTCGGGGAAAGGGGCCGAGGATGTCGAGCCCCCAGACCGAAAATGGCCAGGATAAAGTGATTGTTTGGAGAGCTTGAGCTGGCTGATGTATCTGCTTGGAGTGGAACTAGCACGCTTCACACTTGGTTACTTGTGCAGTTGCATCCTGGAGGGCTGTCGGCCAGAAGAAACCTTGCCGGAAAGCTTTGCCGGCAAGTGCTCTTGCGCCAATGTGGTGACCACATATGCCTCCATGAATCTCCGCCAACAGCTCTTGTCCATCTTCCCGGGAAATGCACTTCAATTTCACTCCATTGAATCTTTTTCTGTACAGTATGTCATCGACAAACTGGTACATACTTGATTGCCGGGCTACTCTCTCCGCTTCTTCTTGCTCTTCGGGAAGTTCTCCTGTTTTAAGGAAATGGATAATCCGCTGTGCCCATGCCGGAGCCTGTGGCTCGACAACAAGGACTAAAGGCATATCTGGTGCTGCGGGAACGCCCGCTTCCACGGCGAGAACTGATGGTTCTGCCGGAGCTTGACGTTCCCCGACAAGTTCGCCGGGGCAGAACTTGCCGGGAGCTTCTGCTCGAACGGAACAAGGCCTGGGGCTTGCCGGAGCAGGACGTTCCCCGGGAAGTTTCCGGAGCAAAACTTGTTGGGAGCCTCTGCTCGAACGGAACAAGGCCCAGGGCTTGCCGGAGCAGACCGCTCCTCAGCGCTCTTGGTGTTGATCTTGGGGACTTTCTTGACGGCGGCTTCGGGGGGCTCTGCCGGAAGGTAGTCGCCAGTAATCAACTTCCTCTTTTTGCTCTGTCCAGTTGATGGTGTTACAGATGGTTGAGTCGGCTTGAGCACCAAAAACCCTGGTTCCACAGGTAACTTGAGTGCAGCGCATTTTGACAGGCCGTCTGCAATGTCATTCTGAGCTCTTGGAACATGTTCCATTTGCAGGCCGTCAAAATGCTCTTCCAGCTTCCTCACTTCATCAATGTATGCTTCCATCAATGGACTCTGATAATCTTTGTTTACTTGACGGACGACAAGCTGTGAGTCACCCCGGACAATAAGCTTCTTGATCCCAAGGTCTGCCGCGATCCAGAGTCCGGCAAGCAAGCCTTCATACTCTGCAGTATTGTTTGTTGCTTGCTCCTTGGGAAAGTGCATCTGGACCATGTACTTGAGGTGCTCTCCGGTGGGTGCGACGAGTAGCACGCCCGCACCGGCGCCTTGCAGCGAGAAGGCGCCGTCAAAGTACATGATCCATTCTTTGCTTGCTTCCTTGACGGGGATGCTCCTCTCCGGAGTTTCTTCATCAGGCGTTGGCGTCCATTCTGCTATGAATTCTGCCAATGCTCGGCTCTGGATAGTTGATGTACTTTCAAACTTGAGGCCAAAGCTTGACAATTCCAGTGCCCACTCGACAATCCTGCCCGTTGCCTATGGATTCTGCAATATCCTCTTCAACGGAAAGCGAGTGACCACCGTGATCTCATGCGCTTGAAAGTAATGGCGCAGCTTCCTCGAGGCCGTGAGAAGGCCAAAGAGCAATTTCTGCACACCAGAGTACCTTGATCTAGCCCCCTGAAGAAGGGAACTGACAAAGTAAACTGGGCGCTGCACCATCTTCTTCTGTTTCTCTTCTTGTGGCTGCGTAGATCCGTCCTTGCTGGAACCGGAACTTGCCGGATCAGGGCTTGTCGGGCCAGAGCTTGTCGGGGAAGCCCCCTGCTTGTCGCTGGACTCACTTGCCGCGGCCGCTAGCTCACCATCTGCCTCCCTCTCCGCTACTAACGCAGCACTAACCACTTGGTTGGTTGCCGCCAGATATAGTAGCAACTTCTCTTGTGGCTTAGGTGTGACAAGTGTTGGAGTAGAGTATAGGTATCTCTTCAGGTCCTGCAGCGCAGGCTCCGCTTCCGGAGTCCATTTCATTGGACCTGCCTTTTTCAAAATTTTGAAAAATGGCAGGGCGCGCTCAGCAGACTTAGAGATGAACCTACTGAGAGCAGCAATGCAGCCGGCAAGCCTTCGCACATCCTTGACTCGCTTCGGTGCTTCGATTTGCTCGGTTGCCGGGGCTTGTCGCCGTTGGCGAAGCCGATAAGGCTCTGAATGGTGGCCCTCCAATCGTCGATCTTGTCTGACATTGGAGGGTAATCTAGAAGCAGCTGGGCTCGGGCCAGCGCTTCCTCTGGAGTCTTGGGCGGCGGTGGCGAGCGACGCGAGGTGCGGGATATGCTCAGACTTCTAACATTGTTAGAAGGAGCAACATCTCGCCCAGGCGACCGTCTCGCGCTCGCGCTAGCATGTTGTCGCGCATGTTGGCCTTGAGCGTCCCGCGACCCACCAGCTTGGCCTTGTTCTAGCGCGAGTACGGTGCTAGGAGCACCATGGCGTTCTCGATCCTGCACCTCCTGGGAGGGGTGCGGCGGATGTGCAGACGCTGAAGCTTGCGGGGCCTTGTCCTTGGACCGAGTGACGATGTGAGTCCCTCTGCTGGCGCCCGCTCCTCCGCCGGCGTCCACCCCACCGCCCGTTTGCTCCGGTGGCGGTAGGATAGACGCGGACGGAGCGGCCACCTCCGAAGCCTTCTTCTTCGCTGGCATGTCGATGAAGATGCTGATGTAGCACGCGCAAACGCCGGATCAGGTTCGCATGACCTCGACGCACCCCCTACCTGGCGCGCCAGAGATGTCGCCGCGATGGGGAGCGAGCACCTATGGGGCAGGGCCCCTTTTTAGTCCGGCAAGGGGGGCAGAGGGCGCACGAAGAGCAGATCGAGGTGGAGCAAGCGGGGGATTTTTACCCAGCTTCGGAGCTCTCCGGAGAGATAAAACTCCTACTGCTGCTTTGTGTTTCTATTCTGTTCTTGCTTGAGAGCGTGGGTGCCCTCAGGTTTCGAATGAGTCGCCCCTCTCCTCGTCTCGAGTGAGCCGAACCCCTTCTACGTGCGCATGGGCCTCCTTTTTATAGGCTAAAGGGGTCACCGACAGGTGGCAGCATAGAAAGAGGGGTAGAAGAGTAAAAACGCGGGTTGGTACAACTGCTACCAACAGTGTCCCCTACCTAACTCTGACGGCAGGGGACAGGGGCATTTAATGCCCGTCCGGTCGCCCCAACAGTGCGAGGAAACGACCGTTAGGGGCGCCACCGATCGCCACGATGGCCTCCTTGTCTGCTTCGCTTGCCACCTCGCACCGCCATGCTGCACAGCTACCCGCCACGTGCACCAGGAGCGATCTTGTGGCGACACGTCGTCAGATGCGCTGGAGCGTGGGCGCAGAGTGGCAGCCTTGCCGCGGCCCTTATCTTGTCGCACCAGCAAGCTTGCCGCTCGCCGGGCCTTGCCGGGATGCGCGGTGTGTCGTGGCAAGTTCTCTTGGAATGCCTTGAGTGGCCTTCCCAGCAAGCTCCTCTTGCCGGGGCCTTCTTCTTCCCGGCCAGCTTCTCTTGCCGGGGCCTCGGTCGGCCTTCCCGGCAAGCTCCTCTTGTTGGGGCCTTGGTTGGCCTTCCCGGCAAGCTCCTCTTGCCGGGGCCTTAGTTTGAGTACTTTGCTCTTGAATGGCGTCAAAGTAGCCGCGGAGGATCTTGGCGGACGTCCGGCAAGCCCTGCTGCGGGTCGCTGCGACTGCCCGTGCACAAGTTCGGGTTACTAAGGTACCCCTACTTTAGTACACGGACACCAGCCTCGTGAGGGGGCTTGGAGGGATCAGCCTCGTGAGGATCGCCCGCAGGGCAATGCAGGCCTTCCTCCTCTGCCACCACCGCCAAGAAGGAATGATGACCACCACCAGGACGAGGGGGCTGGGGGCTTCCAGGAGCCGCGTGCTATCGCTTGCATCTTGGGCGGTGCCCAGGCCCCAGCCTCTCAGCGCATCTTCAAGCAGTTTGCTCGCGAGGTGAATGCAGTCCTCCCCAAGCTCGAGGCCACACGCCCTCTGAGGTGGTCCACATGCGCCATCACGTTCAACTCGGCGGATCAGCTCAAGTGTGCGGCTACAGCTGGCATCCTCCCAATGCTTTGTTCCCCAGTCATCAGTAATGTGCAAGTTACCAGGACCCTCATCAATGGTGGCGCAGGACTCAATGTTCTGTCCATCAAAACGTTCAACAACCTTCCAGTGCCTTATGATCAACTTCAGCCAACCAAGCCTTTCTCAGGAGTCACTGATGGCTCCACCACTCTGATAGGGCAGGTTCGCCTCCCTGTCACCTTCGAACAGTGCAAGAACTACCGTACCGAGCTCATGAACTTCGACGTTGCCCATATTCGCCTGCCATACAATGCCATCCTTGGGTATCCAACCCTGGCCAAGTTCATGGCGGTAACTCACATGGTTACAATGTCCTCAAGATGCCGGGAAGCAGCGGAATCATCACAGTCCCTTGCGAGGAGAAGGATGTGGTGTGCTCCCTCGAGCGTGCCTTCCAAGCTGCATCAGTCGAGGACCCAGATAGCAAGAGCGAGAACCCTCCCGAGGCAGTTCCCAAGAAGAAGAAGAAGACATCACCCAGCTCAAGGCCTCGGGAGGTTGGCATATCCGGAGGAACCGCGTCAGGATCTGTGCCCGTGCAAGGGGCGCCTCCCTCCATCGCATAGGAAGGCGTGCCCGGTGCCATCCTCGGGCAAGGCTCGGGGGCTCTCTCCTGGAGGGCCTCAGACTTTGACAGGATCACGAGGGAGGCGCTCGGACACCACTTGGAGGCGTGCTTCGCGACATGTTTCCCTCAGGAAGGCATGGGGCAAGGAGGGCCCAACCCTCAGGAGTTCATCACCAGGGCCACTCAGGAGCTGCAGGAATCAAGAGTCGTACGCGGCGATCGCCGCCTGCCCAGCGTAGCTCACCATCCAGGCGAGGATGGTGGGCTGCGCGTCTGCATCGACTACCCAGGGCTCAACCGAGTCGCGTCTCAAGAGCGCTTCTGGCCTTCGCACGTTGGACATTGCGAGGATCCACCACACAACTATGTTCGCATGCCTTTCGTCCTACCGAACGCGGCTGCCGCTCACCAGCGTCTTCTACAGAGCATTCTGGCAGCTCAGGAGGCCAGGCACCACGCGGTCTTGGCAAAGATGGAGATGGTCCTCGAGGAATCGCCTGGACCACCAGAGCCTCCCGAGGCTCAGGGCCCCGGTGGCTTGTGAGGATCAGCCTCTTCACCATGCATCGTCAGCTACTCCAACACCCGCTCTACAGTGGTAACAGGTGACATCTTTCGAGTTCATTTCAGCTGGGAGCACCCTCAGGACTACATTATTCCTAGGTCGCATGGGTCTGTCCCTGCGGCATGTATCCCTTTTGCTGGTGTCTTTAGTCTACCTTGCTGGGGGCGCCCCTTGGGCTGCATCATCCCCAGGCCGCTCGGGACTGACCCAGTGGCATGTATCTTTCCTGCAGTTATCTAAGCTAATTCGCCTTTCATGCTTAACCTCCCTTTGGAGCCGCTCGCCCTGGCACGGCGCTTGCGCATGGGTCCGTCCCTACAGCGTCGCTAAATCTGAGCGGTCGAGCTCTGGCCCGCGGCGGCCCCACAAGCATTGCCTCACCAGGCCCTCAGTGCCCTCACCACACTCTCGGAGCAACCAATGGTCGGCCGGCAATCGTAATGGCAACCCTTTCTTCTCTCGTGTTGGTTGATAGGGACTACCTGAGGAATGATGTGGGGGGCGTCGCGATCTCTCTCTCTCCCTTACCCATGCGATCCGCTTGCACGTTAAAAGGGGGGCTCCTGAGCATCGCGACTCAGAAGCTCTTACTGGCTCTCCAGCCCTCACCCTCTGGCCTTGTCCACGGCATCGCGACCTGGCATACCAGCGGCGGCTGAGCTTGCTCGAGGGCCGGGACCTGAGGACGTAGAGCACGAAGGAGAGTGTGGAGAAGGGATGAGAAGCTCACGAAGGCCTAACCCAACTACATCCCAGCTGCAGACATGCAAGTCCGGCGCTCCGCAAAATGTGCAACTCCACGCACTCGAGATAAGTGCCCCCCCGGGATAGATAATCGATGCGACACAAAACCTCCACTTAATGTGGCTCTGTGACGGTGACGTTACCTTCCTTTCTCACCTTTCAGCGGCTACTTGAGCACTAAAGGGGACCTCCTCAGCATCACGCCTCAGGGGCTCTTACTGGACCTCGGGCCGCTCACCTCCTGGCCTTGACCACGGTGTTGCGACCTGGCATACCAGCGATGGCTAAAGCCTGCCTGGGGACCAGGACCTGTCAGCGTAGAGCACCAAGTCGTCGTGAGTTTAGAAAGGAGGAACCAAGCCGGAACAGGACAAGCATTCACACTGCTTCATAATAAGGATAATATCAACAAAAAGCATTGCAGACACTTTACATGCCCCACCGGGTACTTTCTCAATTCCTCGCAGGGAACAAAAGGTGCTAATCCTAAGGAGCCCTAACTACACGCGCCCCATGGCCGACACCATCATCAACAGTGGGCCACGGGAGGCCGGTGCTAACCCCATCTAGATCAGCTACTGCGACGGCCTGATGCAGCCGCCTTGCTCTGGGCACGACGCAATCTCGGGGGCACGTAGCTGTCGCCACTCGTCTCCGGAGTCGCGAAGAGCTCGGGAGAGTTGCTGGACTCCCAAGCATCACCACTGCTGCCGGAGGAGCCGTTGGGGAAGCGGGTGACAGGCCTAGCCCTTGCCACGTCGATGTCCTGGCGGTCTCCTCTGGGGCAGCATTCCAGCCGGTGGCCTTCTACATCGAAGACCTTGAAGAGCATCAAGGAGGCGCCATCGTATTCGAAATGAATCACGAGGGCACCCCCTGTTCGTCAGACTCGGGCGACCTCGCCCCAGCCTCTGGTCATGTAGACCTTGCCCCGAGCGACGACTTCAACAACCGCTCAGGTCGCTGGGGTACCGCAGTCGGCGTGCTGCAACCAGAGCTCGAGAAGCCCCCACGGCAGCACGAAGGCGAAGAAGGGAGGAAAGCGGATCCAGGTGCCCGGAGGCATCATGGCATGGAGCACGAGCTCGCGAGAGTAGTCCGTGGCGTGGACTCCAGGAGCAACGGCACGCACCACCATGGCTCGTCGGCAGCGCGGGCGGCGTTGGTCGACGTCTCCTTCTCTAGGGCCCTCGGCTCGGGCGTACAGAGGAAGTGGGAACCTAGGAGGTGGCCGCTCGTACCTAGGCCTTGACGTCTCCAGCATTGCGACCTCGTCGCGGCGATCGGGGACCGGTCGTTTCATCGGCGGAAGCGGGTCGGGCCCCTCACGGGGGGCCTTTCCTTTCTCCTCGGCTAAGAACTGGCGGATCGGTGCCATTGGTGGCAAGATGGAGGAGGAGCGAGGAAGAAGAAGCGAGCGGAGCAAGAAGAGATGGACTGCGGGGACTCGTGCCTCTCCATACTTATAGTCCAGAGCGCCAACCATCGGCCTCCACGATCGCAGGTAATCATGACTCCTTTTTGCATGCAGTAGGGACTCGTCAAATCGGGCAGTTGCCGAGGCAGCATGGGGAAGCGGAGACGCCCACATCCAATCAACCGCCATGTGGCGATCAAGGCCACAGGCTGTTGGGGCCCGCGGCGCTCCGCACTTGCCCTTTGGCTTTGCTGCTAAGTCAAGTCCGAGCGCCTTGGGCCCGGGGGCTACTGTCGGCATTCTGGGAACGGGGGTCCCCATTCTGCCTACCTGCGGCCTGCGGCGTGGCTCAAGCAGTGGCCCAGTATGGCCCGTCTACATCAACCCAAGCTCAAGACCCTCGTGAGGGGCCAAGCCTCGCAGGGTGGACGACGCAAGGCTTCCTCAGGGGCAGCCTCGCCAGGCAGGCTTGCCAGGAGGCGAAAAGATCAAGGAAAGGAGTACCTCGTGAGGTGCTCGTGACGCAAGCCATGATGATCGAGACCAGGTGGGCGTCAGGTGGGCGCTAGTCGGTGCAGTGTCCTCGTTTCCTCTTTGGTGCAAAGGGGGCAAGCGTAGGCGCGGAGTACCTAGGCATCAAGCAAAGGTTTCCATATTGGTGCAATGAGACCAAGACCAGTAGGACGGCCGGATAGAGATCACCGTGGAGCCCAAGACGGCGTCATCACCAGTGCCTTTGGCAGTCGAAGACCAACTTTAGTCAGGATAGCTTGTACTTAGTTGTCCCCCTTCAAAATGGCCGTTGTTGGCTCCCTTCCCGCTCAATAATTGGGAAGAGGACCAGGGCCTCTATATATAGAGATAGCCACCACAGTAGAAGGACATCTAATCCAATCTGATGGAGATCTCACCGAGAGCCAACAGAGACTGAATCCACCCAGTAGAACACTGTGCCAGCTCAAGACACCCCTCGCAAGGTTGTTCTTCCTCTGTACTGTTCATCATCAGCCCCAGAGGCAATCCACCACACCACACACTGGATTAGGGTATTACACCACAACGGTGGCCCGAACCAGTATAAACCTTGTGTCCCTTGCATTGTTCATCGTGTAGCTTAGATTCACGGCGAGGTGTTGGGATATGGATCGGTAGGGAGTAGATCTTCGTGCGCACCCCAGAGTTCAAACCTTAAGGGTTTTGCCAGAACCTGATATCCGACAAATGAAAACTCATTTCTATGGCTAGGAAACCATAGCCATCTTTGATCAACGAGCTAGTTCGGTAGAGGCTCACTAGGGACATGTTGTTGTCTATGTATCCACACATGTATTTGAGTTTCTAGTCAATACAATTATAGCAAGGATAATAAACGATTATCGTGAACAAGGAAATATAAAAATTACCACTTTATTATTGCCTCTTGGGCATATTTCCAATAGTCTCCCATTTGCTCTAGAGTCAATAATCTTGTATCATGGTAATGATTCTAACACCCATAGAGTCTTGATGTCGATCATGTTTTTCCCGTAGAAGAGGTTTAGTCAATGGGCCTGCAACATTCAGATCCGTATGTACTTTGCAAATGTTTATGTCCTCCTCCTTGATCACATCGCGGATGGAATTGAAGCATTGCTTTTTGTGTCGGGTCCTCTTGTGAAACCTTGGTTCCTTGGCTAGAGCAATGGCACCAGTGTTGTCACAGAACGGATTCATTGGGTCCACTGCACTGGGCACAACTCCAAGATCTATCATGAACTGCTTCATCCAGACACCTTCCTTTGCTGCCTCCGAAGCAGCTATGTCCTCCACTTTGCATGTAGAATCAGCTACCACGCTTTGCTTGGAACTGCACCAGCTTACCACTCCCCCATTCAAAATATATGTGTATCCGGTTTGAGACTTACAGTCATTCGTATCAGTGTCAAAGCTTGCATCAACGTTACCCTTTTACGATGAGCTCTTGATCACCTCCATAAACGAGAAACATTTGCTTAGTCCTTTTCAGGTACTTAAGGATATTCTTGACCGATGTCCATTGTCCACTCCTGGATCACATTCAAACCTTCCGGCCATACTGATGGCAAGGCTGACATCTGGTCTTATGCACAGCATCGCATACATGATAGAGCCTATGGCACAAGCATAGGGTATGACACTCATCTTTTCTCTATCCTCTGTAGTTGCTGGGCATTGAGTCTTACTCAACTTCACACCATGTAAAATAGGCAAGAATCCCTTCTTGGACTCATCCATTTTAAACTTCTTCAAAATCCTATCAAGCTATGTGCTTTGTGAAAGTCCTATTAAGCGTCTCAATATATCTCTATAGATCTTGATGCCTAATATAAAAGCAGCTTCTCCTAGGTCCTTCATTGAAAAACTCTTGTTCAAATATTCCTTCACGTTTTCCAAAAGTTCTATATTGTTTCCAATCAGCAATATGTCATCCACATATAATATTGGAAACACTATAGAGCTCCCACTCACTTTCTTGTAAATCTAAGATTCTCTGAAAATTTGTGTAAACCCAAACTCTTTGATCACCTCATCAAAGCGAAGATTCCAACTCCAAATGCTTGCGCCAGTCCATAAATGGACCGATGGAGTTTGGACACTTTGTCAGCATTCTTTGGATCAACAAAACCTGATGGTTGCATCATATAAAACTCTTCCTTAAGAAAACCGTTAAGGAACGTTATATTGACATCCATTTGCCAGATTTCATAATCAAAAAATGCAGCTTTTGCCAACATGATTCTGACGGACTTAAGCATCGCTACAGGTGAGAAAGTCTCATCATAGTCAACTCCTTGAACTTGTGAAACCCCCTTTGCCACAAGTCAAGCTTTATAGTTACCATCCTGTTGCGGGAAACCACGGCCACCTATGGGACCAGGACGGCGCCTTGCTGGCTCGGCAGGGGGTAGTCACATCGCACAAAGAGCAGACCAATGCAAGGCAGCACGGTCGGGATAACACAGGCAGTTTTACCCAGGTTCGGGCCGCCGCGAGGCGTAAAACTCTACTCCTGCTTTGGTGGATTGATTGGGAAAAGATGGTGATGGTGCGTAGTACACTTTCCCGGCAAGGGTTGCTTTGGGGCAGCGGCGACTATGCGCGTACGGGGGTGTGAATGGTCTAAACTTCTAACCCCTTGAATCGCTGCCATGGGCCTCCTTTTATAGATCAAGGGTTTACCATAGTGGCAAATTAGTAATTAGACACCTATATGATAGCAAACAGTGCTATCATACCTAACTCTATAGGTTGACAGCATGCATTTAATGCACCGCTTAGTGTCACATCGTTGGTTGCCCGGCAAGGCTTGCCGGGCTAATTAGCCAGCTCCATGCTTGCTCGCTTGACATGTCACTGGATGGGTGTCATTTGTGGTTTCACTTGGTAGGAAGTGGCCGCCATGTGGCGAATGGCTTCCACTTAATCATCTTGCGTCTTGACACCGCACTGATCAACAATGTGGGTCGTGGTGAGGTAGTCGGTGGGGTGATCTGGTCTCCACGAGTCCTGGAAGGCCCTGCCAGGATGCCTTGGTCCTCTTCTTCTGGGGATGGCCTCGCCCCTTGCCGAGCTCGCCTACCCGGCAAAGGAGGCCTCCCTCTTGATAACATCTAGTCCTTCTACCTCAGCCTTGGTTCCTTCTGATCTGTTAGTTTGTTCTTCGAGTCTCTTGGTATATTGCTCTGGTGTTTCAATCCTGATCTTGTGCCTGTGCACAGTCATGTCAATAGGCCCTGGGTCTATTGCACCGACTGAAGCCCCCGGGCCTGCCTCAAACATGTTGCCGCGCGTCGTCAGGGTAGGTCCTAACAAGTGCACAGGCAATGCTATGGAAGAGGTTGGTTTCTTGAGATCTTCTTTCCTTCTTCATTAGTCTTGATTCCGGGCTAGTTTCCGATTTTCCCATGCGTCGAGCAAAGCCAAATGGTAGTGGGACCGCTCCAGTAATGGCCCGTGACTGCCTTTAACGCATGGGGTAGAAACTGCCAATTTACTATTCCCACTACGCCCTTATCCTTAGCCACATACGCGACATGCATCACGCGGGGTAAGTAACGGAGGTGCGTGGCATGGGAGAGTATGATGGCGAGAGCCCGGCTTCCTTGAACTGGTGGAGGAGGGTGGTGGTCACCCGCCGCGGATCTAGCCCCCAGTCCCCCGTTCTGCCTATAAGGAAGAGCGGGGGAAGAACAGAGGCATCCAACGGCATCCACCTCTTCTTTTGTCTTGCTCCATCTTGAATATGCTGGGAAGGGAAGCCTGAGGCTGGCCTCCGGGCTTTAGCTCCTAGTTCTTTGTGGTCATGACGATGCTCGGGTGGGGCTGCGGTAACGCCGGAGGTGGTGACTCCGACGCGTCTGTCGTCATGCCGCCCATAGCCGTGATTTTAGTGGGAGGGGATGCGAACAACATCACGCCGAAGCCCGTGGCGGGTGTGGGGCGTGGTAGCCGGTCGCTCTCGTTCTTCGCCCCTACGCAACACGGAGGAGGGGCCTTGGGAGAGGCCTTCCATCGGTGGAACTCGTGCATGTTTATGTCCATGCAGAGGTGAGATGCCTCTTAAATAAACGAGTTTGCCCCAGTAGGCTATCCTGTTAGTCCTCTTTTTGTCTGTCGGAGAACCTTATCTGTCTGGTTACAGATAGAAGGACCAGCCCCCCGCTAACTTCCCTTTACCAAAGGCAACTACAACCATCCTGATTGAAGAAGCGTTCAAGCCAGGAATGGGAGCACCCAAGCCTAAAAGGAGCGCGAGGCTTTCTAATGCACAAGTTATAGCTTACAGAACACGAATGGACAAGAGGTAGAACTTATCTGTTTAGCCTGTCGGGATCGCAGTGCCGGGCAATCTTCTCACTTCTTTGTTGAAGCCAAGTCCATAGTGAGAACCTTTAATTTCATGTAGATGAGAATGAATGCAGGATGCAATCCTATCTGTATGCATATGCACATGCTCATGAAATGCTTATGCAGTAATCTGAAATGCTCATGCATGCATGCAATCTTAGGTTGGGGCCCCTCTACAGCGCTTCTTTATTTTCTCTTGCACGGGGTCATCGCCCTAGCTTTGTACAAGGGGTTACATGAAGCTGAGGCAAGGCCTGTACAAATGGGTGGCTGCCGGGCAGGGCCCGACATCCTCGCGCCTTACGGGTAGAACTTGTGGAGATGCTCAATATTCAATGAGTTTTGCAACAGAGTGCCATCTCCGGTCTTCAGACAGACTGCGCCAGGTCTGGTGACTCGTACTACCTGGTAAGGGCCTTCCCACTTTGGTGACAGATTGTGTGTACCCTTGGCGGACTGAACATGCCTAAGGACAAGGTCACCTTCCTCAAAACTCTGGGTGTGAACCCTGTGGCTAGCAGCCTTGAGATGGTTCTCCTCGAGTAGCACAGCATCGTCACGCCGGTGCTGATCTTGCATGATATCGTCGTAAGCAAGTACTCGAGGTGACTCGTAAATGAGTTCCGTGGGGATACCCGCTTCTTCCCCATAGACCAGGAAGAAGGGAGTCTGTCCGATAGCTCGGTTTTGTGTCATTTTGAGGGACCAGAGAACTATCGGTAGCTCCTCGATCCACCACCTATCGTGCTTCTGTAGCATATCAGAGGTTATTATCTTGAGTCTGTGTTGCACTTCAGCGTTCGCCCTCTTAGCTTGTCCATTGCTTCGGCAGTGTGCCACAGAGGCGAATGAGATCTTGCATCCGAAGGCATGAACATATTGCATGAAGGCGCAGCTCGTGAACTGGGTGTCATTGTAAGTGGTGATCCTTGCCGGAACTCCAAAACGATACACCAGATCTTTCAAGAATTTAATAGCTGACTGAGCTATCACCTTTCTCATAGCAGTCACTTCCGACCACTTTGTAAACTTGTCGATGGCAACAAAAAAAGATATCAAAGCCCCCGATTGCTCGGGGGAAAGGGCCGAGGATATCGAGCCCCCAAACCGAAAATGCACATGATAGAGGGATTGTCTGAAGTGCTTGGGCAGGCAGCTGGGTTTTCTTGGAATGAAACTGGCAGGCTCCACACTTAGTGACTAGCTCGACCACATCTTCGAGGGATGTGGGCCAATAGAAGCCTTGCCGGAATGCTTTCCCAACTAATGCCCTTGATCCAATGTCGGAGCCGTACATTCCTTTGTGTATCTCAGCCAGTAGTTCCTTTCCTTCTTCCCGGCAGACACACTTAAATTTCACACTGTTGGGCCTCCTTCTGTACAGAGTTTCATCAACAAACTGATACATACTGGCCCTCCGGGCTACTCTTTCAGCTTCGCCTTGATCGCCGGTAAGCTCTCCGGTTTGGAGGAAGCGGACAATGTGCCTTGCCCAAGTTGGAGTCTGTGGCTCGGCAACAAGGACTAGCGGCACCTCCTCTGCTGCGAGAGCACTGGCCTGGTGCATGGGGTCCATGGACCCCGCAGGAAGGGGTGGTCCGGCCGGCTGTGAGGAGTTGTTTTCGGCAGGGTCTCTGCCGGGAGCGGACGGCTCTACCGGGAGAGGCTTTCCGGTGTCCAACTTTCTCCTCTTCCGGGCCATTGTTGCTGGGGATATGGAGGGCTAAGTAATATGGAGAACAAGTCCCTGGTTCCACAGGAAGTTTCTGCGAGCACACTTTGACAGATGATCAGCTATGCTGTTTTCCGCACGGGGTACGTGCTCTGTTTGTAATCCGTCAAAGTGATCCTCCAATCTTCTCACTTCCTCGACGTATGCCTCCATTAATGGACTTTGATAATCCTTGTTAACTTGCATCACCACCAACTGTGAGTCTCCTTGAACGATCGGCTTCTTAATTCCCAATTCTGCTGCAATCCTGAGTCCGGCAAGGAGCCCTTCATACCCTGATGTATTGTTGGTGGCTTCTTCCCGTGCAAAATGCATCTGGACGGCGTACTTCAAGTGCTCCCCAATGGGGGCAACAAGAAGCAAGCCAGCTTCCACACCTTGCAGGGAAAAAGCACCATCAAAATACATAATCCATTCTTGCGGTGATCCCTTGCCAGGGACAACTGTCTCTATCACTTCCTCGTGAGGGGTTGGCGTCAGCAATAAACTCTGCCAATGCCCTGCTCTAGACAGTTGATGTGCTCTCAAAGCTCAAGCCAAAGCTGGATAGCTCCAAAGCCCACTCCACTATTCTTCCGGTAGCTTCTGGGTTTCAGAGTATCCGTTGCAACAGGAAACGAGTAACAACCATGATCTCATGGGCTTGGAAGTAGTGGCACAGTTTCCTTGAGGCCATGATGAGGCCAAAGATCAACTTTTGCACGCCAGAGTACCTTGACCTACCCCCTATAACAAGGAGCTTACGAAGTACACTGGGCGTTGCACCACTTTCTTCTTTGCCGCGTCCTTGGGGTTGTCATCGTTATCCTGCTCGTTGCTGCTCTGATCCTTTTCTGGCCCTGTTGGCCTCTTCTCACTCTCTTTCTCATCCACTTCTCGCTGTGCTACCAAGGCTGCACTGACCACTTGATTTATTGCCGCCAAGTATGACAATAACGGCTCCTGAGACTTGGGTGCAACCAGGGTAGGCACAAAGGACATGTTCGTCTTTAGCTCTTGCAAGGCTGCATCCGCTTCAGGGGTCCATTTCATGGGACCTTCCTTCTTCAAAATCTTGAAGAACGGTAGGGCACGCTCGGCAGACTTGGAGATGATTCTGCTTAGCGCGGCAACGCATCCTGTCAGGCGCCTCACATCCTTGACTGTTCTTGGCACTTGGGTCTGCTCAATGGCATCGATCTTGTCGGGATTGGCTTCGATCCCCTTGTGGGACATAAAGTATCCAAGCAGCTTGCCAGAGGGGACGCCAAACACACATTTCTCTGGGTTTAGCTTCAAGTTGATCTTGCGCAAATTTGCAAACGGCTCCTCCAAATACTGAATGAGGTTTGCTATGTCCTTGGTTTTGACCACAATATCATCCCTATAAGCCTTGATGTTTCTGTGCAGCTGAGGTTCAAAATCAATCTGGACTGCCCTTGCAAAGGTGGACCCGGCACTCTTTAATCCGGATGGCATGCGGACAAAGCAGTACGTACCGCACGGAGTGGTGAATGATGTCTTCTCCTCGTCCTCCTTTGACATGAAGATCTGGTGGTACCTAGAATAGGCGTCCAGGAATGAGAGCAAATCACAACCTAAGGTGGAATCCACTATTTGATCAATACAAGGCAAGGGGAACGGGTCCTTCGGGAAAGCCTTGTTGAGGTCTATGAAGTCAATGCACAGCCTCCATTTCTCGTTCGCCTTCCGGACTACTACAGGGTTTGCTAGCCAAGTGGGATGTAGCACTCCTCTGACCAAACTAGCTGCTTCAAGCTTCTTGATCTCTTCTGCAATAAACTGTTACCCCTCCAAGGCCTGCTTCTGGACTTTCTGCTTAACAGGTCTGGCGTGTGGGCAGACACCAAGGTGGTGCTCGATTACCTCCCTGGGAACACTGGGGATATTAGATGGTTGCCAAGCAAACACATCGATATTCGCCCGCAAGAAGGCAACGAGCGTGCTTTCCTATTTGTCATCAAGGGTGGCGCTGATGGTGAAAGTATCATCAACGCCAGCCAGCCCTGCCGGGACCTTTTTCACTTGCAGAGCAGCAACCTTGGATCTCTTGCTGTTGGAACACACTGGCTCATCGTCAACGGGTGTCGTGCACTCGGAGGGGGCACGCTTCCCGGAATCTTTGCCAGAGGTTCTACAATCCTGTTTCTTCCCTTTGCTCTCCTTGGTGGAACCGCTGCCGTTGCAGCCTCTGCCGCGATCGTGTCCCTGTACATCTTGTCTACACAAATGATGGCATCTTTCTCATCTGACGGGATGGTGAGGACTCCCAGCAGCCCAGGCATCTTCAGGGTATTGTAGGCATAGTGGGGTGCCGACATGAATTTAGCCAAGGCCGGGCGCCCAAGGATCCCATTGTATGGCAGGGGGAGGTCAACTACATCAAGCACATTCTTCTTAGTCTGGTAGTTAAGTTCTCCCCCAAACGTTACTGGCAACATAATCTTCCCTTTGGGATGACTCCTGCAGGGGTTGGCTCCTTGAAACATGCATGTAACCTCTAACTCTTCTTCTGCTAACTTAAGCCTATTGATAACTGTCGGGGAAATCAGATTCAGTTTGGCCCCACCATCCACCAACATCTTTGTGACCTTGAGGATGCGAATTGTTGGAGAAACCAACAAAGGCAGGCATCCTACCGTAGTGGTGCAGCTAGGATGGTCCTCTTCGTCGAAGTTGATGGGTGTATGGGACAATTTGAGCGGCTTCCGGGCCTCTGGCATTGGTTCCACGGCATTGACTTCCCGAGCCCACCGCTTGAGTTGGCGATGGGAGTTGTGCACAGATGCACTTCCGTCAACGCACAAGGCATCTGTGGCCTTCTAAAACTCCTGCTCACTGGTTTCCTCTTCATCCCCCTTGTCACTCTCATCACCACATACTTCTTTCTCGTGGCCCCCGATGGGTTTTCTTTGTTCCGAAAGGGCTTGCCAGGGCTATTTGCTCCATCGCCTCAGCCCTTACCGCCAGCGACATTCTAACCCTTTTCCTTATCACGCTTCTCATATTTTGCTCTTTGTCTCTTGACCAACTGCTCGACCTGATAGCACTCCTAAAGGATGTAGCCCTTGGTCCGGCGGATCTTGCAGTATGGCCCATCGCCCTTCCCGGCTTTCTCGGCAGTTGCGGCTTCCTGGCAATTAGCGCACGCGGCAACCTCCTTGTTGGGGCCTCAGTCTTGGCGATCTTGCCGGTACTAGGGGTGCCTAACCCTTCAAAAGTCAATACTGCTTTATCCTTTCGCTACTTACTACCCTTCTTAGCCTTCTTCTGACTGGTGGATTCATCATCATCCTGTGAATCAACATAAATGCAATCTTGTCCTCCAAGCAATTTCCCCCCTTCCGCCATCCGGGCACACTTATCCGCTATGGTGTATAGCTCCTTCACAGTCTTGGGCAACCACATGTTCATCTTTGCACGGATTCGGCGGTTGCGCACGTTGGAGGAGGGTTTCTTCTTCCTTCTGTTGGAGAAGTTGCAGATCGCCGGGGCGGCCCGACTCCTGATGGCCACCGGTGAAAGCACCGATGAACTCATGGCACAGATCTGCCCACGACGAAATGGAGTTCTCCGGCAGGTGCATCAGCCAGGACCTCACGTTGGACTTGAGTGCCAACGGGAAGTAGTTGGCGAACACCTTCTCATCTCTTCCCCCGGCAGCCTGAACAATGATGGTGTAGATGCTCAGGAACTCTGTCGGGTTCAGCCTTCCGTCATACTTCTCAGGTATCTCTGGCTTGAACGTGCGAACGGATGGCCAACAGACTTGCCGCAACTCATGGGTGAAGGCAGGGCATACAACCTTGAAGGGCAGGAGCCCGTCAGCACCAAGAGCGGGCTCGTCGACGTCAGGGCCGCCGCGCCCGTCGGCTCGGAGGAGGTTGTCACGGCGTTGCTTGACGATGCACATGTCTCCTCTTCGCCCATCTTCCGAGATTCGCCGTTGGCCTGGACATGACTGAGGATCAGAAGAGGCCATCGAGGCGTCATCAGGGTCTTTGTCAGATTTCGGGTTCCGGCAGACCCTTGAGGTTCGAACACTGGGGTGCGCATGAAGATCTTTCCCCTACCAGCTCACGTCTCGAAGTCTCACAAGGATCTAAGCAAGAAAGATAAACACACAAGGGACACAAGATTTATACTGGTTCAGGCCACCATCGTGGTGTAATACCCTACTCCAGTGTGTGGTGTGGTGGATTGCCTCAGGGACTAATGATGAACAATACAAAGGGAGAACAGCCTCGCGAGGGGCTGTTCTTGAGCTGGTGCGATGAACTGGTTGGGTGGGTTCAGTCGCATCTCTCTAGTCTATGCGTCTTCTTGAGATAGATGCTCGATGCCTCTACTCTGTGGTGGCTAGTCCTATTTATAGAGCGAGGCCCTGGGCCTCTTCCCAAATAATGAGCGGGAAGGACACCAACAATTAGCCATTTTGAAGGGGAACATCGGGTACACTTATCCTGACTAAAGTTGGTATTCGGCTGCCAAAGGCTCTGACGAGGACGCCGTCTTGGCCTCCACGATGACCTCCATCCTGCTGCTCTACTGGTCTTGGTCTTGTTGCACCGAAACGGTAACCTTTGCCTGATGCCTTGTCCTGTGCTTGCCCCCTTTGCACCGAAGGGGAAACAAGGACATTGCGCAGGCCGGTGCCCGCCTGGCGCCCTCCTGCTGGTCTCGATCGTCATGGCTTGCATCACGGGCTCCTCGCGAGGTACCCTGCCTTGATCTCTCCGCCTCCTCGCGAGCCTGCCTGAGGAGGCTGCTCCTGAGGAAGCTTCCTGTCGTCCGCCCCGCGAGCCTTGGCCCCTCATGAGGGTCTTGAGCTTGAGCTGATGAAGCTGGGTTGCACTAGGCCCCCACTTGAGCCACGCCGCAGGCCGCAGGCAGGAAAGTCTGGGGACCCCCATTCCTAGAACGCCAATAGTAGCCCCCGGGCCCAAGGCACACCCGGACTTGGCTTTGCAGAGAAGCGAAGGGGCAAGTGCGAAGCGCCGCGGGCCCCAATAGCCTGCGGCCTTGGGCGCCGCGTGGTGGTTGATTGGACGTGGGCGCCTCTGCTTCCCCATGATGCCATAACACGCCCGGCTAGGCGGACCCGTGGTTGTACACAGCCATTCCCCTTTCGCCGCCCGCGGGTTTCCTGCCCTTCCTTCTTCCTCAGGCTCCAACCTCCGCCTCCAATCCAACTCGAACTCTCCCCCCCCCCTTGCCATTGCCATGGCACCAACAAAGAAGGAAAAGCGGAAGAAGCCCACGTCGTCGTGCCGCTTGCCTCCAGCGGTGGCCCCCGCCGTTGACCGGTCCATCATACTCAATCCCGAAGCCTTGAACAAGGTCCGCTCTGCTCTCGCCACCATCTTCAATGAGTGCGGCAGGACCACGGTCTGGCCTGCGTCCCATGCCTCCTTTGATAGGGTTGTCAGGGAGGTCCGGTTCTTCGCCGATGCCCTGTGGGCGGGTCTGGTTCCCCCCTTTTCTGCTTTCTTCAATGCGGTGCTTTCTCATTATCAGATCCACATGATGCACCTTGGGCCTGAGTCCATTACCTCCTATCTGTCTTCACTTTTGTTTGCGAGGCAATGGTGGGCATTCCTCCTTACGTTGCCCTGCTGCGCCACTTCTTCTCCTTGCGTCTAAGCGACCCTGCTCAATGCTCGGGGTGTGTGAACTTCCTCGTTGTGCCAGAGATAGCTGCTTCAGGGATCGACTTCAGCCTTCCTCCCTCTGAGGCCAGGTTCAGAGTGCGGTGGCTGTATGTGGATGTCGGGGTGCCCAGTCCCCTGCTCTCGCACCCAAACCTGCCTGCTGTTCCCAACTCAGGCTGGGGTCATGAGACGCTAGCGAGCCCCCGGCTCGCCTTTGTCTGGCGCCGCTTCGAGAGTTTGAGGGCGCTCGACGTGACGGCGCCCAAGGTGGTGAAGGAGTTCCTCCAGCGTTGCATTGCTCCTCTCCAGCGCCACTCTCGCCGGATGTGGGACTTTGAGGGGAACAAAGACCGCATGCGGCTTCAGGAGGAGGACCTGGCGCCTGAAGCACTGAGGACGGTGCTCAGGGTCCTGACCGGTGATCCTTCCCCAGGCAGCCTTCGACATGATGGCGCCCTCTTGTATCTTTGTTCGGGCAGGGCCGATTTCGTGAGGCAGATGCCCAGCTTTGACGAGTGGGGGTTGCGCCCGGCTGGCCTCACGGGGCCCCGCGAGAACCCAGTCACCGTGGTTGCTCTTCCAGTCGCCCAAAGCGGCTCTGTCTCAGGCGATGGAGCGGGGAGACGAGAACCGCCAGGAGCTGAAGGGGATGATGTTGAGGCGCTGACGCCGCTCGGAGCTCCGAAGGCGGCGTCTCCCAAAGCCCGTCCTGGAGTAGCGGTAGGTGAGGAGTTGCGGCCTACGGCTCCCGAGGTTGGGGCTCCCGAGGCCCCGGTTGTTCCTCCTGAGGCCGTGCCTGGCGGCGTCCCCCAGGCTGGTCCCCTTGGCGCTGATCACCTTGATGCCCCTTCCATGCCGCAGAACGACCCCTGCGCGGAGCGCTTAGGTCGGTTTCGCGTAGACTTTGCAGCCCTACGCAAGAGGAAGGAGGCCTTGGGTGGCGACGATCGCCCTTGCCGCCTGTTGAAGCGCAGGAAGTACTTTGCCATGGACGAGTAAGTCCTCTTCCCTCTTTGCTCCTTTACCTCTCTATTCTTGCTGCTGATCGTGGCCTTTCAGGGCCCTTCCTGCTGAGTTCACGGAGACGGCCAAGGAGCCATCCCCCCAAGCTTTTTCCTCTCTGCTGACCCTTGGCGCGCCGAGTTTGAGCGGCGCCCCTACCACTCGTCCGGTCAGAGAAGTGGCCCTTCCCGCTGGGCACCTCAAGCCTGCGTGCCTGTTGTCCTCCCTTCTCGAGTTCCCCTGGGGCACAGCCGGCTTGCCGCCTCAGGGCCCCCCGCGTACGCTAGAGGCAAAGGGTCACGCGGAAGACGTACTCAGGCACGCTCGGGAGCGTCGCGCCCTTTGTCAAGAGTTCCTTCAGGGGGCGGCGGATGCGGTGAGTCGGATCGGGGCAGAGCTTGCTGGCGAGGATGCGCGCCTTGAGGCCGAGGGCCTGCGCCTCGCTGAGGAGAGGCGCAAGCTAAAGGTAGCCGTCGCCCTTGCGCGTCACCAGTGTGACCTTGATAACGCGAAGGCTGAAGCATCGTTGGCGGCCTCGCGAGAGGCCTGCTCCCAGGCCATCGAGGAGGCCCGGGAGGCAGACCGACGGTGCAAGGATGTGGAGGAGCGTGCGTTGGGGCTTCAAGCCTGGAGCAACTCCCTGGAGCGGCAAGTGGAACTGCGCCAGGTGGCCCTTGTGTCGCTGAAGGAGGCCTCCGTCGACCAGGCGGAGCTCCAGAAGCGCGAGGAGGCACTGACGCTCGAGGCCGCTGAGCGCAACCTTGACCTCGAGCGGTTGGAGACGAGGGAGCGCCTGGTAACACAGGAGGAGGATGACGTCGCCGCGCGCGAAGCCCGAGTCCAAGAAGAGATCGAACGCCGCGTGGCGGAAGCTCGCTCGGGCCTTGAGAGCCAATACGAAGTGAGGTTGGAGTTGACCAGGGCCGAAGCTGAAGGTAGGACTGCGGCTCCCAGGGCCAAACTGGCCGAAGTGACGCGGGGTGTGGATTCCTCCGCAGCCGCCCTTGGCGCAGCGCAGGCGGAGCTGGCCTCCTCCCGCGCCGAGCTGCTTCTTCTCCAATAGAGGGTTGATGGTGTCGAGGCCATCGCTCGGCGGAATAAGGACGAGACCCGTCAGCAGCGGATTCTGGAGCATGGCACGCCCCCATGCTCCGAATGCTCAGGGAACGGGCTAACACAGCCTTGAGCAACATTTGCGAGGCTGCTGCCAAGGAGCCGCATGAGACCAACTACGCCGGCAACCTCCAGTATTTCACTGATGTGGTGACGCTTCTAGAGAACCGCTCCGAGAGGTCTCGTCGGCTTGTCGAGGAGAGGAGCCGAGCCTTGCGTGGGCGTGCCTTCTCCCGTGTCTTCAGCTGTCTGCAGGACAGGGACCCCCACTTCGACTTCGACATCGCCATCGCACCGGTGCCCGTAGCCATCCGGGGCGACCTGGCGCAATGGGTGGAGGACAACATGGACGCCCTTGTCAGGGCCTTCGTGTCTGATGATGACGGCGTGATCATGGCCGCCGATGAAGGTGGTGTTGTGGACGGGCCTGGCGCTGACGGAGGTGCTGGTGGTGGTGGCGATGATGTCAGCGATGCCAACGACGCCTCTGGAGGTGCCCCAGAAGACGCGGTGAGTGATATATCCGACTGATCGTATGTCGCCGCTGTTTACCCTGCATGAAGAAGGCTCGGGCTTGGCCCTGAAGATTGTAAGAGCGTTTTGGGAGGGGAAGCCCCTGATGTAAAGATTTGTGATCAGTACCCTGGTAAGCATGATGTTGCGTGTGAGCTTAGCGACTGGCCCGGTGATGGGTCAGCTGACTTGTTTACCTTTTGACCCCGATGAGTCCCGAGCGGGCCTGCGGGGGCCGCAGCACTTCGAGTGTCTTCTGGGTGAACCCATTGATCCTGTGATGAGAACCTCCGGAGAGGGTGCGGCGACAACGGTCCGGATTGTAGAGGTGCTCGGCCTGGCCCGGCTCGCGAGGGGCTCACGAGGGGAGGCAGCTGACACTAACTTGGGATGTAAAGCCGAAACCAGAACACGAGAGATTGCTCGAACAAGACTAAACACCCCTTCCCCAGACACACGCAAGTCTCAAGCTCAAATCCAACTTAAATTCAAATAGAAGAAACTTGTCAACAAGGGAAAAGGCAAAAAGCAAAAAGCCGCGTCCGGCACCTAGTCTAGTCTTCGACGTCTTCTCACCAGCGCGGAGCTAAGTGCTGCCACTGGGTGTGCGCGGGAGCCCCCGAGGCCCGAGGGCGGCTCTTCGGAGACTCCGGGGCGTGTACAACCCCACTCATTATTACGTGAGAGTGTCACGGGGCGGCGAGCTTCACAGGCACTGGTCCTTCTTCACAGGTACCGGCCTTGCTTCATATCGCCAGACGAGGGACCCGCCTTGCACCACACTCTACCGCCATTGACGGCGGCCGGAGACCAAGGACGACACCAATGGGATAGAGCGGTCGCCAGCGGTTCCCCCGACGACCATGGGTCCTCTGCCGGGGGCAGGACCTGAGGCACCTCCCCATCAGAGGGCCTACCTCCTGAGAACGCCTTGCGCCGAGTGCCGCAGGGACGAACCCGGATCTCGGCCCCTCTCCTGCAGCCCCCGGTGCCCTCCTCCCGAGAGGTAGGAGGCTGCAGGGTTGGGGCAGCCATCTGCTGCAGCGACCTGTACCTCCTGCGACCCAAGGTTAGCATAAGCTTTCTTCTGAGGAATTAGCGGTACCAGATAGTTGCTGCCACCAGCGCGGTCGTCGTGACCCTCTTGGGGTTCCTGAAAGGGCTCAGCTTCTGGTGTCTCCTCGCCCCAGCCTGGCCCGAGGAACGAGCCATGGTCTTCTTCCAGTGCGCACTCTCGATCCACCATGTGGGGCACATAAGCTTCTGGGGCCACTGCCCCGTGGGTCTCGCTGTAGTGCCCCACATGCCATGCAGCCTGGCTTGGAGCGTTGTCTTGAGGGTGGTGGCGTGGTGGTCCGCCGAGGATGAAGGTCGCAGCGTGCACTCCTTCATCGGCCGGAGACGGGGTCGGCGCGACTTGTCGCGTGGTGCTGACGGCCGGGTTGGCTTTGAGTAGGCTCTGGAGTCCGCTCGGAGTTGCGTGGGCACGTATGGTTCCGCCATATGGCCCACCCTGGATCTGGGGTGGCAGCTGGACGTAGAAAGGAGGCGCTCCCGAGGTGGCGGCGTCCAGGAGCTCGACCACTCGCTCCAACAACACGTCACGGCCGCCCTCCAGTAGCCGGCACCATAGCAGCTCTCGGGCCACCGTGAGCGCGGCCCTAGAGTTCGCCTGCTCCCGTCGGGTGTGTGGCGCTATGGCCGCGACATGGCTTGAGGCTCTTGCTGCTGACCGCACCTGCCGCGGCGTGAGGGCAGGCGGCGTTTGGTCGCGTCGCCCGCGCCCCGCGGCGCCCTGCGGAGCGCGAGCTGCCTGAGGCGCAAGGTTGGGGTCGCCTTGGGCTAGCGGCACGGCATGGGCTGGCCATGCCGCCCAGCGGTCGGCGTTGGCTGTCGGGTCGCTTGACATCTGAACGGCAAGGCGATGAAACGCGAGGCGGCGGAAGAAGGATTCCGGCGCACCCCTACCTAGCGCGCCAAATGTCGGATTTCGGGTTCCGGCAGACTCTTGAGGTTTGAACACTGGGGTGCGCACGAAGATCTTTCCCCTACCAGCTCACGTCTCAAAGTCTCACAAGGGTCTAAGCAAGAAAGATGAACACACAAGGGACACCAGATTTATACTGGTTCAGGCCACCATCATGGTGTAATACCCTACTCCAGTGTGTGGTGTGGTGGATTGCCTCAGGGGCTAATGATGAACAATACAAAGGGAGAACAGCCTCGCGAGGGGCTGTTCTTGAGCTGGTGCGATGAACTGCTTGGGTGGGTTCAGTCGCCTCTCTCTAGTCTATGTGTCTTCTTGAGATAGATGCTCGGTGCCTCTACTCTGTGGTGGCTAGTCCTATTTATAGAGAGAGGCTCTGGGCCTCTTCCCAAATAATGAGCGGGAAGCGCGCCAACAATTGGCCATTTTGAAGGGGAACATCGGGTACACTTATCCTGACTAAACTTGGTCTTCGGCTGCCAAAGGCTCTGACGATGACGCTGTCCTGGGCTCCACGATGACCTCCGTCCTGCCGCTCTGCTGGTCTTGGTCTTGTTGCACCAAAATGGTAACATTTGCCTGATGCCTTGGCCTATGCTTGCCCCCTTTGCACCGAAGGGGAAACAAGGACACTACGCAGGCCGGCGCCCGCCTGGCGCCCGCCTGGTCTCGATCGTCATGGCTTGCGTCACGGGCTCCTCGCGAGGTACCCTGCCTTGATCTCTCCGCCTCCTCGCGAGCCTTCCTGAGGAGCCTGCTCCTGAGGAAGCTTCTTGTCATCCGCCCCGCGAGGCTTGGCCCCTCACAAGGGTCTTGAGCTTGAGCTGATGAAGCTGGGTTGCACTGGGCCCCCACTTGAGCCACGCCGCAGGCCGCAAGCAGGCAAGTCTGGGGACCCCCGTTCCCAGAACGCCGGTAGTATTGATTTAGTCATGCCCGCGCCGGCTGGCGTGGCGGGGATTGCACCATGGGGACGGCCTCCCTTATGCGAGCCGCAGCATGGGCTATTGTCGTGGCTTGGAGAGGTTGCGGCGGGGTAGCTCGTCATGAGCCATCGGCTTCAGCGAAACCGAGCAGACTTTGGAGACTTAGACATTATTTTCTTCGAAAGCAACGGTCATTCTCTGAATAAATTCTTTGACATAGACATTATGAGTATAGTTTTCATAGTAATATTTAAGTATGTCAAAATTTTCAGATTCATAGAGAGTAATATCATACTTTTCAATCAAAGAAGCAACTTCATAAGCACCCTTAAAAGCAACAAATTCTTCAATTTGTTCAATATCATAGTAACTATAAACACCCTTTGCATAAGAAGATAAGATTTCATTTTCATTAAACTCACAAAGGTAAGGAAGGTGTTTTTTAGGGTTCTTAGAGCAACAAGTAATATCATAAATTTCACAAAGATTCCAAGCATAACATAGCAATCTGTTTATTTGATCCCATAAGAGTCTCCCTTTTTTAGACAAACAGTGACGCACAAAATGTGCATGCTCATCTAAAGATTTCCCATCAACTAGGCTAGTTGGAGTTTCAGCACGAGCACATCAGAATTGAAGATGATCCAAGTAGAACACTTTAAGTGGATCCATATCAATAGATTTAGCAAGCAAAGATGCAAGCACATAGAAGGCACATGGAGACACAAGCAAACATAAGATCAAACGAAAGAAGGGCGAATAAAACGGCAAGGGTGAAGTGGGGGAGAGGAAAATGAGAGGCAAATGGCAAATAATGTAATGCGATTGAGACGAGTTTGTGATGGGTACTTGGTATGTCTTGAATTGAGCGAAGACCTCCCCGGCAACGGCGCTAGAAATCCTTCTTGGTACCTCTTGAGCACTGCGTTGGTTTTCCTTGAAGAGGAAAGCGTGATGCAGCAAAGTAGCATAAGTATTTCCCTCAGTTTTTGAGAACCAAGGTATCAATCTAGTAGGAGGCTCCTCAAAAGTCCCACGCACCTACACAAACAAACAAGAACCTCGCAACCAACGCAATAAAGGGGTTGTCAATCCCTTCACGGTAACTTGCGAAAAGTGAGATCTGATAGAGATAATATGATAAGATAAATATTTTTGGTATTTTTATGATATAGATTAGAAAGTAAAAGATGCAAATAAAAGTAGATGGAAAACTTATATGATAAAAGATAGACCCGGGGGCCATAGGTTTCACTAGTGGCTTCTTTCAAGATAGCATAAGTATTACGGTGGGTGAACAAATTACTGTCGAGCAATTGATAGAAAAGCGCATAGTTATGAGATTATCTAGGCATGATCATGTATATAGGCATCATGTCCGTGACAAGTAGATCGAAGTGATTCTGCATCTTCTGCTATTACTCCACACATCGACCGACTCCTGCCTGCATCTAGAGTATTAAGTTCATGAAGAACAGAGTAACGCATTAAGAAAGATGACATGATGTAGAGGGATAACATGCAATATGATATAAACCCCATCTTTTTATCCTCGATGGCAACAATACAATACGTGCCTTGCTGCCCCTGCAGTCACTGGGAAAGGACACCGCAAGATTGAACCCAATGCTAAGCACTTCTCCCATTGCAAGAAAGATCAATCTAGTAGGCCAAACCAAACTGATAATTCGAAGAGACTTGCAAAGATAGTTTAATCACACATAAAAGAATTTTAGAGGAGATTCAAATATTTCTCATAGATAAACTTGATCATAAACCCACAATTCATCGGATCTCGACAAACACACCGCAAAAAGAGTTACATCAAATAGATCTCCAAGAAGATCGAGGAGAACTTGGTATTGAGAATCAAAGAGAGAGAAGAAGCCATCTAGCTAATAACTATGGACCCGAAGGTCTGTGGTAAACTACTCACAACTCATAGAAGAGGCCTTGGAGATGATGTAGAGGCCCTCCATGGTCGATTCCCCCTCCGACGAAGCACCGACGAAGGCTCCAAGATGGGATCTCGCGGATACAGAAGATTGCGGCGGTGGAATTAGGTTTTCGTGGTGCTCTTGGATGTTTTCAGGGTACGGGAGTATATATAGGAGGAAGAAGTAGGTCAGTTGACGCTCGAGGGGCCCACGAGGGTGGGGGGCGCGCCCACCCCCAAGGGGCGCACCGGGCACCCTCGTGGCCGCATCGCTTGTTACTTGACGTCCACTCCAAGTCTCCAGGTTGGCATTTGTTCCAAAAAGATCGCTCTGGAAGGTTTCATCCCGTTTGGACTCCGTTTGATATTCCTTTTCTTCGAAACACTGAAATAGGCAAAAAAACAGCAATTCGGGTTGGGCCTCCTGTTAGTAGGTTAGTCCCAAAAATGATATAGAAGTATAAAGTAAAGCCCATAAACATCCAAAACGGGTAATATAATAGCATGGAACAATCAAAAATTAAAGATACATTGGAGACGTATCAGTGCGTAGTACACTTGCCCGGCAAGAGTTGCTTCGGGGCAGAGGCGACTATGCGCGTACGGGTGTGTGAATGGTCTAAACTTCTAACCCCTTGAATCACTGCCATGGGCCTCCTTTTATAAATCAAGGGGTTACCATAGTGGCAAATTAGTCATTAGACACTGATATGATATCAAACAGTGCTATCATACCTAACTCTACAGGCTGACAGCATGCATTTAATGCGCCGCTTAGTGTCACGTCGTTGGTTGCCCGGCAAGGCTTGCCAGGCTAATTCGCCAGCTTCACGCCTGCTCGCTTGACACGTGACTAGACGGGTGTGGGTTCACTTGGTAGGAAGTGGCTGCCATGTGGTGAATGGCTGCCACTTAATCATCCTACATCTTGACACCACACTGATCAAAGATGTGGGTCGTGGTGAGGTAGTCGGTGGGGTGATCTAGTCTCCGCAAGTCCTGGCAGGCCCTGTCAGGACGCCTTGGTCCTCGTCTCCTGGGGGTGGCCTCGCCCCTTGCCGGGCTCGCCTGCCCGGCAAAGGAGGCATCTCTCTTGATAACATCTAGTCCTTCTGCCTCAGCCTTGATTCCTTCTGATTTATTAGTTGGTTCTTCAAGTCTCTTGGTCTCTTGCTCTGGTTTTTCAATCTTGATCATGTGCCTGTGCACAGTCAGGTTAACAGGCCCTGGGTCTGTGGCACTGACACGTCCTTGTCCGTCTTCTTCTTGAAGATCCATTTATTCTGAACAGCCTTTCGCCCTTCAGGTAATACTTCTAGAGTCCATACTTTGTTTTCACACATGGATCACATCTCTGATTTCATGCCCCCCAACCATTTGTTGAAATCCGAGCCCACCATCGCTCCTTCATAGCTCATAGGTTCATCACTGTCCAACAACATGACCTCTAAGACAGGGTTACTTGGGGATATAACTACTAAGTATGACCGGCCCAGGAGGGGCTGGGTCATGCTACGGGCGACTTAAGATGAAGAAGCTCAAGAAGATGTGAAGATGGCAGTTCATAAAGCAAGCTTATTGAAGGCTCAAGACCCGGAGGTGACTTGAGGCCCAAAGGGATGAGCCGACATATGTTTAACTTGTTCTGTAAGGAAAGTGTTGTTATAAACCGAGCCGACCATGTTGTGTGAGTCAGCCGGGACCCTGTAAGCCGCCAGGCCTCAACCTGTGTATATAAAGGTGAGACCCAGCGGCGGGTTAACTCAAGGAACAATTGATAGAGCACTATGTCAAGCGTATTCGCTCCCTGGTAATCGAAACACAAGCAATACAATTGAAAGCAGGAGTAGGCTTTTACCTCGTTGAGAGGGGCCGAACCTGGGTAAAAACTCTCTGTGTCCTTTGTCCCGCTTAACCCCTTTAAGCTAACCTAGCTGCGAGGCTCCACTCCTAAGTCCTCTTGCTTGGGAATCTACCGTGTTAAATCCACGATGGTCGGCACCCACCGTGGGGCCAAAGCACGGTGGTTTTGAGTTCTTGAAGGGCAGCTTCTTAGGGATCAAGGGATACGTCGTGGGCCAGATGACCAAGAGTTGCTGCAGCAAAATCTACATCAACGATGCAGAATGGGGTCTGGAGGCCGATTCAATCGAATATGGGTACCGGGTCCCCTTCGGCGGAAGGCATGTCTTCATCGGCAAAATCAGCGAGTCAGAACCTGAGCCAGACACCTGCACCGACATCATCGAGACGACTCAGCACGCGCGGCCCGCCAAGATTCAAGCCGCCCTGTAGCGTGCGTTTGTTGGCTTTACTCAAGGAGTGGATCTTGAGGTAGGATTTTTGTCCGGTGGAGAGACGGTCGTCTATTCAGGCGATGAGTCCTCAACCGGCGAGACCAATTCCATGTGTCAATTGCAAGATGACAGGCTTGGCGGCTATTCTGATGGCGATGATATTTCGGACCCCTGTGAGCTGCCGAGCCGGGTTGCGATCTTTATGCCAGCACACAGTCGGTGCAAAACTCCTCAATTGTGGCAGCAATGATCTCCGGTTCAGCAACTGCTACGGCAGCCGGGGCAAGAGGCCCTGTGCGCCCGCCGGCTCAAGTTTTATCTGAACTTTTGGAGGCTCTGGCAATGTTGCTGACGGTGGAGGTAACCCCGGCGAACCAGGCACAACATAAAGACGTTGCAAAGTTGCGAGATGAGATAGCTCAAGCCGGGGAGGATCTTAACACTAAGAATACCAGGATGGCAACAGATTGAGCCACCTTGGAGAGGGAAGCACGGCGGATTCAAGCAGAATTTTTTTGCTTGAGTTTAGACCAGAATGCATCAAACGATGTTTTTAACAGAAGATACCAGAGTCATCTGCCTCATGAGTTCGACGCGAGAAATCTCTTCAACATGCCTGGGGCAAGACCAAGTAACCCGCCCGGTGTGACCCGGGGCCTTGAAGCACCTAGGACCATTGCAGCGGCTGAGCCCCATGTGGCGGATCCGGCTCATGCTAATTTAACCCCACCTCAGCGAGTTTCCACACCTCCGGGTCACTTCTCCAACCCGTTGGATAACATGATCGTTGTGGCATCATGATTGGCGGCTCTCTCGATGACAGGCAAGAGTCCTAAGGCGGTTAAGGCTCGAAAGGCCGTGGAACTTCTTCAAACGGTGGTAGCTCAGCAGGCGGCTTATTCTTACAGCCGCGATCGAATCCACTCAACTCTTCATCCAAGTCGAAGCTATAGCCGGCATATGGAGTCACCGGCGGTTTCAAGCAGTGAGCGGCATCGTAACCAGCCTCGTGGGCATGACCCGCCACGAGTTGATAACCATGCTCAGTTGGTAGTAGACCAAGCACGAGCTCGCCATGAGGCGGATCTAGCAGCTCAGCATCCCCAATTACACCCTTTGATGTCCACAGAAGACGAAGTGACTTCCAGGACGGTGGGTGTGCCATGTTTAGTACCGGCTCTACGCAAGGAGCGGTTACCCAGGGACTTCAAGGGCCCTCAAAAGGTACCCAATTACATAGCGGATCAACCCCCGGAGGCTTGGATTGAAAGTAGTGAGATGGACATGGAGATGCTGGATGTCAATAATGCTGCATGCACTAAGTATTTCACCATGATGCTGGATGGGCCGGCTCGTACCTGGTTGAAAGGATTGCCCCCTAACTCTGTCAGATCATGGGATGAGTTGAAGGCGTGTTTTATTCAGAATTTCAGAGATACATGCAAGCAGCCAATGTTGATTCTTGATTTAGGCACTTGTATCCAGGGTGAGGGTGAATCAACCACCCATTGGGTATGCCGGATCTCGGCCATCATCTACTCATCAGACAGCATCAATGCCGGCTCGGCTATCCTAATTTTGCAAAAGAATTGTCGTTTCCTTCCCCTCAAGCAGAAGCTGGGGCGGCTTAAGCGCCATTGCAATGAAATGCGGGAGCTCATGGCAGCTCTCGTCAAATACGCTAATTCTAACAGCACTAAGGACCCTGAGTCTGATGAGGAGAAAGCTGGTAAGGAGAAGAAGAATGGCAATGCAAAGGGACAGCAGCACAACATGGTGGGTCAAGGCAATAATGGTAAGCGCAAGCAAGCCGACGATGGTTCAGATTTTGTGGCTAACACGCAGAGAAATAATGGTAAATGTAAATGAAATTCGTGAGCATCCTGGTTTGGTGGACCAAAATTGAACCTTGACATGATGATGAACCAGCCTTGCCCAAAGCATGGTACTCAAGATAAGCCGGCCACTCATCTTTGGAAAGATTACTTCATCATGAGGGAGTATAGAAATTCTGGTTTTTATCAGGGTAACCAGGGCCCGCACGGCGGGTCAGGATCCGGCTCTCACGGATCCGGCTTTGGAGGTGGCGGCTCAAACTCTGGATTCCAGGGTCAAGGTAATCAAGGTGGTTTTAACTAGCAATCTAATCAGGGTAATCAGCAGCAACAGCAGCAGTCTGGTTTTTAGAGTCATCTGAAGATCCTGAATATTGGTCAATATCATGCATTTACCATGAGTTTTTGCAAGCGGGATTACAAGATCCATAAGCGTGCGGTGAACACGGTTGAGCCGGCAGTTCCCCGATACTTATGATGGTCAAAGCAGCCCATTGTATGGAGCCACGAAGATCACCCACCCCGGGTTGATAATCCAGGTCAGCTCGCTTTGGTGGTGGCACCGCAGGTTGGAGAATATAAGTTCTCTAAAGTTCTCATGGATGGAGGCAACATCATCAATATCCTCTATTATGATACTTTTCACCATATGAATTTGACTGACAAGGATCTTAAGGAATCCTCTATAGTTTTTCATGTGGTGGTGCCCGGTAAATTGGCCTATCCAGTGGGCAAGATAACCTTGGAGGTGGTTTTTGGTAATGAGTATGACTACAGGGCTGAGAAATTGACTTTTGAAGTGGTCAAGATCATGAGCCCTTATCATGCCTTGTTTGGACGACCGGCTTATGCTAAATCTATGGCACGGCCTTGTTATGTTTATCTGCATCTCAAGATGCCGGGTTATAAGGGAACCATCACGGTGCATGGAAATAGAAAGATAGTGTTGGAGTGTGAGGAGGGTGATGCTGCTTATGTTGAGCCAGCTTGTGCAACAGAGAAGCTGAAGTTCTATAAAGATAATGTTGACCCGGTAGATATGACCCCCTTGAAGAAGCCAACCACAAAGCAGGACCCGCTATTGAAGTTTAAGTTGGCGGATGATACTAAGCCGGTAGGCTTCATTCCCGGTGACTCATCCAAGCAGTTCATCATCAGTGCCAATATGGATCTAAAATAGGAAAGTGCGCTCATCGAGTTCATCCGTGAGAACTGGGACATCTTTGCATGGAAGCCTTCTAACATGCCAGGTGTACTGAGGGAACTTGCTGAGCACACTCTTAATATTGATCTAAAGTTTAATTCGGTCAAGAAATTCCTTCGTCATTTTAATGAAGAAAGGCGCAAGGCCATTGGTGAAGAAGTGGCCAGAATCTTGGCGGCTGGGTCTATTGTTGAAGTGTTTCATCCTAAATGGTTGGCTAACCCAGTGCTGGTGCTTAAGAAGAATGGCACTTGGCGTATATATGTGGATTACACGGACCTTAACAAGGCTTGTCCGACTGATCCTTTTGCTCTCCCTCGTATTGATCAGATCATTGATGCTACGGCGGGTTGTGAGCATTTGAGTTTTCTAGATGCTTATTCTGGATATCATCATATCAAGATGGCAGTTAAGGACCAGGAGAAAATAGCCTTCATCACTCCCTTTGGAGCCTTCTGCTATGTTTCATGCCTTTTGGGCTCAAGAGTGCCCAGGCGACTTATCGGCATTGTGTGCATAATTGTATCAACAACCAAATTGGGCGCAATGTTCATGCTTATGTGGATACATTGTTGTGAAGTCCAGGAAGAAGGAAACCTTGATAGATGATCTAAAGGGGACCTTTGACAATCTCTAGGTCTACAAGATGATGCTTAACCTGGATAAATGTGTTTTTGGTGTACCAGCGGGTAAGCTCTTGGGTTTTATGGTCTCTGAAAGAGGTAGAAGCTAACCCGGAGAAGATCAAGGTGATCACTTCCCTGGCTAAGCCGGCGTGTATCAACGATGTTCAGCGTTTGGTAGGTCGTATTGCAGCCTTAAGCCGGTTCATAAGCCGCCTGGGTGAAAAGGTTATTCCTCTTTACCAGATGATGAAGAAGACAGATCACTTTGTCTAGAGCGATGCTGCCAATAAGGCATTTGAGGCGCTTAAGAAACAGTTGGCTGAGCCGCCAGTTCTTTCAGCTCCTATTGATAAGGAGCCCTTGCTCTATATGTGGCTGCTAACAGCAGAGTTGTCAGTGTGGCAGTTGTGGTGGAAAGCAGATAAGGAATATCCGGTTCAAAGGCCAGTTTATTATGTCAGTGAGGTGTTGAATCTAAACAGAGATACCCCATTGGCAGAAGCTAGTTTATGGAGTGTTTATGGTAAGTCGCAAGTTGAAGCATTAATTCTTTGGTCATCCCATCACTGTAGTCAGTTCTGCTCCTCTAGGGGATATTATTCAAAACAGAGAAGCTACAGGTCGGGTGGCTAAGTGGGCAATTGAACTTGGATCCCATAGATTGAAGTATGTGCCTCGAACAACCAAGTCTCAAGCCCTTATTGATTTCATCAATGACTGGACAGTGTTGCAGCTGCCTGAGGATAAGCCGGATAATACATATGGGACTATTCATTTTGATGGATCCAGGCAATTGGAAGGATCGGGGGCTAGAGTTATTCTGACTTCCCCACGAGGAGATATGTTCTGTTATGTTTTGAGGCTGATATTTCCTTGCACTAACAATGCAACTGAATATGAGTCCTTGCTCCATGGTCTTCAGATGGGTAAGGAGACGAACTTAAGCCAGGCCAGGTGTTTTGGTGATTCAGATCTGGTGGCTCAGCAGATCTCAGGAACTTGGGATTCCAAAGACCCGCTCATGGCAGCTTATCACCGGGCGGTGATCATATTGTTGGCAATTTCAAGGGCTAACAGGTGGAACATATTGATCGCAGGAAAAATGAGGGGCCGATGGTTTAAGCTGGCTGGGGTCCCAGCATAAAACGATACCACCTAATGTTTTTCTTGATGTTCTGAATAATCCTTCAGTTAAATTGCCTACAGAAGAGGATCTTGCTATCCCTAACCCAGAGGCACAGTTGGTGGCGGCTTTCCATGCTATTCCTGATTGGACTATTCCGTACTTGGCTTATATAACCCGGGGAGAGTTACCTAATGATGAAACTTTGGCCAGGCAAATAACCGGGAGATCTAAGTCAATGACCATTGTCAATGGTGAGTTACACCAATGCAGTGTTACAGCGGTGTTTCAACGATGCATCTCTCTCAGGGAGGGCCGTGCAATTCTAAGAGAGATTCATGAAGGAGATTGAGGCCATCATGCCGGCTCTAAATCTCTCGTTGCTAAGGCTTTTCGTCATGGGTTTCATTGGCTGACGGCTCATGCTGATGCAGAAGATCTGGTTAGCAAGTGTGACGGCTATCAGAAATTTTCAAAACGAGCTCACGTGTCGGCTCAAGCATTGAAGATGATTCCAAATACTTGGTCGTTTGCAGTCTGGGGGCTGGATATGATTGGACCTCTCAAAAGATCCAAGGACAAGAAGACCCACCTTTTGGTGGCGGTTGACAAGTTCACAAGGTGGGTTGAGGCTGAGCCAGTCAGCAAATGTGATGCGACAACGGTGGTTTAATTCATTAAAAAGGTGATTTTTGCTTTGGTTATCCTCATAGCATCATCACTGATAATGGCACTAATCTGTCTAAGGGTGTTATGAAAGAATTCTGTCAACAAGAGCATATTCGTCTTGATGTCTAATCAGTGGCTCACCCCCAGTCCAATGGTCAAGCTGAGAGGGCCAATCAAGATATCTTGAGAGGTATAAAACCTTGTTTTATGGTCCCTTTGCAGAGGACACCGGGTTGTTGGGTTGAGGAGTTACCCTTGGTGCTTTGGAGTATTAATACTACCCCCAACTGATCCACGGGTTACACGCCTTTCTTTATGGTTTACGGAGCAGAGGCGGTTCTCCCTAGTGACATCCGTCACGACTCGCCCCATGTGGCGGCTTATGTTGAAGCTGATCATGAGAAGGCACGTCAAGATTCTCTTGACTTGTTGGATGAAGAACGCGACCTTGCAGCGGCTCGTTCGGCAATATACCAACAGGATCTGCGCCATTATCATAGCCGTCGGGTTAAAATCCGGACCTTTCAAGAAGGTGAGTTGGTGCTCCAGCTTATCCAGGATCAGATAGATATGCACAAGCTCTCCCCACCTTCGGTTGTGATCAGCAAAAACGTGAATAAAGGATCCTACTACATCATTGATGTTCGAGACCACAAGGACTCACACACATCGGAGGAGGAAACCCGGCGGCCTTGGAACGTTGCTCATCTTCGGCCTTATTACACCTAGCCATTGGCTCTTGTGTTGTAGATATTTTCATCCATGTATATATTATGACCAAGTATAATAAAGCTGGCATCCCTGATAATTCAGGGCTCTGTCGTTTCATTTCTGAGTATCTGAGTCTTTATTGTCAAATCATAAGATCACTTGGGGTCTTCTTGCTCATTGAGCATAGCCGTGACTACCCTCTTGATCCATCTTGTACGCCTTGACTAAAAATTACTTGGGGCTTCTTGCTCATTGAGCATAGCTATGACTACCCTATTATTCTGGCTTATATGCCCTGTTGAAAATTCTTGGGGGCTTATTTCCCAAGTTAAAGGTTACCCAAAGAGAACTTGTGGCATTGCACAGTTCAAACATAGGTATCCTGCTCTGAAAGGCTTAATATATGTCACTTGGGGGCTCCCTATTCAATGAACATAGCTTTTATTAAAACCCTTTTGATTGGCTGGTATGCCAGGTGAAAATCACCAAAAGTTCGGTTTATCCTACCTTGTTTGTCTGCCACTCCGCCCAGGTAATCCTGGAATGACCCATCGTACTCATGACAGTCAATCTTCTAAAGACCCTGAACTTGTCTAAAGTGACAATGGTGGTTAGTCATGTGAGGCCCGGCTTACAGGTTTGAATGAAGGATTAACCTAGTGGCTATGTCACCCATGAAAATCACTTGATATTGATATATGGTTTAACATGGTTTAGGCCTTGATACTTATGGTGCCTTGTTTTCTGATTTATTATTTTCTGAACATTGTTTCAAGTTGATATTCCTTGTACCATACTGATATATGGTTTAACATGGTTTAGGCCACGTAGCTTTCATCATTATTGCTCCTGCTATGAGTATATCTGAGGTTTTGATAATCTGTTCTGGCTCTGGACGATAAGTCGCTAGTATGTTTGAATTATGGACTTGGAGTTGTATGCTCTAAGCTATGGAACTGTCATCCTGGATATGGTGATGTAGGACGGCAATATGATCTAATTTCATAGGTATGTTTTACTTGTTAAATATGAATATGTGAGGTTTTGATAACGCGCCCTGATTATAAGACTGACAAATTATCATATCATATTGTGTTGAGCAATATAACCAACCCTGGTTTTGGACGTAAGACGCCAGTGTGTTTGAACATATTTACAGGTTTTTGATAACCAAGCCTGGTTTTAGACTTTGACACGCCAGCATGCTGTGATTGTGCAATTCAAATTATTCGCACCACTTATGGTGGTGTAAGCCGGTAGTATGAACTACAATCACAGGTATAGTTTTACCTGTTATATGAAAATGTGAGGCTTGACCACTCTGTTGGTGTCAAAACCGGCGGATCTCGGGTAGGGGGTCCCGTACTGTGCGTCTAGGCGGATGGTAACAGGAGACAAGGGACACGATGTTTTTACCCAGGTTCGGGCCCTCTCGGTGGAGGTAAAACCCTACTCCTGCTTGATTAATATTGATGATATTGGTAGTACAAGAGTAGATCTACCACGAGATCAAAGAGGCTAAACCCTAGAAGCTAGCCTATGGTATGATTGTTGTCCGTCCTACGGACTAAAACCCTTCGGTTTATATAGACACCGGAGAGGGCTAGGGTTACACAGAGTCGGTTACAATGGTAGGAGATCTACATATCCGCATCGCCAAGCTTGCCTTCCACGCCAAGGAAAGTCCCATCCGGACACGGGACGAAGTCTTCAATCTTGTATCTTCATAGTCTTGGAGTCCGGCCAAAGATGATAGTTTGGCTATCCGGACACCCCCTAGTCCAGGACTCCCTCAGTAGCCCCTGAACCAGGCTTCAATGACAACGAGTCCGGCGCGCATATTGTCTTCGGCATTGCAAGGCGGGTTCCTCCTCCGAATACTTCATAGAAGATTTTGAACACCAGGATAGTGTCCGGCTCTGCAAAATAAGTTCCACATACCACCGTAGAGAGAGAATAATATTTACACAAGTTCAATCTACTGACGTATTCATTGGCATGACATCACACCACGGCCAAGCCTTTATTTTACTGTTCCACCTCAGCGCGTTTAGCGAAGTGGTTTCCTTGGCATGTCTTGTCAAAGCAGAGATCGTGTCCCCTTATCCCGGGATTCTCATCAATACGGGCGTGGGTAACCCAACCATGCCATTGATTACGGTGCTTGGGAGATAAGCGAGTTTTACCAGGCTGGTGGGGACGCATAGTTTCGTCCGTCCATATATAAGGGGATAAGGATCCACCTTTCTACCTACACCTTCTTCCTCCTTTGCTTATCCATTTCCGCGCACTCGAGCTCTAGCGCCCAAGTCCGCACATCTTGCCTCAACCTTCCCCAGTCATGTCCGGAGCGGGAGGCAAGTGGATGGCATCCTCCATTACGGAGGGGCACATCAAGAGGCTGCGAAAGGCCGGATACTTGTCCAGCGACATCGCGCATCGGATCCCCGACGAGGGGCAGCTCATCCCCACCCTCGGGCCCCATGAGAGGGTGGTGTTCCTCACCCACTTCCTCCGCGGACTAGGTTTTCCACTTCATCCATTTGTCTGGGGGCTCATGTTCTACTATGGCCTGGATTTCCATGATCTGGGCCCGAATTTCATCCTCAACATCTCGGTGTTCATCGTCGTGTGCGAGGCCTTCCTCTGCATCCAGCCCCACTTCGGCTTATGGCTGAAGACCTTCAATGTCAAGCCGAAGGTAGTGGGTGGCCGCCAAGTGGAGTGCGGAGGTGCCATGGTGGGCAAGATGCCCAACATCCTATGGCTCGAGGGCTCCTTTGTGGAGACCATAAAGGGGTGGCAATCGGGGTGGTTCTACATCACCGAGCCGCGTGACCCTAAATGGGCAGCGGCCCCCAAATTCAGATCTGGCATCCCCACACGGCTCACCTCCTGGAAAGAGAAGGGCCTGACAGGGGTGATTTGGAAGAGCTGACCGGACTCCACACCTGCGTCAGAAACCTTGTGAACAAGAAGGTAAAGCTCGTCAACGCGGTCCAGGTCATGCTCATCCACCGGATCCTCCCGTGCCAACAACGGGCTTTCAACTTGTGGGAGTTTGATCCGGCACAGCACCAGACCTTGAGCAGGCTCTTTGACACTACGTACGAAGACGCCTGGAGGGTGCTGTTCAAGGGTACCGAAGCTCCTGCATCCGCTGCCGAAGATCGCGGATTCAGCTTGCATCATCAAGCCGGCGAGGTAAGCTATTTCACCCTTTACGGGGCACTTGTTTTTCATAGTTTGACTCTATGCGGGATCTAAACTCCCTTGCCTTTGACAGGCCTGGCAGAAGAAGTCCGGACAGGTTAACTGTCCAGCTCCCCTACCCGAAGACCCAGCGGACGCCCGATTGACGGGGCTGCTGGCTCCGGCGCCTTACGTGGTGCCGGAGAAGAAGGCCAAGAAGAAGGTCGCGGGAACTCGAAGGAGTTCCCGGCGGCAGGTGTTGTCGGACTCATCGTCCGACGACTCCGAAGCAGACTCCTCCCGTGAAGACGGGGAGGAGGAGAAAGAAGCTTCTCCCCAGCGGGGGGGAGAGAAGAAAAGGAAGGCCTCCCCAACTGGGGAGGCTGGAGGGTCCAAGAAGGGAAGGACCCTTCCTCCGGATTACTCCACCAATGCCGACGATGGCGAAGCGGATTGGCCCTCGAGGGTCAAGCCCCTGGCGAGATCGTAAGTGTCCGGATTCCAGAATAACTCATGATTTTTCCTTTGTCATGTAGTGTATTCTAACGCCGAATACGACCATGTAGCCCGCCCAAGGATGAGCTCCCTGCTTCGTCAAGCGGCTCCCTGGATTCGTAGGATGTGAATAGTACTTCACTTCCTACCGCCTCCTCTCCTCACGCTGCTGATGACGCCGAGGTGGGGTCCCGAAAGGGGCCCGGCCAGGAGGAGGTGGTCCTGGAGGCGCCGCAAGGCGACCTCCCGGACTCCGGGCGTAAAGAGGGCGAAACCCCAGAGGGCTCTTAGTCCGGCCCTGTGCCGGACTCCGTACCGGAACCTATAGTGGTTCCGAAGTTCGGTGGGCGGGCTCTTCGTAAGAAGGGCAAGACTGCGACGCCGGTGGCCTCCGTCCAACCGGACGTGCCGGATAATTTGCTGGAGGTGCTCAACGGCGCCTCCATCGACGAGGAGCACCGCACTGTTATGAGTGCGGTGATCCAGAAGGTTCAGTCCGCCAAGAGCTAGCGGGCTGACTGAAGCCTGTACCAGCCTTCTAACAGGCTTTGAGGTACGTAATTAAGATATGTAAAAATAGTACCGCATAGACAGTAGCCCCTGATGCTCAGTTTGGTGTCCGGAGAGAAAAACCGGACTGAGGATCTAAAAAGATATACGCAAGAGTCTAACATAAGCATGTCAATATGGGAGTGCAGGCTGCGCTGCTGACCTCTGCCGCACTGACTGCGGAGGTCAATGCATTGAAGCAGGACCTCGAGCGGTCCGAGAACAAGCTCGGCCTTGCCAAGAAGCAGCTCGAGGTCAAGGAAGGTAAGTAATACCTTATTAAAGTAATACCTTATAGAAAGGATTTGGTTGCGAAAAATGACAGGAATAACGTGGGTATTGCAGGGCCACGAACGAGGTGGCGACCCTGAAAGAGGCGGTGTCCAAGGCCAAAAAAGGTGCGGCCATGGAGCGCGCCGAGCGAGAGAGGAAGGAGGCGCGGGTGGCGGAGGTGCGGCAAGAGCTCCAGGCTCTCGTTGAAAAACACGAGAGTTTGGAGCGTGACTCGAAAACTCGAGAGTCCGAGCTCGCCTTGGCTCTTGAGAGTGCCAAAGCTGCTAAGGCCGAAGCCCAGAAAGCCCTCCAGGAAATTGAGGCAATAAAGAAGATAGCGGCGGGTAAGGCATCTTCATGCAAAGCAAGCACGTGAAAGTGAATTACTTGTTACTTACCCGCATCCGGAGCTCTCCAGGAGCATTCGCAGATCTACCCCGTAGTGTATCCGATGCTGCCGCATTCTACCCGGCCGAGGAGGGGAGCTCGACGGAAAAGGTGTTCTGGTCGCAATATGCTGAGGTCGGACATCCGGTGCCCCTGAACGACCAGCTGAAGCAGCTGGTCGAGCTCCACAAGGTGGCCGAACATGCCATGAAGGGCCTCATAGTTTGACTGTGGCCTAAAGAAGCCATGCCTAGAAGCTACTTCGGTCTGGTGTGGCGGCTGGTGGACGCCTGTCCATGGGTTGAAGTCATCAAGCATTCCGTCTGCATTGAAGGTGCCCGTAGGGCCCTTGCCCATGCTAAAGTGCACTGGGGCAGGATCGACGCCGAGAAGCTTGTGACGGACGCGCCACCGCCGGGCAAGGAGTATCGCACGCCCGAGATGTACTATAAGGGCGTGCTGAAGGGTGCCTGCCTTATAGCGGGTGAGTGCTCCAAAGATGTATTTTTTTAGTAGACTCGCATTTGTTATCCTGTGCGCTGAAAACTTTGTTCATATGCTCCAAGCAACGCTTGTTAATTTAAAATATTACCTTTTGTGCGGCCGTTTATCAAATTTGAGAGATGGCAAGTCGCTGGCTTCAGCCCCCATGCCATGAGTGCTGGGGTGTTCGGGATAAACTTGAGTGCTCTTGTTCCCATTTTTGGGTCCTTCGAGGGAGGCGCTCAACACAACGAACGAGGCAACCGGACTTATAATGCTTGAACACTCCCACTTGGCCATAGAATTCTATAATTTTAAATTTCGGCGAAGCCCCTAGTGTTCGGAAGACCGAATTCGGGACGCTATCCACGCCTGCGCCGGACAAAGCCGGCTCCTCGCTCTAAGCGGCATAAGTCTTTAGGGACTCGAAAAAACCTCTCGAACAGAGACCGGCTCTCACCCTATCATGACGGTCAGTTTTAGCTTTCTCCACTTAGGTGCTCAACCCAGCTCAACTGGGGCACAATCGCAGTGGTTCTCCCAGCGCTACCTTAGCCGATATAATGGAACATAAGGTACCAAAACATGGGAGCCGGGTAAACCCAACTATTGACCCAAGACATGATTCAAATTCGATGCATATAATGCTATAAGTTCGAGGTGCCGCACTTGTGAAAGTGTTCGGACTTATCACACCATATTTTGGGGAACTTAAGCCCCTGGTGTATTTGGCCGTACCAAAGTGTACGGATGCAACATGTCATAAGTGAACATATATAGATAAAAAAGGAATGCAATAATAGGCAAAAAGTGATGCATTGTTTATAAAAAATACTGCAACGAAAGCAGAACGATACAAATAGTGCGATAAGCAAGGGATGGGACTATTTAACATGTCCCCCTCCAGGGGTAGGCTGCAGGATGGTATGTAAAACAGGTATAATGCTCGTAATAGAGACCACCTGGACACTCGACGTAGCTTTTCTGCTTCCCTGGCTGTTGCATCGTGAGTTCGGCAATTCTCCTGCCGGACAGGGCTTCTAGAAAACGGAGTCCTGAGAAAAAGAAAAAAAGGAATGACACAATTGGGAGCCCCTGGTGCGGTTGAGCCACTCTCCGGGCATGCCGTGGTCGTGCCCCTACCCCTATCGCCATGGTATCTCCAGAGTGTAGTTATGTACGCGTGGTACTGATCTCGCGATTATGCGAGGGCTGGGGTTGGGGCCGCATTGCTACGCGTTCTCGGAACGTGCCAGGCGGTCTTGTTATAGGTTACTCTGGGCGCGCTTGACGGTGTCCGGCCGTTTAGCAGCCGGACTCGAGAGTTGCCTTAAGAGGCTGCTTTGTACTTCCGCCGCGAGAGCCGCTGTATGCTCCTCCGTTCAGAGAGAGCGTTCGGTGTTTCCGTTGACCGTAATGACTCCTCGAGGGCCTGGCATCTTGAGCTTGAGGTATGCGTAGTGTGGCACCGCATTGAACTTTGCAAATGCGGTTCGTCCGAGCAGTGCATGATAGCCGCTGCGGAACGGGACTATGTCAAAGATTAACTCCTCGCGTCGGAAGTTATCCGGGGATCCGAAGACCACTTCAAGTGTAATTGAGCCTGTATAGTTGGCCTCTACACCTAGTATGACGCCTTTGAAGGTCGTCTTTGTGGGTTTAATCCTTGAGGGGTCTATGCCCATCTTGCACACTGTATCCTGATAAAGGAGGTTCAGGCTGCTGCCGCCGTCCATCAGGACTCTAGTGAGGTGAAATCCGTCGACGATTGGGTCTAGAACCAATGCGGTGAATCCCCCATGGCGGATGCTAGTGGGGTGGTCCCTTCGATCAAAAGTGATCGGGCAGGAGGACCAAGGATTGAACTTTGGGGCGACTGGCTCCATCGCATATACGTCCCTGAGTGCACGCTTCCGCTCCCTTTTGGGTATGTGGGTTGCGTATATCATGTTCACCGTCCGCACTTGTGGGGGGAAACCCTTCTGTCCTCTATTGTTCGGCGGTCGGGTCTCTTCCTCGTCATCGCTATGCAGCCCCTTGTCATTGTTTTCGGCAATTAACTTGCCTGCCTGCTTGAACACCCAACAATCCCAGTTGGTGTGATTGGCTGGCTTTTCGGGGGTGTCGTGTATCTGGCACGAGCGATCGAGTATTCGGTCCAAATTGGACGGGCCCGGAGTATTTCTTCTGAATGGCTTTTTCCGCTGACCGGGTTTAGAGCCTCTGAATCCGGCGTTGACTGCCATATGCTCAGTATTGTCGCCATTAATGCGGCGCTTGTGCTTGTTGCGACGCGACCTGCCGTTGGTGTCCTTGGTATCCGAATTACCAGGGCTCTTGGTCATGTTGTTACTACGAGCTAGCCAGCTATCCTCTCCCGCGCAGAAGTGGGTCATGAGTGTTGTGAGGGCTGCCATGGATTTCGGCTTTTCCTGTCCTAGGTGCCGGGCAAGCTACTCGTCACGGATGTTGTGTTTGAAGGCTGCAAGGGCCTCTGCATCCGGACAGTCGACGATTTGATTTTTCTTGGTTAGGAACTGTGTCCAGAATTGTCTGGCCGATTCTTCTGGCTGCTGAATTATATGGCTTAGGTCATCGGCGTCTGGTGGTCGCACATAAGTGCCCTGGAAGTTGTCAAGAATTGTCTGGTTAGGAACTGTGTCCAGAATTGTCTGGCCGATTCTTCTGGCTGCTGAATTATATGGCTTAGGTCATCGGCGTCTGGTGGTCGCACATAAGTGCCCTGGAAGTTGTCAAGGAATGCGACTTCCAGGTCTTCCCAACAACTAATTGACTCTGCTGGCAAGCTGTTAAGACAATGCCGCGCTGGTCCTTTAAGCTTGAGTGGGAGGTATTTGATGGCGTGTAGATCATCACCGCGGGCCATGTGGATGTGAAGGAGATAGTCCTCGATCCAAACCGCAGGATCTGTTGTGTTGTCGTATGATTCGATGTTTATGGGTTTGAAACCCTCGGGGATTTGATGATCCATTACTTCGTCTGTGAAGCATAGTGGGTGTGCGGCGCCTCTGTATTGGGCTATATCATGACGTAGCTCAAATGAGCTTTGTCTACTGTGTTCGGCCCAGTCGGAATTGTTGTATCCGGCGTGACGGTTGTCATCACGTATTGTGGGGCGCCCACGCGATCCATAGATCGATCTTGTTTGCCTTGCCTTGTCCTCCAACATGTCTTGCAAGTTTGGCACATTCCCCCGTGGCTTTGTACTTTTCGAGCGACGCCGCGGTGCGGCTTGAGTGTAGGGCCGACAGGCCTCTCTGTCGCGGCCACGAGGTGGCCGGTCGGCCGTATTATGCGCTGGTGATGTAGGTTTAGGTGCTTCCTCCTCTAATCGGGGTAGCAGCCTGCGTTTTGGGTAGCTCTTGGAGGGGCGTTCGAGTTCATACTCGTCGGCCGCAAGGACTTCAGTCCATCTATCAGCTAGCAAGTCTTGGTCGGCTCTAAGCTGTTGTTTCTTTTTCTTGAGGCTGCTTGCCGTGGCCATAAGCCTGTGTTTGAAACACGCTTCTTCGACGGGATCCTCAGGCACGACAAATTTGTTGTCATCGAGGCTTGCCTCGTCTTCGGAGGGAGGCATATAATTATCATCCTTTGTCTGCCGCTCTCTCATGAGGGCTGGCTTCTCCATCCTCCTGTGCTGAATCTTGCTGGAGGGGGTTGTCTTCGGCACTGTCCGGGGTGTTATTGTCTCCGGTGCCGGAATCTCCTTGTTGTGGCGGGATTTAGAGCGGCGTCGCTGACGCCGGCGCTTAGGCTGTTTTTTGGAGGTGTCGTCCTCCATTGTTCCATCGCCATTCCCATCCTTTGGGGTATCTACCATGCAAATGTCGTATGACGAGGTGGCCTTCCAATGCCCTGTAGGCGCTGGTTCTTGGTCGTCTCCTGCATCGTCGTCCATACCGTCGATGTCTTCGGAGTCGAAGTCTAGCATGTCGGTTAAGTCCTCGACAGTGGCTACGAAGTGGGTGGTGGGTGGGCTTTGAATTTCTTCATCGTCTGCATCCCAACCGTCCTGACCATAATCCGGCCAAGGCTCTCCTGATAAAGAGAGAGACTTTAGCGAATTCAGGATGTCGCCAAAGGGCGAGTGCTAAAACATGTCTGTAGCGGTGAACTCCATGATCGGCGCCCAACCGGATTCGATTGGCAGGGGCGCGGAAGGTTCGCAGTCCGGAGAGGAGTCCGGCACCTTGGAGTCACGAGCTTCACAAAGGACAGGGTTGGTATTCGGCTCTATCGCCGTAGAGGTAGCAGCCCCCGAGGCGGTGTCCAGCCACCTATCCTCGATCGGCGCAGTCGGCTCCGACCTAAGGGTTGGAGCGGACACTTGTGCGGCCTCAAGGGCACTGTTCGACAGCAGATCTAGATCATGCCCATCGTGACAGTGCGGCGTGCTTGGCTGTGGCTCGAACCCGTCGAAGATCAAGTCTCCGCGGACGTCAGCCGTATAGTTCAAACTTCCAAATCTGACCTGATGGCCAGGGGCGTAGCTTTCAATCTGCTCCAGATGGCCAAGCGAGTTGGCCTGCAGTGAAAAGCCGCCGAATACGAAGATCTGTCCGGGGAGAAAAGTCTCACCCTGGACCGCGTTGTTGTTGATGATCGAAGGAGCCATCGGGCCTAAAGGCGATGACACAGAGGAACTCTCAATGAAAGCACCAATGTCGGTGTCAAAACCGGCGGATCTCGGGTAGGGGGTCCCGAACTGTGCGTCTAGGCGGATGGTAACAGGAGACAAGGGACACGATGTTTTTACCCAGGTTTGGGCCCTCTCGGTGGAGGTAAAACCCTACTCCTGCTTGATTAATGTTGATGATATGGGTAGTACAAGAGTAGATCTACCACGAGATCAAAGAGGCTAAACCCTAGAAGCTAGCCTATGGTATGATTGTTGTCCGTCCTACGGACTAAAACCCTCCGGTTTATATAGACACCGGAGAGGGCTAGGGTTACACAGAGTTGGTTACAATGGTAGGAGATCTACATATCCGCATCGCCAAGCTTGCCTTCCACGCCAAGGAAAGTCCCATCCGGACACGGGACAAAGTCTTCAATCTTGTATCTTCATAGTCTTGGAGTCCGGCCAAAGATGATAGTTCGGCTATCCGGACACCCCCTAGTCCAGGACTCCCTCACACTCGCTTTGGTTATAGACTTTCGGTCGCCAGAATATGATATTCTGAATATTGTGACCCGCCCTGGCGTCAGCCGCTAGGACACATGTTGTTCACTTATGTGCAGGTTACACAATGATATTTTGTTATAACCCGTCTAATGGACAAATGTGATGAAGTACAATCTATGGATCTTCAAGCATCAGAACGGCAGTTCCAACATATTCAAATGACAAAAACATGCACGATGGCATGGCAGATCATGCGGCGCCCAGCCTACCGGCGGATTCAGCAGACCGAAACGGACCCCCCATAGGGCTCCACGAGCGCCGGCAAGCATGGGGTGGAGCGCTAGGTCGATCGGGGCGGACGGCAGCGTCGGCCTCCCGGGAAACCCGCGGCTGCAGGCGACGGGAGGAGGGGAGGGGCTACGGGGAGGCTTCTCGGTGGTCTATGGAGGTCCCCAGTGCAGGTGGGAGGGAGAGAGGATCTTCGGCTCGCTCCAATTTGGGTGGAGCCGAGCGGCAGCCATGGTGGTAGAGGGAGGCGAGGAGGGCGGCTCGATCTCCGGGGAGTGGTTGCGGAGGACTGAGGGAGTGAGGCAAGGTCGAAGGCGAAGAGAAATGGCACCAGGGTGGCCTTATATATGCAGGGGAGGAGATGGCCAAGCTGGATGCCGCTGCGGACGTGTGGCCGGCGCCGCGGACGCGTGTGCTCGCACATGGGCTCGGAGGAAGGCGACGGGGAGGCACAGGGAGAAGCTCACGGGGTAGAGGCGACCAAGGGATCACAAGGAAGAAGGGACGAGGCGAATGGATCCAGCCGGGGCACTCTGCTCCCGTGGGCACGCGGCGGCTAGCGTCGGCGAGTAAGCTGCCGGAGGGGGAGATGGCTCCAGAGGGAAGACGACGGCATGGGGAACCTGTTGGACACGCTCACGCGCACGAAGATGACGAGAGGAGGCGAGGCCAAAGCACAAATGACGTCCAAAGCGTGCGCACTGCGTGCCAAGTCGGTGGTCATCACCGGCACTGGTGCACACAGTGCACGGGGTTCGGCCAAAACATGTCTGGGGGTTAGTCCTTCGAGTGGAGGTCGCAACTAAGGTGGTATCTTGGTTAAAGATGCAGTGGTTAAGTGGGAATTTACCTCAGAAGTTTGTTGTTGCAAACTTGATCAACTTAGTGTGATCAACATAGATAGGCTAAGGGCCACATGTGATGTCTGGGGTGTTTAGTGTAGGAAGGACTATAGTCCTGGAGAGTTTGAGAAGAAATGGACCAAGGTTTAATATAGTTGCTTTGCAACTGACTAAAATGGTCCAGAAACTTGAGCATGATGATGCACTCACACGGAGTATCAACTTGAGATCAAATTGGGCAAGGCAGAGTTATTTGGTCCTATGAAGATTCTCAAGAAGTCTCATACCAATTGGCCAAGCCAAAATGGTACTTGCTTCACAAACATCTTCTCCGGGCAGAAACTTGCAAAAAATTTGGAGGAATAATGACTTGATGAAATATGCCCAAATTGGGTGGCGATAGGTTATATGGATAATAGAAGGCCTAGGAAAATTTGCAGCCATAATGGAGCAAGATAAAATATATATGCTTCACAGACTGAAAATTTGGACAGAATCAAAGACTTGAAGATGAGCTCACATGGAGGCATGACATGAGCTCAACTCTTGCGGATGGCCATTATATGATGATATGAAGGACCACGCAAAATTGAAACTCATTTGGATATGCCTAGCTTATACCTCCTTCACAAAGCTTCTTTCTGGATAGAAACTTTGGAAAATCAAAATTAAATAATTACCAAGCAAATGAGGTTGCATTTTTGCATGTGGCAACAATATGTACAAGAAAAGGTGTCCAATGAGTTTGAGGTCAATTGGGCAAAGGAAAATAATACTTGCTTCACAATGTGCCATTTAGGGCAGAATAGGAAATGAATTATTTGAGGATTATTTTTTAACATGGCAATGAAACGTTTTTCCACATTTGATGAAGATATGACCCAAACAATTTATGAGAATTATTTGGGAATTTTAGTAGTGAGGGAAATATGGGTTGCTTCACAACCTAGGGCAATTTGAGTTAACCTTTAATAGACAAGGAATATTCTCAATAAAAAGAATATTGGGATTTGGTCCAAGGTGGAAATGGAAAGGTATAGGGTTGGATTTGGGTATGACAAACCACTCTGGAAAGAAAGAAGAGGTCATCTTCTTCAGTATCCAGACCACAAAGCCATGGAAAAAGAAAACTCATGAAAAAGCCTCAGAGAAACAAAAGAAAAAGAAATGGCCAAAAATCAGGCTGTTACAACTCTTACCCCCTTAAATAAATCCCGTCCTCGAGATTTGGTTGCTTAGGGAACAAGTATGAATATACTGACTTAAGGAAACCATTTCCAACTCGGGTATCCTTTTTCCTTTATTGTTGTTCCCACTAATTTTTTATCTGGCTGGCCCTGGGGTGGTTTGCTTTACTATATCCACATTCTGACAGATCTTCCCTTGCCTGTTCATGCTAATACTGGCTCCAATTATTTTTAGATCTGCTGACTTAGCTGAGTGTGATTTGTTATCATGCTGGAATATATGCCCGTCTCACAAATCCGAGAGTGAAATCCGATGGGTGTCATCCGGCACTGACAACCTTTCATAAAGTTGTGATCAGATTTTTCTGGTGGACACCCAAGTTCTAACTCCTTGCATTGGTTTCTCCACTAAATGCAGGTCCTTTGGGTTCCGAAACAGTGAGTTGAGGCATAACTGTTTCCTAATAGATTCTGACTTATCGCAGGAATTTCTAACTCATCCTGACTGGCTCCACTGTCTTGAGTTTAAGATTCATACCAAATATTTGATTGTCGCCTATCGTGGCCAGCATAAGGGGTATGACTGAGGGAGTCCTGGATTAGGGGGTATCTGGACAGCCGGACTGTGTACAACGTCCGGACTATTGAAGCGTGAAGATACAAGACTCAAGACTTTGGCCCGTGTCTGGATGGGACTCTTGTTTGCGTGGAAGGCAAGCTTGGCGATCCGGATATTGTGTTTCCTTCCTTGTAACCGACTCCATGTAAACCCTAGCCCTCTCCGGTGTCTATATAAACCGGAGAGGTTGGTCCTAAGAAGGCCGATCACAATTACAATCATACCATCATAGGCTATCTCTTAGGGTTTAGCCTCTACGATCTCGTGGTAGATCTACTCTTGTACTACCCATACCTTCAATATTAATAAAGCAGGAAGTAGGGTTTTACCTCCATCGAGAGGGCCCGAACCTGGGTAAACATCTGTGTCCCTTGCTTCATGTTACCATCAGCCTTGACGCACAGATCGGGACCCCCTACCCGAGATCTGCCGGTTTTGACACCGACATTGGTGCTTTCATTGAGAGTTCCTATGTGACGTCGCCGCAAGGCTTGATGGCTCCTTCAATCATCGTCAACAACACGGTCCAGGGTGAGACTTTCCTCCCCGGATAGATCTTCATGTTCGGCAGCTTCGCCCTATGAGCCAATTCGTTTGGCCATCTGGAGCAGATCAGCAGCTACGACCCTGGCCATCAGATCAGGCGCGGAAACCTACCTGAACTACACGACGAACATCCGCAGAGACTTGATCTTCGACGGATTCGAGCCTATGCCAGGAGCACCGGACAGTCACGACAGGCATGGCCTAGACCTGCTGTCGGACAACCCTTGGGATATCACCCTTGCAGTAGCCCCGGACTCTAATCCGGAGCAGGCTGCGTTGCCCGAGGACGGAGGGGTGGATCCCACTTCGCAGGCCTTACCCTCATCGGCGGTAGAGCCGAACACAGGCTTCACTTCTGAGGAGGCATGTGACTCTAGACCCCCGGACTCGTATCTGGTTGTAGGTTCCTGTTCGCGCACTCCCGGGCCAGTCGAGCCAGGTTGGGCCCCGTTAATGGAGTTCACCGCTGCGGACATCTTCCAGCACTCGCCCTTTTGCGACATGCTGAACTCATTAAAAACTCTCTCTTTGATAGAAAATTTTGGGCCGAACTATGTCCGGCTCGAGTGGGAAGCAGACGACGAAGAAAGTCGTTACCAACCCACCACCCACTTCATAGCCACGGTTGATGATTTAACCGACACGCTTGACTTTGACTCCGAAGGCATCGACGGTATGGACGACGATGCAGGAGAAGATTCAGAATCTATGGGATGTCGGACTTCCGCCTCGTCACATGACATATACATGGTGGATACGCCCAATGAGGACGACGATGACAATCCGGAAGATAAAACCCCTAGGCAAAAACCAAAGCGACAGCACAAACGTCATTCCAAATCCAGCAACAGTAAAAATATCAGCAAGAGCGCCAGAAGGATCGACACTCCGGTCAACCCCGAAGGCAACGACGACCATACGGAACCAGCGATGGAGCAGGACGAACCAGGTCACGCCGAACACAGTTCGGAGCAGACGCCCGAAGACAATGATCCAGAGGGACGGGTTCATCAAACCGGCCCAGGACAAGAAGACAGTCCGTACGATGACGCATTCATCATTCCGGAAGAACGCGTGCAACGAGATAACCTCCACAGAAAGCTTATGGCCACAGCGAGAAGTCTGAAGAAGCAGAAGCAACGGCTGAAAGCTGCACAGGAAACGCTCAACCGCAGATGGAACAAAGTGCTAGACACTGAAGAAAGATATGACGACGATCGCCATACAAAGAGCTACCCAAAACGCAAGCTACTGCCAGAATTCGACGACAAGGCCGTTCCACCAAAGAGTAACACGGCCAGGAGGCCAGACGTACCACTCCATAACCGCAACAAAGCAGCTATCGATGCCACGCACGATCCACGTGAGCACCTGGAGAAGAAAGCTGGCGCAGCTAGGTCCATCTACAGATCTAAAGGACACACCCCGACGGGGGACTGTGGTCGTCAAAACAATTATGCCAATCAAAACCAGTTCGGAATAAACACCAGACACAACAACAGCCGATGGCATGCCACAGCACGTCCAGATACAGAGGGGCTGCTCACCCCCTGTGCTTTACCGAAGAGGTACTGGACCACGAATTCCCACAGGGCTTTAAACCTATGAACATAGAGGCATACGACGGAACGACAGACCCAGGGGTCTGGATCAAGGACTTTATCCTACATATACATATGGCTCGTGGGGATGTCCTCCATGCCATCAAATACCTTCCCCTCAAACTAAAGGGACCAGCTAGACACTGGTTAAAAAGCCTCCCAGAAAATTCAATTGGGAGTTGGGAGGAACTCGAGGACGCTTTCAGGGCGAATTTTCAAGGGACTTATGTCCGGCCTCCGAATGCTGACGATTTAAGTCACATAATCCAACAGCCTGGAGAGTCTGCCCGCAAACGATCATGGAAAAGAACGATTAAAGTACGACAGACGGAGAGAGACAAGCCTAAGTTCAAACTACAAACAGAAGCTGCGAGCTCTATGTTTTAGCTTGTATATGATTTCATTTTAATGCCAAATTCCTCAGTTCAACATTAAAGTAACACACAAGACCGACCAGCACAGAAGTTCATAGTACCAATTCTGCTGATTTTTGTCGACTGAAGTGCAGATGTGCACGCATACCTCGATGGCTTCGGAGAGTAGTCTGGGACGAGCACTATGAGGTCTCTGCGAGGTGCCCATATTCCCGATGGACTTCCCGAGGATGCGCACGCCCAGGACGAACTCGTCTCCACCCCCGCCATGGCAGCCACTCCGCTTCCCCCGCTGATGGCTAGCAGGGCCATCCCGGCGTGGAGGGCGGCCCAGTGCCCTTACTTATAGATGGAGGGGTTGGCCGGCGGCGGTACGGTCGTGGGATCTCAGGGGAGAAGGAGAATGGATCTCGGGGAGGAAGGTGGACGGAGTGTGGGGAGGGAGGCGGACTGATTGCGGGGAGGAAGGAGGCCGGAACGCGGGGAGGAAGGTGGCCGGAGCGCGGGAAGGAAGACGGCCGGAGCACGGGAAGAAAGGCAGACAGAGCGCGGGGTAGGGAGGAGGCCGGCGCGCGAGGAGGAAGGCGTCCTGAGCGTGGGGGTGGAGGAGGCCGGCGCGCGAGGGAGGGCAGCTGCCGACGCGAGGGAGGGCGGCTGTCATCGCGTGGTAAGGGCGGCGCCGGTGTAGGAGGGAGGGAGGCGGCGGGGTTCGTGGGGAGTGACAGGCGTGGGCTCACGAGGATGAGAAGGTGGTGATGGTGGCAGTGGGAGGTGGTGGTGGCGGCGAGGGCCGTCGCGGCGGCGCGCTTGAGGCGAGGCCGGCCGGAGGCGCGCTGGGAGGGAGGCCGGCTGGCGGCGTGCTGGGGAGGAGGCCGGCGCTGGGGAGGGAGGAGGCCGGCACTGGGGAGGGAGGTGGCCTGAGCGGGGGAAGGAGGCCGCCGGAGTTGCGGTGGACGGCACCAGACGGTGGAAGGTGGAGAAGAATCGAGAGGCTACGAGGTGGGAGTGGATAAGAGGTTTTCTTTTTGGGTTGGTTTTCTTGTTTCTGATGGAGTGTGTTGTATATAGTGGTCAGGGGTAACAGAATAATATTCGGTTATGGGTAACAGAATAGTCCAGCCCTATATATATATATATACATACATACATATATATATATATATATATATATATATATATATAATACATATACAACTGGGCTATTCTGTTACGCGTAACAGAATATTATTATATTACCCTACTTGAACTGATGAAATCAAGCGGTGGAACTGATGAAAATCGAGCGGTTGAACTGATGCTTTCTGTTGTTAAAAATCGTCTTCTTTAGTTCAAATTTTTTTGCAATTTTTTTGTCGAAACGGGGCGTGTAATATATCGTTGGAAAGCTCTTGACATCCACATTACAATATTATTATTTATTTTTGCAAAAAAATTATGATTTAAGAGCAGTTTTGAAAAAACCGTTTTTTTCAAAACCGAAAACGCGAATCGTATTTCGGACTTAATTTTCAAACGGTTTGTCGGAATTGATCAAATCAGATGGCGTTGGAAAGCTTGTGAAAATCCGCATCTTCCATATATCTACTATTTTTTTCAAATTCTATATGATTTAAAAGTAATTTGAAAAACGGTGAAATTCTGGGCGAAATGTTTTTTCACTGTTTTTTGCAAACGGTTTGTCGGATTGACGCAAATGATACGGTGTTGGAAAGCTATGGAAAATGCGCAACTTTTGCGTATAGAAAGTTTTTTCTAATTCCTTACGGTTTAAATACGAATTCAAATACGGTTAAAATTGGTTTTGAACGCGTTTTTTTAAGTTTATCGAAATGGGGCAAATAATATACCGGTGGATAGCTATCCAAAATGCGAAACTTAGTCATGTTGAACATTTTTTCTACTTTGCAACCGTTTAAGAGTAATTTCGAATACGGCATACGGATCCTGCTGTTTTCTCATGTGAAAAACAGAGTAGTCGTACTGATATATGTGTATGTTTGTACTGAGCTATTTTTTAGAGTAACTTTGAATGGTTTCGAAAAAGGGTACTTGTACTGATGTTTGCATGGGTTTGTACTTAGCGTGTTTTCACTAACTAGACTTTGCTCTGTTTTGCTCGTAAGTTTTCAATGGTTTATTGTATCGTCGCCCCTGTACTTGCATGGTTTATATCATCGAACTGAATGATATTTTTTTCAAAAATAAAATGTTTTTTTATTTTTGTTTGAACTAAACTTTTTTTACAATGATGTTCTAGACTTCTCTCATTTTACGACTTGTACTTTTCTCATTTGAATTGCATGGGGTTTCTTTTTGCTTGAACTTTTACAAGTTGAATTTTGTCATTTCTTTTTATTCCGAACGGACCACCATTTTTAACTTGTACTGATCGATATTTTTAATTCAACCATTTTCCTTTTTAGAACGGACGAATATATGTCCGAGAAAAAGAGTACTTGAACGGATGTATGTATGGTTTTGTACTGAGCGTGTTCTGGACTTGTCTCTTTTTGCAACTTGAACTTTTTCTTGTTGATATTTTTTTTATGTTTCATAATGTTCTCTTTTATTCTGGACCTCTCTTTTTCATGGGTCCGACCTTTTCGCTTTCTTAACTTTGAACTTTCTGGATTCATTGTACCCAAACCTCCTCAATTCTTCTGTAATGTATCTCATTTCTTTATTTTCTAATTTTTCTGAAAGGGTTTTTGTAATCATGAAATTATTTATCCGTGAACTTATGGATTTTTTGCCATGAACTTACCAACATTTATTCTGCCAAATACACACACTTTCCTGCCAACATTTTTAAAACGCTTCAGCTCACGTAGGCATAACATCAAACAGGCAAGGGCGAAAAATAAAAACGGGAAAAAAATCAGTTTTTAGCTATTTACTATATAAGTATATCATCCAACGTGTACTCGGTGTCAACTTGCATAACATTACACAGAGCAATAGCAACATCGTACCATTAGCAATAGATAGCAACTCAATACAACATCAGAACACACAATATATCTTTTTCTACATACAATGCCATGATTTATTATACATAATTGTTGGCAAGTACATGTCAAGCGAAACAATTTTTCAACAGAAACGACTTCTTTTGAGTAGTGCATGTCAAAACAATGATATTTTATTTTCTTGATCCTTCGAACTTGGGCGAAGAGAACGTAACAAGAGAAGTGAAGCAATGCCACCACCTAGTACCTGCATTTAGTACACTTCTATTTGAGATCGTAGCTTAAGGCAGTGAGGTTGCAAGTTGAAACACATGCCTAAATTGAACTCAAATAAGAAACTGAAATCCAACTACAATAAGAATTGAACTGAATGAAATTTATAAATTGAACCAAACTGAAAGAAGAAATTGGACATCATATGTACAACAAGAAATAAACTTGAGCAGTATCAGCTACTAAACAAAAAGATTGCTTTACTAAACCTAGAGATTTTATATTGGTGAACTTTTTCTTCCTACAGAACCGTAAGTCAAATACATGTACTGTTCGCTAGGTTGTAGCAACATGATAAGTAGTAGCAGTACTACTCTAGGTGGCAAAGTAGTAGCGCCACAAAGGAAGGCCACCATCAACAGTGCGTACTACCGCGACACCTAAAGTATGTGTTGGCCACGCTTGCTTTACATAGTGCTACAAGATTTTTATTAAAAAATGTACTATCGAATGTTTTGGGTTCTTTTATGAACCTTTTTGTTATTTTTTTCTTAACTAAAAACCAAAATTACAATCACAATACACACATGTACTACACAACAATGTGCGTTTGTACTGTCCATGTAAACGAATTAACCAAAAACAACTAATTTATGAAGGAAACCATGTTTATGTTGCTCAGTACACCATGTGATGTAACTACAAACTCCTTTTCTCTCTGAAAAAAGCATGATTGACAAATGACTTACATTTCTAGCATCGGTACATACTTGTCATGAACTGATAGAATTACTCAAGTAGACCAAATTCGAACTAGATTAGAAGAAATTCTACAGAGCATCATTTCTAGCATCAGTACATACTTGTCCTTTTTACGGACTGATGGTAGATATACATGGCGAACTGCTATACCACCTACAGAGCATCATTTTTCTACGAGAAAACACAATTCATCATTTATCAAAATTACGAGTTTCTTTGGACATAACCAAAACAAGAATTTGAACAGCAAGGAGGAGCACGAAGACGAGCGTGTGGCCGGGAGGTGGAGTGGGGCGACGGTGGAGGTGGTGGAAGGTTGGCCCGAGGGTGGTGGCGGGCATTGCATTGGGGATTGACCCACTTCGGATTTGGTGGAGTGGCCTGGAGTGAGTTTTTTTCTTTTGCTTTTTTCTGTTTGGTGTACTGGTTCTCTTTGAATCTAACAGTACATTTGTCTTGTAGATTTCCATTTGTCCAAAACAAGAAGGAAACACTCCAGTACTTAACAACTAATCTATTAGTACATCCAGAATAATTTCAATTTTCAAAACAAACTTCCATTGATGTGTTATACTATGAATCTGTATATAGGACATGATGGGTCTCAGGCTACTTTCAAAATAGGTTGCATCACGGGAGAAATTACCTCTACCTCCTGCTTGGATAGAGGATACGTACTTCCAATACACGAACAGCAGAACTGAAGTGGTTCTCGTCACCAGTCTGCAATCGCTCCAGCCTCCCTCGTGCTGCATTCAGAGAGAAAATAAATTAGTGACAGAAAGGAGATTTGGAGAGGAAGAGAAACAGAGGAGGAGGGCATTATAATGAAGTGCAAGATCATTCTTTACTTGCAGCTGAGAAATGGACCAATGGTTAACTATAATGAAGTGCAGACATGGTGAAAAAGCAAACTCTGACTATTACTTGCAGCTAAGAAAATGTTCAAAGAAAAATGAGATGGCGTTCTCACTGTGTGGGTGATCAATGGGTGCAGCGCTGGGTGAAGATGGTGGTCGCAGTTCCACTTGGACTACGGTCAGAGCTCGACTTGGATGCATGGATGTTGTAGCCGAAGAAACACCATGGTGCTTTTCTAAAAACAAACTCTGCACTTTTCTGGAGCTTTTTGTTGAGCTGAAGTACTTAAGCAAATACATGATGGCATCAAGAAAACAAGTGTCTAAATCATTTAGCAATAAAAGCGATGGTATGGAAAAATTGAATTAATGTTTTTCTCTCCTTCCGATGGTACGGAAGAAACACCATATTTTTATGAAATCGCATGAGTTCTGGTTTTTTGAACTCCTCTAGTGCTTACACATGAACTGAGCAATAAGCAACATAATATTTTTTCTCTGAACTTTATAGGGGATAAACACTTGAACTTATGAAATAACAGCACACCACGCACATCTGCTTCATACCTCTGTCTCGTTGCTCGATGTGGTACACTTGCCACCTACTCGTTGTCGCCGGTCGTACCCTACACACATCAGTAACCAACTAAGCAGGCACCACAACACACCTAGGGTTGTATCTTCAGTACACTTTGAACTAATGATATAGTAGATTAGTAGCACAAGAAAACAATTCTGTAGTCACATCTTCAGAATTCTATAGGTACACCCCAGGACTTTTGAACTGATGACATGGTTGTTTTGGGTAGGCTGGAGGTGGAACCTTACATCTCATTTCAATTAAGGTTCCATGTGACACTTGCTTCCCATTCAACCTTGCTTCCCATTTCATCAGTACTAGTACGACTCAATAATAAATTTAGAATTGTAGCACCGTTAAGGAAACAATGTCGAGAGCCACCATCGACGGACCACCGCCAACGGGATCCTCGGGTACCCCGCTCATGGATGAGCAATAGCCGCAAGGAGGAGTCCCACTCATGGATGAGCAGAAGATGCTCGTAAATGAACTTTTTGGGAGGATTTATATTCTTATGTGTTTACTGTTGTTTTGCAGAGTGGACCTATGTTCTTATGTACTTTGAACTCTAAAGTCACACAACACAAAAGCCAATGAACTTTTTTCATTTTTCTTTCACATTTTGAACCACTGAGCTTTTTTTAAGGTGAACTTATATTTTTCATGCACCTTCCCATTTTTTAGATCATACTATATTTCAAAGCCAGCTGTAACACAACTCAGTTATTTTGCATGAACTTTTTTAAGGAAAATCTAGATATATTTACTCAAAGTTCAGTAAAGGATTAAGGGAAATAAATTGTAGTGTCAATTGTGAATCCTCTGCCATTTTAGTGTTGATGCTCAATCCTAATTTCAGCATCATTATCAAAGGAGTTAAAATCCTGATTTGCAAGTACCTCTGGATGCATCAATATAAACTTAGCTAGGACTAGTTATTGTGAAATTAAAACTAAAAAGATTGTCCAATTCTTAGAAACATAACAACAAAGAGGTTATGGGCAGCAGAGCACATGTGCTTACCAAAATTCAAATGCACGCCTATCGCAATCTAAAATAATTATTGGAATCATGAGAATTATAGAGGAATTTCTTCCATTCACAAAATCCATGGCATACATGCTGCAAGTATGGGTGAGAGAGAGGAGACACGAACATGGGGCGGTTGGAGAGTACGGTCGCTAATGTTGCTTGCCGACTTGCAACGGAATACCATAGCCCGACAGGTCGCTGGACAGCCTGGGCGACGGGGTTGGACTGCTGACGGAGCGGCAACCGAACCCGCATTCTGCAGCCCGTTCAACCTCCATTGTGCTGCAGTTCAGAGAAAAAACAAATTAACGGGAGAAGAGCAGTAGAGAGGGAAGAGGGAAGACGGATGCATGGACTGCTGCTGGTTTTATTGTTGAACCGCAGCTAAAGACACGGCAGCTGGGATGCCCTCGCCTCGCGTGCATGGAGTTTTGAGCAGAGGCGGCGATCAGACCTCACACTCATGGCGGCGAGGAACGCGTGCGCCCAGCGGATCCGGCGAGCTGGGAAGCCCGTGGCGGGGGTAGCCGCGGGGGAGGACGAGGCACGGTGTGGCCAAGGCGGCCGACGCGCTCGACTACGGGATCCAGCAGGAGGTGCGCAGTGGAGGGAGGGAAGGAGGTGGCCGGAGCAAGGGGAAGAGGTGGCCGGCAGCGGGGAAGAAGACGGTCTGCATCCACTAGGCGACCGTCGTCGACGTGGGGGAAGGAGGAGGCCGACGCTGGGGTAAGGAATGCGGCCGGCCGTGGGGGAGAGGGAGGCGGCGCGTGGGAGCAGGGGGCGGCGGGCGGCGGCACGTGGGAGCAGGGGGGCGGCGGGTGGCGGCGCGTGGGAGCAGGGGGCGGCGGCCGACGGCGCGTGGGAGAAGGGGAAGGCGGCCGCCGGTGCGTTGGAGCAGGGGCGGAGCCATCGGGGAGGGTGGGTTCGAGAATATGCTGGGGAGTGGGTGGGCTTTCTCTGTGATTTGGGTGGGGGTGCAGCAACGGGTTTTGCAAAATGGATCGGGCCCTTATACGGGTGAGGGGTAACAGAATAATATTCTGTTACCGGTAACAAAATAGCCTTGTCCTATATATGTACACACACACACATATATATATATATATATATATACATATATATATATATATATATATATACATATATATATATACACATATATACATAAACACTATTCTGATCACGGGATGAGAATAATATTCTGATCACAACCTGACCTGCCCCACTAGTAGTACGTTGAACTTCCATGTGAACTAGGTTGAACTTCCGCCAACATTGCCCAAATGGGGCTTGTGATATACCGTTGGAAAGCTATGGACACCAGTATCATGACCCAACTTAAATTTTTGGGAAAATGTAAGCGGTTTAAGAGCAGTTTTGAAAACCGTTTTTTCTTCACACAAAAAACGTGAATCGTATTTTCGATCGCATTTCTAAACCGTTTATCGAAATGAGGCATATAATATGGCGTTGGAAAGCTGCTGCAAAACCGCTACTTTCACATGTTGAAAGTTTTCTCTAATTATCTATATCTAAAGAGTAATTTCATAAAACATAAAATTTCGCAAACCGAACAGCCGAGTTCATATTTTCGATGTCATGTCTAAACGGCTAATCCAATTGAGGCATATGATATGGCGTTGGAAAGCTTATGAAAATGCGCTACTCTTCCATTTTGAAAGTTTTTTCAAATTTTGAACGGTTTAAGAGTAATTTAGAAAAAGGTACAAGTCCTACCGAGTTTGTATTTTCAATCTAAGTTTTTAACCGTCCATCCGAATGCAGCAAATAATATGGCGTTGGAAAGCTTGAACAAATGCGAAACTTTTTGGTATGTGTTATTTCTCCCAATTCTTTACGGTTTTAAGTCAGTTTCGAAAATGGCGAAAAACGTATTTTTGCCGTATTTTCTACAAACTTTATCAGAATGGCGCAAATAATATACCGTTGAAAAGCTATGGAAAATGCGAAACTTTTTCATGTTGACAGTTTTCTCTGATTCCCAACCGTTTTCAAGTAATATCAAAAATGGCGAGATGATTCGTTCTGCCTTTATCGCGAAACAGATTCGCCAAAAATGCATCGCGTGAAGTACCTGAACTTCTCGGTACGAAACCTTGAACTTCACTCTAGTTTTCGCGTGCTTTTTTTTGCCCGTAGCTCTCCATCCACGCACCGGAACACTCACCGGAATTGAGCAAGTGATATACCGATGGAAAGCTGCTGTAAACAAGCAAGTTTCCCATGTTGATCAGTTTTTCATACTCGCGACGGTTTTAAAAGTTTTTCATCCAAAATTCATTCAGTGTAGTAGTTGAACTTCCAGCTGTTTTTACGTTGAACTTCTTGATGTTCTCACTCTGACGTATTTTTAATAACGATGAAAATTTGAGTTTTCTATAATCATCGAACTTCTTCATCTTTTTAATATGGTCTTCTTGGATTTATATCTTAAATCATTTTTTATGAATAAAAATATTTTAAGACACCAAAACAACATTTGTGTGTGTGTGTTATGCATTGGTATGCACATCAAACCACGTCATCTTTAGAAATTGAACTTCTTCTTTTTCTTTTTATTTTCTTTCAACATTGTTTAGCACGTCGAACCACATCATCTTTAGAAATTGAACTTCTCCTTTTTTTTCTTTCAACATTGGGTTGCACGTCAAACCGCTTCATCTTTAGAAATTGAACATCTCATTTTCTTTTTGTTTTCTTTCAACATTGGTTTAAACGTTGAACCGCGTCATCTTTAGAAATTGAACTTCTTCCTTTTTGTTTTCTTGCATGTTTTACCTTGCATGTTTAAATTTATTTTGAACTTGCTGAGATAACACACTTGACCTTCTCGAACACTAAATTTTGACCTTCGCAACATAAATTAAAGTCAAACTTTTGACCTACAGAGCATGTATAATTTTCTCCACTTTTTCAAAAATAAGCGCTAAATTCGCCCTGTTAGTTTGACTTGAACTTCTGCTGCACATGAATAAGCTGTTGAAAACGCGCAACTTTCCTACTCCATTATTTAAATTTGAACTTCTAGTTTTTTAAGAAACGAGATTTTTAAAAAACTTTTTTACTTGTTACTTTTATTCTAATTTGAACTTCTAGATTTTTATAACAGGAGATCATGATTTCTGCATTCATCGCGAATGGAAATGCACTGCATGAATTAGCTGAACTTATCGGGCTTGTCTGTTTGAATTTCACTCTTTTTTGATGTGTTATTTTAGCCCGTAACTACCAAATCACTTACCAGAATTGAGCAAATGATATACCGATGGGAAGCTGGTGAAAACATGCAACTTTTTCGTGTTGATCAGTTTTTCATACTCGCGACTATTTAAAATATTTTTTAATGCGTAAAAAATGTGTTTTTAGCGATATACATAAAATTTTTAAACCATTCATCTGAATATAGCATATAATATACCACCAAAAATCTTGTGAATAGGAGCACCTTTTTCATGTAGATAGACATTACAATTTTTTGTCGTTTGAGAGCAGTTTTAAAAATGGAAAAAACAACGTTGTTTCCCCCCCTGTTTTTTACATGTATTTGTAGGTCGAATGTCTCGCACTAGAGATCTTGAACTTCACCGAGAGGAGCACATGAACTTCTTGCAGCAAACCTTTATAAGCTTTTTATTTTCTATTATTATATTCCTATCTGAAAAGCATTTCGTGTAGTAGTTGAACTTCCCGCTGTTCTCACCTTGAACTTCTGTCACATATTTATGTTCAACCTCTCTCACAAGAATTTTTGAACTTTCTCGGGCCGAGCACTTGAACTTCTAGCAAAAAACTTTTTATCATTTGCTTTTTCAATTTTTTTCATACAAAATGCACACCATGTAGTACGTGAACTTCTGGCAGTCATTAGTCGGTTACACGAAAATATCTAAGTTTTTTATAGACATTGGACCGCTCTACCTTTTTTATTCGAACTTCATTGTGTATTTTTTGAAATGTGAAAATTCGAGGTTCTTTGTTATTTGAAATTGAACTTATCGGTTTTATTCTTTAGTAACTAGAAAAATCCATTTTTTTCAAATAAATATCAAATTGCTCCGCTTTTTCCAATTAAACTTCTTGGTTTTATTCTCTAGTAACGTAAAAATCTGAGTTTATTTATATACATTAAACTACTCCATTTTTCAAAATTGAACTTCTTGGTTTTAATCTTTAGCATTGGGAAAAATCTTAGTTTTTATAAACATTAAAGAACTTCATATTTTTTAAAATTTTGGACTTATTGGTGTTATTCATTAGTAAGAGGAAAAGTCCTAGTTATTTAATAAACATCGAACTACTCAATTATTTAAAATTGAACTTCTAGGTCTTATTTTTAACAAAACAAAATCTGTTTTTATAGACTCTTTGAACTTCTCGATTTTTTCTAGTTGACCTTCTTAATATTGTAATAAATATTGAACTTCTCCATTATTTAAATTTGAACCTCTAGTTTGTTTTCTTCAAATGGGGAAAATATTATTTTTTTGTATATTTTTTAACTGATCTGCTTTTTAATTTGAACTTCTTCGTTTATTTTTATTAAAGGTGAAAATCCCTGTTTTCTAATTAACAAAGAACTTCTTCGCTATTTCAATTTGAAATTCTATTTTTTCAAACAAGTGTTCAATTTGTGCATGTTCTCATATTTTTTTACTGTTCACTTTAGTTACATGATGTTTGACAATGGAACATTTTGGTAAAACCCTGGATTCACAAGGTTCACTTGTCAATTGATATTTTTCATGTGTTCAACTCTCTTTTCGAACTCACAATGGAAAATAACAGAGAAAATGTTATGTTATCGTAGGCATTACAATGAACACCTATAGAGCATCCAAATCTAAAGTGCACACAAGCAGCAGCCCGTGATAGTGAGTACAAGTAGTCCACTGGTAATACTAGTAGCAGCAACTTGTGCTTTGACGCCTGCAACTCGTGCTCTTTTTTGTTTTGCAATTTTTTCTGAAGTATCTCTGAAATTGTAACCAACATATGAAAACCCCACTTTTTAACCCACACTGACACTATTGAACTTCAGAAAAGCAGTGTAGAACTAGAACAAGACAACACAATTTAACTAACTAAATAATGGGGGGAGATAGCAGAAGGACGTATGTTGTTTCCCATGCTAGTGAAACCTTGGTCATTCAGTCAATGCTAAAGTAGATCGGGAAGAACGCACACACAAAAAGACGTACAGTCATACACATATATGTGGAGAGAGAAATTATATGTGCACACACTTAGTAATAGACGAAGCTTCCTGGAAGTACTACATGAACTTCTCTGTACAGATTTTCTTTCTCATGTTCACATGCACATCAGTTTTCCAAAACAAAAGTTTAGGAGAATACAGTTGGGGAAAAACTCTACAGAATGTGTACTGAAACATCATGCTAGGAAGTAGATTCTTTTTGTGAACTTTTTGCAACAAATTATAACTCTATGTGCAGGTCTAAAGACCATCACGAGTTCTTTTCCGTCCCAGCAGTGAATCGGCCTAGTCAACATACCCACCAATAGGGATTTTGCTACAGAGTTCCAAATTGCAGAATGACAAAATCAATCAACGTAGAACTTCCTCTGTGTTGTTGTTGCATCTCCTACAGAACAAATCAAAAGATACAGTTAGAATGTACGATTTTTTTGGCCAAGTGCTGACTGCTCTACTCTCAACCTAATGGAGCTCGATCATCATTTGTGCCCATAATACAGATAAAAAACAAAGCCAGTTAGCCTCATTAGCGAGCCATACAGCAGAGTTGAACGGCCTAATGTGGCAGCGTTGGCTGGCTTGGACACATCAACGTCAAAGCGGTAGTTGGAGAAGGTGGATGGGGAACTACACAAGCTCCATCCAAGAGGCTCTATGATGGCGTCTGTATCGTTCCACTAGCACAGTGGTTTGGAGGTCAAGCACGGCCCCTGTGGCTGACCGGGAGCAACCTTTCTCGCGTGATGCGATGGACGGTGGAGACATGGAGGCCGGACGCAGGTGGCAGCGCGATACAGATTTGGTGGCAACAACAGGTGTGGGTAGAGGTTGCTGTGGAGGATTTGACGAGCCTCGTTGGCGGTTCTACTGTCTCGTGCACTGAAGTTCAATCACCCTGGCATTGTCGCTCCGGTGGGGAGCTGCCGATGCGGAGAAACTACCTCAGCAAGTTCAAGTCGACCTTCGCAAGAAGAACACCCTGTGCGTGCTGGTGGCCGGAGTGGCGTGATGATGTGGTGGCATGGAGCTTCACTAAAAGGGGGCACAAAAGGAGGGATGGGACCCAGAAGGGGGGTGGCGCACCTTGCCGGAGATGGAGGGGCTGGAGCAGCTGATCCATGGATGCACCTTCCTCCGGGAAGGTCAAGGTGGCCCTTGGGTGAAGGTCGATGTGGCAGGCCAGGACAGGCGGGGGTGGGGGATCCCGACGGTGCGAGGCGGCGGCCAGCATCAGCTCCAGGAAGGAAGAAGGGCATGCGTGGATCAGAGGCGATGGGGCAGGGGAGCTCCATCATGGCGGAGGCTTGGGAGGGTTCTCTCCAGGGAAGTGGCGAGAGGAGGAACATGGGGGGTTGCCGAATAGCTTCGCCGGTGGGATCTGATAGGAAGTGGATGCGCCTGGTGTTTCCAGTGGCGCC
>NC_041385.1:180971527-181080178 GCF_002162155.2 Triticum dicoccoides | reverse complement strand
ACAAGGGACACAATCATATTTTCAGGCAAACAGTATAAATATAGCCTTATAATAAAAATAAACATTGTTTTTACAATGACTCGATTCATCACTCGAACAAAACATTCTTCGAGCATTGCGCCTCTAACTAGGCGGGCACCCTCTGTGACCTGCACCAAGTAGTGCTCGGCCGGATACTGGCCCCCCACCGGATCCTGGCCCGCTATAATGGTGGCATCCATATCCGTCCAATAGGCTTTAACGTGGGCAAGAGCCATCCGTGCACCCTCTATACACGCCGACCTCCTCATGGCATCGATCCGAGGCACGGCCCCAAGGAATTGTTGCACCAAACCAAAGTAACTGTCCGGCTTAGGCCCCTTCGGCCAAAGATGGTCTATTACAGACCGCATTGCAAGACCGGACAGCCTATGAAGCTCCGCTACAGCAGCCATCTTGTCACTTAACGGCAGCGGGCGAGTGGGAGCATTGAATTACGACCAGAAAAGCTTCTCCACTTCCTTATCACCATGATCATCGAAGAACTTGGCAGCGTCAGCTGTACTCTTCGCCAAATCCGCATACGCGTCCGCAGGACTCCAGTGCCCATCCAGGGGAGCGTACTTCGGATCGAAAAACTTCGTCCGCAGCAAGTAGGAGCCCCCAGCCGCAATTTTACCGGCCTGTTGAAGCTCCTCACGCGCACCCCTAAGCTCAGTCCGTTTTTCCTTGTTGGCATTCAGTGCCTTGTTCAGATCGGCCGAACTATCCTTATGCTCCTTTTTAAGGAGCTCATATCGGTCAGCGGCAATTTTTAACTCCAAAGCCATTTCGGCTATCTTTTCCTCGCTTCAGTGATGAGCAGCCTATTCGGCTCTCAACTCCTCGGCCGCCTTTAGGGCAGCCGCATCACTAGCGCGAGCTCGTTCCTTGGCCTGGGCAAGTTCCGCCCTCAGGGATTCCACGGCAGCAGCACCATCTGCAGTCCAAACATATTACATTAATATCATGCCGCCTTCATATTTTCTATATAAAGGAAGGCAGAGCACATACCTTGTACTTTGTCCAGCCACTCGTTCACCAGCGTGATATCGGCATCGATCGATCCAATCTGCCTCGTCAGTTCGGCAACTTCAACGGACTGGCCGGTGGCCGGACCCACAGGTACCTGCACATATTCACAGCTCAATCATTGGTTTATGATCCCCCGTTTGCCGCCTAGGGGGGCAACCAGAGTCTCAGGGGCTACTATCTATATGGAGCACACCTAGCGCGTGCCTCACAGCCAAAGAAATAGTGTATGCTTTATTACATACCTCAAAGCCTCTAAGCAGGCTTGTGAATGCTTCATTCAAACCGCTTGTAGCGGATGAAATCTTCTTGAGCACCGCGCTCATTAATGAGTGGTGCTCCTCCGAGAGCGCAACTCGCTCCAGTAAGCCCATCAGTACGTCTGACCGGACGTCGAACTGCGCCGGACCCTTCCAATCGCCCCCCGTGGGAGCCAAATGCTCCGGGCTTAGGGCGGCTGACGCATCGGCTCCCGGCTTCGGCAGATCCGGACTCCTCCGTGACGACACCTCGGTGTCGCCCGCTTCATGAGTCGGAGAGGTGGGTGGGGTCTCGCTCTCCATCATCTCCGGAGGAAGATCCCCCGAAGACGAACTCTGTCGAGAGGAGCTGCTAGCCGGACTGCACCAGGCGAATCCTGGTTACTGATCTAGGAGAAACATAGTACCTTCAAATTAATGATTGACTTACAGCTCGGTGGAGGGCTGGCCCGTTGGCGGGCATGACGCGGTGAGGATGCCCGTCGCGGCAGAGCCCCTTGGTGATGCCTTCTTCCCTTGCTTGGGCATCTCTGCCTCAAAGTCTTTGGAGGCGGCCCTCTTCTTCCCACGCGGGGAGGAGGCCTTAGTATTCCCTTCCCGACTATCCTCCTTAGGGGAGGTAACAATTCCCCCGGTTCGGATGCGTAGCGTGTGGAGTTCGGTTTCTTCGTTCTTCCCCTTGTCTTTCCCCGAGGGCATTCTGCTGAGTACCCGGTCGAGCATCTTGGCCATGCTAGGGCCAGGCGAGCCTTCGGGAAGTGGCACCGGACACCTGATTCTCTCCGCCTTGCTGAGCCATTCCTGGCCACGGATGATTTTCAGAATAAGCAATTATGACAAATGCAAAACAAGGTGTTCGGTGTCAAGATTACTTATTTGGGTATCTAGGCGATTGCAGCTTAGGCCTGCATCCTCGGTGGTGTCCGGACACTCTACTTTCTGTCCGAAGAATAGTTTGCACACCTCTTCAAGCTTCAAGCCGAAGAAGTACTTGACAGTCCGCGAACCCTCCGGATTGAACTCCCACATCCGAAGAGTCCGGCGTTGGCACGGCAACATCCGTCGGATTAACATCACTTGCATTATGCTGACGAGGTTAATGTCCCTCTCAAGAAGCTCCCGGATGCGATTCTGCAGTATTGGTACATCACCAGCGGGCCCCCAATTCCGCCCTACGTCGGTCCAAGACTCTAGTTGTGACGGAGGGCCCGAGCGGAACTTGGGAGCAGCCACCCACTTTGTGCCTGTGGGAGCCGTGACATAAAACCACCTCCGTTGCCATACATCGGATACTTCTGGGAAAGAACCCTCTGGCCATGGGGCATCGGCGTTCCTGCTTATTACGGAACCTCCGCACTCCACATGTCGCCCCTCGATCATCTTCAGCTTCACATTGAAGGTCTTAAGCCATAAGCCGAAGTGTGGAGTGACGTGGAGAAGGGCCTCGCACACGATAATGAATGACGAGATATGGAGGATGGCGTCTGGAGCCAGGTCATGTAAATCCAATCCATGGTAGAACATGAGCCCCCTCACAAATAGGTCGAGGGTGAAGCCCAAGCCGCGGAGGAAGTGTGGGATAAAAACGACGCACTCATTAGGCTCTGGTGTGGGGATGACCTGCCTTGGAGCAGGAAGCCTATGCTGGATATCGGCGGTCAGGTATCCGACCTCCCTAAGCCTCGCAATGTCTTCCTTTTGAATCGAGGAGGCCACCCACCGGCCTTGAGGGACAGATCCAGACATATTGGAGGGTCTGGGGTGTTGAAGCTTGGGTTTCGGGTGTTAGAACTCGAGGTGCGAGAAGGCACGAGGAAGGTGGAAAAGAGGCATAGGCCTCGACCCCTTTATAAAGAGGGAGAATATCAAGAGTCCTCGATGTGACCGTTTGAGGCTTATCTAAAAACACATGGAGTTATACCAACGGCCGTCGTGGGGTCACGCACGCCCATATTAATGGAAAATCCCGTAATAAGAGGAACACGATCTCTGCCTCGATGGGACGTGCCAATAAAACCGCCTCGTAACACGAGTCATGGTGGGGTAAGGGACGCCGGTTCGCATTGGACCATTCCATGATGCATGGGCACGACACACGAAGATTGCCAGCAGATCAAACTTATGCCATGTGAAGATCACCTTGCAGATCCGGACACGGTTTACGTGTTCGATAACCACTTTGGAGTATTCGGAGAAGGAACCCGTCTTGCAATGCCGGAGACAATATTGCGTGCCGGACTCGTCGTTATTGAAGCCTGGTTCAGGGGCTACTGAGGGAGTCCTGGATTAGGGGGTATCCGGACAGCCGGACTGTGTACAACGTCCGGACTATTGAAGCATGAAGATACAAGACTCAAGACTTCGGCCCGTGTCCGGATGGGACTCTCCTTTTGCGTGCAAGGCAAGCTTGGCGATCCAGATATTGTGTTTCCTTCCTTGTAACCGAATCCATGTAAACCCTAGCCCTCTCCGGTGTCTATATAAACCGGAGAGGTTGGTCCTTAGAAGGCCAATCACAATTACAATCATACCATCATAGGCTAGCTCTTAGGGTTTAGCCTCTACGATCTCGTGGTAGATCTACTCTTGTACTACCCATACCTTCAGTATTAATCAAGCAGGAAGTAGGGTTTTACCTCCATCGAGAGGGGCCGAACCTAGATAAACATCCGTGTCCCTTGCTTCCTGTTACCATCAGCCTTGACGCACAGATCGGGACCCCCTACCCGAGATACGTCGGTTTTGACACCGACAATGACCTTTTGTGATAATATCCTCAGACTTGACTGACGGTAATTCTGACAGAAAATTTTTGCTCATGACCGGCTATCCTTTGGTGATTCACATAATTGAGGGCACATGCTTCGAGATTGTTATTTCACCTTCTGATTGCTCATTTTGTCGGTATGTCCATGAGGATAGTAGGCTATGTGATGCTTTACCCTGGTTGCTGGAGTCAAACTGTTGAATTGACCCTTAGTCTGACTTGACAGACACGGATTTTTTATACTGACAAATCTGAGCATATACTGTTAACTGAGCAGGTTGTCTGGATATGGGTCCTTACCAAAATTGAGTAGACCTCGTAGATGAATATTCATGGTGATCAATACTGACTCAGACTGTCCGGGGTATCTGCACTATGCAACAATTTTCGTACCTGCGTCACCAGTCTTGCTCCTTCATTATTATTTTCTTTGTTTGGGTCCTTGGTTGAAAGAGTCGGGTCATAGTGCTTCTTCGTATGACCATAGGTACTGTCGGTGCAATTCTTCGGCAATCATAACTTATCCTCATTCTTCTGACATGGTAATATTGTTTAAATGGCAGGTTCATCACTTCTCAAGTTCTGACCGCTGGGAAATGATCATCCGAACCCAAAGAAAGAAGACAAGGGCTCATCAAGATCATATTCCAGGTTCACAGGTACTTGTACTGAGCTCATTGATGTTGTCAATACTCATAATCCTTTGTCACACTGCGACGTATACTGGCTTTCTTCTCTTAACAATCTTCGCGTGGTTGTCAGATCCTTGTCCGAGTGACTTGCAAGTCCTAGCTGGTATGCTTACCTCATATATATGAGAATCCGATTGCTGAGATAGAAGTGCTCTGACTGATTCTTACTTCTGACCAAACTGTTGTGGATCTGATTCTTGGGATGCACTGCCAATTGCTGTCAGTTCACTGGGTATTATATTGTACCAATGCCTTACTGAGGAAGATTGGATGGCTTGTGCTCGAAACTTTCATCGGACAGCTTGACGTAGAAGACTGGATATCGTGCTTCAGAAGCTTACCCCCTTAAAGACTTTGCTGGGGAAAGACTCGGTACCTTATGCCGGAAGCTTTTGCGGTTGCTTACTGAAGAAGGCAAAGTACCTTGCACGGGAAAGCATCCCTGTATCATACTGAGGAATATAGATGAATCTTGCCTTGGAAGCTTCTCGGGTTGCTTGCGAGGGAAGAGTGGGTTGCTTACACCAGAAGCATCTCATTGTGATATGCGGACTGATTACCACATAATACATGCCATCTTAATATTTCTGTTGTGTATTTCTTGTATGAAACGGGGTTTTGCAGGATTATCCTCCTTTCTGAGTATATGGCACATTCTTGCTTGCTTCCAGGCATATCGTGTTTCAAAATCATCCTTAACAAAGAATCAAACTTGTATCTGAGCCATGCCTTTGACTGATAATATTCTGTCAGTCTTGCACACAATTTATCTTCTTGCTGATTTGATCATTTCTGCTATGAAGAGTGCACAATGAGGCAAACTTGATTATTCAGTATCATGATCAGATATTTCCAATCTCAATACAATCGGCTGCAAATTCCATACTATTGTGAGGAGGACACACTAATGCAAACTCGATATTGACAGTTCATCCAGGGTTTCTTTTGCATTCAGACGAGATATTCCAAATTCTAACGCAGTGGCCTGATAATTCCATTCTGTTTAGCTGAGTTATCAAATATCTGCATTTCTTGCTAACTCTTCGGGTCCAGTGTCGGTTGATGAACAACTTTAATAAGGGGAAAATTTTGTAACACCGAAGGCCCAAAGAAACAATAGAAACAACGAAAATAAAAGCACACAAGCATGCTAATAATATAACTAATCAAGCAATCACATATTACGGCTACTAACAACAATAATATGCATGCATTCCTAAGCACACAAATCTTGTGGAAACTCCAGCATTACGGTATAATATGCTATGGCGGTGTGCACGAAAGTGACATCCAGGTGTGGAAGGAGTTGGCGTAACCAAAGCTACACCAAGCGCGAGCTGAACACCTAAAAGTGCAACTATCCCTAGGTGGTTTTGGTAATTCATAACAACATATAGCTCGTTGAGCTAATACTATTCCAAGACTATTATTTCAGGAAAGCTCAATGAATGGCATGGCATGGATGATGAAAGTGGATCCCTCAAAATATCAAGGACAAAGGATTGGCTCAAGCTCAAAAGCTCAAGACTCTTCATTTTACATTTTAGTGATCAAAGATCACATTGAGTCTATAGGTAAAGCCAATACTATCAAGGAGGGATGAGGTGTTGCTTCATGAGCCTCTTTCTTCATGTGCTTAGTGATATGCTCCAAATACCCTCAACTACTTTCTGACATCCACAAATGACCTAAACCCAAAGTCAAAATTGGTCCCATCGATTTTTTCTATCCGGCGCCACCGAGTTCAAATGTCATAGCCACTGCCACAAACCCTAGGCAAATCGGTCTTACCGATAGGGATCTCGGTCTCACCGAGATGGGGTTGTAATCTCTCTGTTTCCCTTCATAACGTTTTGGTCTAACCGAAGTGAGCGATCGGTCCCACCGAGATTGCAATGTAAACTCCCTATTTCCTTTTCGTAACATTTCGGTCTCACCGAAATGAGCAAATCGGTCCCACCGAGTTTACCTGACCAACTCTCTGGAAAGCTTATTACCAAAATCGGTCTCATCGAGTTTGTGTAACCGGTCTTACCGAGATTACGTTATGCCCTAACCCTAACCATATCGGTTCTACCGAGTTGCATGTCAGCCCCACCGAAAATCCTAACGGTCACTAGGTTTACTAAATCGGTCTGGCTGAGTATGTTGAATCAGTCCCACCGAGTTTGGTAAATTGTGTGTAATGGTTTGATTTTGTGTGGAGGCTATATATACCCCTCCACCTCCTCTTCATTCGTGGAGAGAGCCATCAAAACAAACCTACACTTCCAACTTACCATTTCTGAGAGAGAACCACCTACTCATGTGTTGAGGCCAAGATATTCCATTCCTACCATATGAATCTTGATCTCTAGCCTTCCCCAAGTTGCTTTCCACTCAAATCTTCTTTCCACCAGATCCAAATCCCATGAGAGAGAGTTGAGTGTTGGGGAGACTATCATTTGAAGCACAAGAGCAAGGAGTTCATCATCAACGCACCATTTGTTACTTCTTGGAGAGTGGTGTCTCCTAGATTGGCTAGGTGTCACTTGGGAGCCTCCGACAAGATTGTGGAGTTGAACCAAGGAGTTGTTCACGAACTGCTTCCTTATCAAATACAGCTTCTTGTAGGTCCATCTTAACTTCTTGATGTAACACTCCAGATCCTGGTGATACACCGGTTAAGGTTAAAGTTGCATCCTTTGCTGATGGGTGCTCCATCAGCTTTCTACCATCCAATCTTTCCATGCATTTGCATGCTTAACTCAGCTCGGTGACAATAGCATAAGCGGGCGATAACATCATGGATAACCGTGTTTATGCCCATGTTACTGCCATGAGCTATCATTCCATAGTTCATATCTCCTGCCTAGGTTCGATACACCTTGATCTCGGGTATTGACAACTTCCATAGTCTGCCAAGTTCCATAAGTGTAGCCTTCCTTGGTCATACCAAATCTGGGATTTCTTCATATTCTCCTAGTCTTCGGAGTTTTCACCGTTGTAGTTTCCATTATCATAATGTATGGTAAAATCCTCTTCATTCCGAATGGTCTTAGTTATCCGATATCTGGTCCTTCTTGGAGTGGTCTCATCATTCGAATCCTCAGGGGGTCAAAAGGGGAAAAGGGGTATGGTCTCACTAAAAGGGAATTTCGAATAAGCTTAGAAGAGAAGAGAGGTAAAAGATCCTTTTGAAAAAGAAGGTTGTAGAGAAAAATCTTTCCTATGGGCTTGCCAGTTTCTAGGGTCACGTCCTACAGTCAACCTGGCTCTGATACCATCTTGTAGCGACCCGACCCGAATGGATCAAGTCTCTGTGCTTACGTGTCATCCCTGGATCGGTATGCTGACACACACAGTACTCGAGGATTTATAACAGAGGTAAATCACATGTATAAAATAACGTAAATACTATTACCTCAATCCAAATAGCGGAAGTAACAAGGTTGTGGATTCCCATCAACACCAACGGCAAAGTTGAGTATAGGAAATCGTAACCCTAACGTATCACTTACTCGTCGTAAGATCCTACAACATGAGACGTTGCAGCCACAGAGGGTCAGTACATTGAATGTACTGGCAAATTCACACCATAGAACAATGATGAATAAAGGCTATCACTACATGCATATTTGGCTGGTGGGAAAAGCTCTATGGTTACAGTGTTTTTGCGAAAAGCCACTTTTCCCTACTACAAAGGAATAAATTTATTTAACTATCATGGTGGTTGTTAAACATTGAGAATGGTTGACAGCATTCTCAATCCCAATTAAAAAGTACTCATTAAAACCCAACAATATTGATTATAGTAACATGATGAGATTCACAGGAAAATCAAGTACTAGATACTCAAGATGTCCATAACCGGGGACACGGCTAATCATGATTACTTTGTACACTCTGCAGAGGTTTGCGCACTTTTCCCCACATGACTCGATCGCCTCCGTTGATTTCTCGCACTACATGGTGTTTGAGAAACGGATGACCGAGACATAGTCTTTCAGAAGCACTAGCACCTTACAAGAGGGGTACACCGTACAAACCTACATCCCCTACATCTTCTAGTCCACCCCGTAAGAGTTCGCACAACTTAGTCAACTATGCTAGAGCCCATAATAGCATGTGGCTGCACACGGAAGTTTCTAGTTTGAATAATCTCATGATCCCTTTGAGCCTGGGTGGCGGTCCAAAGAAATACAGGCAAGTCCTGGAAACCCAGGTGCCTAGATAGGCAAGTCTTGGAGTAACCAGGTGCCTCAATCCACCCAGATGTGTGTTTAAGTTGCCACCTTAAATAAACCATTAATTAACAATCTCACATCTGTCATGGAAATTCACTCACCCAATCCACGTCTACTAGCATAGCATGGCATAATAAGCAAACGTAGAAGTAACTCCCAAGGGTTTGAAAATAAAACAGGTAATAGGTGCTACCTCAATCTACTTCCCAAAACCCACAATTTAATTCAGATCCTAATCATGCAATTGTTTGGAGGATTGAACTAATGCAATGAAAACTGTGTATGAAAGGGATATGATCAAAGTGTGAACTTGCCTGCAATGTTGATGAAGATGATTCGCACTCAAAACTCTTGATAGTTCTACTCGTCACACTCCGGTCAATCTATCGCGATCAAGCAATGGTAACCACACATAAGCAATCACTCAAAAGATCAGAAAGAACGAAGAGTACGATTCGGAAAACATCAAAACCAATCAAATAACTCTTGCAACATAAAGAATTTTCTAACAGTACCAAAATTAAGTGAATTTGGCCTTATCAGAAAGTTTAGGTCAAGAACTTCGAGTTGCAAAAAGAATCACTCAAATCGGAGTTATAAAACTCAAGTTATGATCAAACGAAGTTCAAATTCAAATCTGATCTAATTCAAAATTTAAACTTTCAAAAACATGTTTGAGCTGTTTTACTGGATAGAGGGGATCATAACGAAGAAGTGGGCGTTGGTTTCGTTTGATTTGGACAAACGAGCAAAAAGTTGTGATCGTTTGAAAAACAGGGGCTAAACTGCAATTAAAATACTTACAAACAGGTCCCTGGACACACAAACAAATCTAATATGAACGTTCGCTGCCGAGGCGTTAACCCGCGAACACTCACTATTTAACAAATATCGGAAAAAAACGAAACGCCATCTAATCCTAACCGTAGGTTCAAGATCAGACGGTCGAGAGGGGGCTCCGGGGTGTACCGCGGTGGTGGGGGTCGCCGGCGACGAAGAAGAAGACGACAGCGGCGTCGGGGTCGTCGGCGTGGCTGCTCCTGCGGTCCTCCAGCGTGGCCGCGGGGTCGGGTAGGTGCGGCGCGTGGCGCTGAAGTCGATGGTGGCGGCGGCGCTCGTCTTCGGCGACGGAACGGTACGGCAGCGGCAAGTGGATCTCGCCGGCGGCGGCGGATCCCGGCGAGTGCGGCGGCGGACAGAGAGGGGAAAATGGGGCCGGGGCGGCGGATCTCGCCTTTTAAAGGGCGAGGGGAGGAGGTGGCGTGGAGAAGGGGGTGCGAGGAGGCCGGGGCGAAGACGGCAGCGCGCTCGGGAGGCGTGCGGGCGGCGGACTCCTCCCAGAGTCGGAGGCGGCGGCGCGGGCGCTGGGCCGTGGCCTGGCCTAGTGCTGGGCCGGCCCAGTCGGAGGGAAGAGAGTTCTTTTTTTTAAACAACACAGAGAAACAAAAATAAAACAAACGAAATAAACATTTTATATAGGCATATAATGTATCAAAATTTTCAGAAAAAGATTTTCTACAATCTTAACATTTTTCTAGAGTCAAATAAAATACTCATGAATTCAAATAAAGCAAAGAGTGCTTCTGCCCTAGTAAAATTCAATAAAAATCATTTTTAAAATACCAAAATTAATTCAAATTTATTTCTCTCCAATTTTCTGATGTAGGGAATCATGTTACCCTATTTTCCATATATTTTATTTTTGGAGAAAAATAATTTGAAGAAAACTCAAATAACTCCAAATTGAAAAATAAATTCAAAAGAACTTTGAATTTAATTGTTTGAAACTCCCAACTCATATTTCATATGTTTTGAAGAAGTCATTTTATCTTCGATCGTGAAAATCATTGAGTTGCATAAAGTTCCTAGGTTGGAAATATTTTCCAAATGAAATTCAAATATTTTCAACACCCCTTGTCATTTAAATAAATTGAAGAAGTCATGTCATCTTCTCTCCAGGGTTTTGTGAAGAAAAGAACTTGAATTCACGAAGATAAGAAAAGCAAAAAATGAAAGTTTTGGGAAAGTCCTTTTATTCCCTCTCATTTAACTTTCAAAAAGTTTCGAATTTCACTCAATCAATCACACAACAATCAAACAAACAATCAATCTATCTATTTATTATAACATTCCAAAATTTAGAATTTTGGGATGTTACAAACCTACCACCCTTAGAATGAATCTCGTCCTCGAGATTCGGAGAGGCTAGCAAGAAATAGGTTAGGGTTTGAGGTCTTCAAAATCCATCGATCATGTCCGGGGTCTGGGGTGCTACCACCCTTAGAATCCTAGTTACGGTTCTGTCAAAACTCTTATACTCCATCCTTATTGTTGGCAGCGTCGATCTTCTCAGATCCTCTGAAAAAATTTCCTTCTCTGGGCTCTTTCGGTGGTGGCATAACCTTTACCGCAGTTCTTCTGTCCTTTCATCTTGGTAAGGTTATTCCGAGACTGGGTCTTCTTAGCTGACGGGTCTGGTGCCAATACTAATTAGTTATCGATATCTCATGGTGGTCAACAATTTATGGTTTCTCCTGCAGAAAACGGGTCTGGGTTGAACCTCACCGTATGACCTATGTTTGGCAACAGCGTCCTTGTACAAGGGAAAATACTTATACCATTATAAGGTTCAAACAAGGTTTTGATCGTCGTCTCTCTACTATAGGTAAGTCACTCAGATTTACCATCCCATATAGCAAGGCGAATAATAAGAGTAAGTCGGTATGGTGATCAATCCATCCCGCACCCAAATCATTATCTTGTATATGGTTTAGCGAATCTCGCATTCTAACACTCGGTCATCCTTACAAGCATTGCAGAATTTCTCTTGTCGACGAACCAAGTTCGGATAAATCCATTTATTCTGCAAGCCAAACAAACATCTATCGTTCCTTCACAACTCTCAGGTTTTGCGTAAACTCCTATAGGATCGTCTGTCGATAAAATCGTAACTTCTACCAGGGTTTTTCATTCGGCAAGAATGTGCTTGCTTCTTGGCAGGTACTAGGCCTGTGGGTTATGGCCCATCTCATCACTTGTAATCCTTGAACTCATCATCGCGGGCAACTGATCGTTATTCCAACTTCCAACTTCCTAGTATTCTTAAATCCATCCAATGATACTGTCTCCATCTTCCTTCTGTTGTACCAAACTAAGACGTGATTACTCCGACTCATCATGGAGTCGCCACTGCTCCATACTTCCAACATCATATCTCCTTTATATCCAATAGTAATACATCTATTCATCCTCGTGGGATATCCCACATACCGAGATAAAAACTTATACTTATGAAGTCCATACTCCACTTCGTGGAACATCATTATCCTTTCCAGGGTCAAGCGTCCTTACAGGGGAATATTGGCCATCCCTGCATGGCACTCCTTCAACTGGGAGATGTGAAACACATCATGAACTCCTGACAGTCCTTCGGGTGACTCCAACTCGTTGGCCACATCTCCCATATGCTCCAAAACTCGGTATGGTCCTACAAAACTCGGGGCTAACTTTCCCTTAACTCCAAATAGTTTAACTCTTCACAGAGGGGACACACGAAGACATGCTCTGTCACCAATTTCATAAACTTTCTCCTTGCGTTTTTGAGCCTGCATAACTCTTCTGCCTGGACTGAGCTACCTTCAGTCTATCTCGAATCAACTTAACATTCTCTTCTGACTCCTTGATCACATTTTGTCCAAACAACTGACAGTCTCCAACTTCATCCCACATCAACGGTGTCGGGCTCCTTCTCACATACAACGCTTCAAAAGGGGTCATCTTCACTGGCTTGGTAACTGTTGTTGTATGAGAACTTCGCGTAAGGTAGATTATCATCCCTACTAGATCCATAATCTAGCGCACATGCTCTCAACATGTTCTCCAGAATCTGATTGACTCTCTCGATCTATCCATCTGTCTGCGGATGAAAGGCTGTACTGAACTCTAGCCTAGTACCCAAAGTGTGGTGCAGCTGATTCCAAAACTTTGAGGTAAACTGTGTTCCTCTATCTGATACGATGGTCCTCGGAACTCCATGCAGACATACGATTCTGGGAAAATATATCTTGGCCAACTTCGCACTTGTATAGGTGGTATTCACTGGGATAAAGTGAGCCACTTTGGTCAAGCGAATCATCTACTACCCAGATAGAATCATGTCCCGTTTGGGTTCTGGGAAATCCGGTAATGAAATCCATGCCAAGCTTATCCCACTTCCATTCGGGTATCGGCATAGGCTGTAGTAATCCTGCTGGCTTCTGATGCTCTGCTTTTACTCTCTCTGGCATACATCACCTACGACTACATACTCCGCAATATCCTTCTTCATACCAGTCCACCAGAAACGCTCCTTCAATTCCAAATACATCTTGGTGTTTCCAGGGCGAATTGAATATGGTAAGTCATGAGTCTCTTGAAGTATTTACTTCCTGATCTTTGCATTATTAGGCACATATACATGATCCTTGAACCATAAGGTGTCGTGCTCATGCTTATGAAAACCTCGGTCTTTCCTTTGCTCATTCTCTCTTTTACCTCAGCAATCTCCTTGTCATACTTCTGAGCTTCACGAATCCTTCCCAACAATGTAGACTGAACTTCCATTGGGAACAATCTCCAACCGAAGTTCCGTGAAAATCCTCGACTAACTCCTTTGGTAATCCTCCGCTTATGAGGGTATTCGTCCTTGTTTTCTTTATGGTTGTGTCCTATTTCTCCACAAAGCTTGTATGCACAGGGTTTCTTCATATCACTTCCATAAGGCTTCAACTTCTGGGACACAAACCGAGATTTTTGCAGAGTCAGCTTAAATTCTTCCCAAGCAGTTACTCCTTGCCATCCATTGATGGTTTGGTACATCCTCCACCAAGTAGCAACACCTCTTTCAAAGAACGGAAGAGCATGCTGGGCCATATCCTTTCCGGCTATAGTGTCACTCTCCATATGATCCTCCATGTTCTGAATCCATTGGTCCATCTCCAATTGACTCATCGGTCCAGAAAATATAAGCTCATCTCCATTCATCCTCTATTGGGTCCATGGGTTTGGGGTGGGATAAGAGAGATAGGGAGGGATACACACAATACAAACAAAAATTTTGAAAAGACATATTTTATTGTGGCTGTCGAAAAAACAACAAACAAATGACAGCTCACAATCGTCGCATCTAACGTAAGTATGTAACAGGGGTTGGTCTTCTAATGGCCTATACATCTCAACATCATCAAACTCTTCAAGTCTTGCTCATGTCTCCGGTGGCTCCTTCTGATCATGCTTGTCGTTCTCAAGTTCTTTTGCCAAATCATCTCTGTTGACGCGAAGTCTCTCGTGACGTCCTTTAATATTTAGCAATTGCATTCCAAACTTCTGGGTTCCAACATCCTTGGCATGAACCATGTCCTTCTGTCCTTCTGCTCCGGACTAATCTCAGGTATCTCGAGGTTTTGCTCCTCCAGCTTGGCTACTTTCAGCTTCTGGGTCCTGAGTTGTTCACGAACTGCTTCCTTATCAAATACAGCTTCTTGTAGGTCCATCTTAACTTCTTGATGTAACACTCCAGATCCTGGTGATACACCGGTTAAGGTTAAAGTTGCATCCTTTGCTGATGGGTGCTCCATCAGCTTTCTACCATCCAATCTTTCCATGCATTTGCATGCTTAACTCAGCCCGGTAACAATAGCATAAGCGGGCGATAACATCATGGATAACCGTGTTTATGCCCATGTTACTGCCATGAGCTATCATTCCATAGTTGATATCTCCTGCCTAGGTTTTTCTTCGATACACCTTGATCTCGGGTATTGACAACTTCCATAGTCTGCCAAGTTCCATAAGTGTAGCCTTCCTTGGTCATACCAAATCTGGGAATTCTTCATATTCTCCTAGTCTTCGGAGTTTTCACCGTTGTAGTTTCCATTATCATAATGTATGGTAAAATCCTCTTCATTCCAAATGGTCTTACTTGTCCGATATCTGGTCCTTCTTGGAGTGGTCTCATCATTCGAATCCTCAAGGGGTCAAAAGGGGAAAAGGGGTATGGTCTCACTAAAAGGGAATATTTGAATAAGCTCAGAAGAGAAGAGAGATAGAAGATCCTTTTGGAAAAGAAGGTTGTAGAGAAAAATCTTTCCTATGGGCTTGCCAGTTTCTAGGGTCACGTCCTACAGTCAACCTGGCTCTGATACCATCTTGTAGCGACCCGACCCGAATGGATCAAGTCTCTGTGCTTACGTGTCATCCCTGGATCGGTATGCTGACACACACAGTACTCGAGGATTTATAACAGAGGTAAATCACATGTATAAAATAACGTAAATACTATTACCTCAATCCAAATAGCGGAAGTAACAAGGTTGTGGATTCCCATCAACACCAACGGCAAAGTTGAGTATAGGAAATCGTAACCCTAATGTATCACTTACTCGTCGTAAGATCCTGCAACATGAGACGTTGCAGCCACAGAGGGTCAGTACATTGAATGTACTGGCAAATTCACACCATAGAACAATGATGAATAAAGGCTATCACTACATGCATATTTGGCTGGTGGGAAAAGCTCTATGGTTACAGTGTTTTTGCGAAAAGCCACTTTTTCCCTACTGCAACGGAATAAATTTATTTAACTATCATGGTGGTTGTTAAACATTGAGAATGGTTGACAGCATTCTCAATCCCAATTAAAAAGTACTCATTAAAACCCAACAATATTGATTATAGTAACATGATGAGATTCACAGGAAAATCAAGTACTAGATACTCAAGATGTCCATAACCGGGGACACGGCTAATCATGATTAGTTTGTACACTCTGCAGAGGTTTGCGCACTTTTCCCCACATGACTCGATCGCCTCCGTTGATTTCTCGCACTACATGGTGTTTGAGAAACGGATGACCGAGACATAGTCTTTCAGAAGCACTAGCACCTTACAAGAGGGGTAGACCGTACCAACCTACATCCCCTACATCTGCTAGTCCACCCCGTAGGAGTTCGCACAACTTAGTCAACTATGCTAGAGCCCATAATAGCATGTGGCTGCACACAGAAGTTTCTAGTTTGAATAATCTCATGATCCCTTTGAGCCTGGGTGGCGGTCCGAAGAAATACAGGCAAGTCCTGGAAACCCAGGTGCCTAGACAGGCAAGTCCTGGAGTAACCAGGTGCCTCAATCCACCCAGATGTGTGTTTAAGTTGCCACCTTAAATAAACCATTAATTAACAATCTCACATCTGTCATGGAAATTCACTCACCCAATCCACGTCTACTAGCATAGCATGGCATAATAAGCAAACGTAGAAGTAACTCCCAAGGGTTTGAAAATAAAACAGGTAATAGGTGCTACCTCAATCTACTTCCCAAAACCCACAATTTAGTTCAGATCCTAATCATGCAATTGTTTGGAGGATTGAACTAATGCAATGAAAACTGGGTATGAAAGGGATATGATCAAAGTGTGAACTTGCCTGCAATGTTGATGAAGATGATTCGCACTCAAAACTCTTGATAGTTCTACTCGTCACACTCCGGTCAATCTATCGCGATCAAGCAATGGTAACCACACATAAGAAATCACTCAAAAGATCAGAAAGAACGAAGAGTACGATTCGGAAAACATCAAAACTAATCAAATAACTCTTGCAACATAAAACATTTTCTAACAGTACCAAAATTAAGTGAATTTGGCCTTATCAGAAAGTTTAGGTCAAGAACTTCGAGTTGCAAAAAGAATCACTCAAATCGGAGTTATAAAACTCAAGCTATGATCAAACGAAGTTCAAATTCAAATCTGATCTAATTCAAATTTTAAACTTTCAAAAACATGTTTGAGTTGTTTTACTGGATAGATGGGATCATAACGAAGAAGTGGGCGTTGGTTTCATTGGATTTGGACAAACGAGCAAAAAGTTGTGATCGTTTGAAAAACAGGGGCTAAACTGCAATTAAAATACTTACAAACGGGTCCCTGGCCACACAAACAAATCTAATATGAACGTTCGCTGCCGAGGCGCTAACCCGCGAACACTCACTATTTAACGAATACTGGAAAAAAAACGAAACGCCATCTAATCCTAACCGTAGGTTCAAGATCAGACCGTCGAGAGGGGGCTCCGGGGTGTACCGCGGTGGTGGGGGTCGCCGGCGACGAAGAAGAAGACGGCAGCGGCGTCGGGGTCGTCGGCGTGGCTGCTCCTGTGGTCCTCCGGCGTGGCCGCGGGGTCGGGGAGGTGCGGCGCGTGGCGCTGAAGTCGATGGTGGCGGCAGCGCTCGTCTTCGGCGACGGAACGGTGCGGCAGCGGCGAGTGGATCTCGTCGGCGGCGGCGGATCCCGGCGAGTGCGGCGGTGGACAGAGAGGGGAAAACGGGGCCGGGGCGGCGGATCTCGCCTTTTAAAGGGCGAGGGGAGGAGGTGGCGTGGAGAAGGGGGCGCGAGGAGGCCGGGCCGAAGACGGCGGCGCGCTCGGGAGGCGTGCGGGCGGCGGACTCCTCCCGGAGTCGGAGGCGGCGGCGCGGGCGCTGGGCCGTGGCCTGGCCTGGTGCTGGGCCGGCCCAGTCGGAGGGAAGAGAGTTCTTTTTTTTAAACAACACAGAGAAACAAAAATAAAACAAACGAAATAAACATTTTATATAGGCATATAATATATCAAAATTTTCAGAAAAAGATTTTCTACAATCTGAACATTTTTCTAGAGTCAAATAAAATACTCACAAATTCAAATAAAGCAAAGAGTGCTTCTGCCCTAGTAAAATTCAATAAAAAATCATTTTTAAAATACCAAAATTAATTCAAATTTATTTCTCTCCAATTTTCTGATGTAGGGAATCATGTTACCCTATTTTCCATATATTTTATTTTTGGAGAAAAATAATTTGAAGAAAACTCAAATAACTCCAAATTGAAAAATAAATTCAAAAGAACTTTGAATTTAATTGTTTGAAACTCCCAACTCATATTTCATATGTTTTGAAGAAGTCATTTTATCTTCGCTCGTGAAAATCATTGAGTTGCATAAAGTTCCTAGGTTGGAAATATTTTCCAAATGAAATTCAAATATTTTCAACACCCCTTGTCATTTAAATAAATGGAAGAAGTCATGTCATCTTCTCTCCAGGGTTTTGTGATGAAAAGAATTTGAATTCACAAAGATCATAAAAGCAAAAATGAAAGTTTTGGGAAAGTCCTTTTATTCCCTCTCATTTAACTTTCAAACAGTTTCGAATTTCACTCAATCAATCACATAACAATCAAACAAACAATCAATCTATCTATTTATTATAACATTCCAAAATTTAGAATTCTGGGATGTTACACTTTGCATGCTTGCTTGAATTGTGTGATGATTGCTTGACTTGTCCAAAGATAGCTAAAATCTGCCAAACTCTAAAAGTGGGAAAAGGTTAAGTTTTTAATTGATCAAGTAGTCTAATCACCCCCCCTCTAGACATACTTCAAGGTCCTACAAGTGGTATCAGAGCTTGGGTCTCCATTTGCTTTGATTTCCATAGCTTTTGGTGGTCATAGCCTTGGTTTCACAACCTAGGAGAGTATGGCGTCTAGCAAGGGAAATTATCACCGTAGAGGTCCTTACTTGGATGGTACTAATTTTGCTAGTTGGAAGCATAAGATGAAAATGCATATTCTCAGACATAACCCCGCCATTTGGGCTATTGTGTGTATTGGCTTGCAAGGTGAATTATTTGATGGGAGAGAGCCAAATCGTGAAGCTAGCGTGGAAGAGTTGAAGATGCTGCAATACAATGCTCAAGCTTGCGATATCCTCTTCAATGGCTTGTGCCCCAAGGAATTCAACAAAATCAGCCGTCTTGAGAATGCAAAGGAAATTTGGGATATTTTGATTGATATGCATGAAGGTACCGACTCCGTCAAGGAATCCAAGTTGGATGTGCTCCAAAGTCAGCTTGACAAGTTCAAAATAAAAGATGGTGAAGGTGTCGCTGAAATGTACTCTAGGCTTGCTCTTATCAGAAATGAGATTGCTGGCTTAGGGAGTGAAGAGATGACCGACAGATTCATCATCAAGAAGATCCTGAGAGCATTGGATGGGAAGTACGCTACCATGTGCACATTGATCCAAATGATGCCAAACTACAAAGATCTCAAGCCAACGGAAGTCATTGGAAGAATTGTTGCTCATGAGATGTCACTCAAGGATAAGGAGGAACTTCACAACAAGTCAAGTGGTGCTTACAAAGCCTCATGTGAAGCCCCCACATCATCAAGTGAGAAACAAACCTTCAATGAAGAATTGAGCTTAATGGTGAAGAACTTCAACAAGTTGTACAAGAGTAGAAGCAAAGAAAGAAGCTCTAAGTCAAGGTCCTACAATGACAAAAGATCTTCTAGTCGAGAGCGCAATTGCTACAATTGTGGGAGACCCGGACACTATTCCAATGAGTGTACGACACCCTACAAAAGAAGAGAAGATTCTCCAAAAAGAAGAAGCAAAAGAGAAGAATCACCACCAAGAGAGAGGAGGAGTAGAGATAATCGTTATGAACGAAGACCCTCACGGAGAAGCAAGGATTCGGAAAGGAAGGACAAGTCATCAAGGAGCTACACAAAATGAAGACATCAAGCTCATGTTGGTGAATGGGTATCCGGCTCTGACTTCGACAATCACTCCGAGAGAAGCTATCACTCCGACTCCGAATATACTCAAGATGAAGGTATTGCCGGTCTAGCAGTTGTGTCAACCAACTCCTACGACATATTTGACTCACCAAATGAAGGAATTGTAAGATGCTTCATGGCCAAAGGTCCAAAGGTAACACATCCCGAGTATGTTGATTTCAATAGTGATGAAGATGACTTGCTAGTTGATGATGATTTACTTGTTGACAACTCTAGTGATGAATACTATGATGAAACGTCAATTAATCATGCTAATCAAGATAAAACGAATGACAATGATAAGGAGAAGATTGAGATTCTAACTAAAGAACTAAACACTCTTAAGTTAGCTCATGAAACTATCTTCGAAGATCATCGAGAACTTTTAAGGGCTCATGAGAAGTTACGCTTTGAAAGGCTCAATCTTGAGCAAGAGCATGAGTTCTTAAAAGCAATCAATGATGATCTCCGTAAGAAAAGTTCTTCTTACATTGCCAAGAGTTTACTCTTATCTACTTACATGCCTCAAGTCAAGTCTAGTAACAAGTACAAGAAAGATCCTTCCTCTAGTAGTAACAATAATAATGCCAAATCCAATATTGTTGCTTCTAGTAGTTCTCTTGATTCCACTAATGATTCTCTTAGCCAAGTTACACTTGAGCAAGAAAATATCTTATTGAAGGGAATTGTAGAGAAAGGTGTTTACAAGAGCCTTGCCGGGAGTAAGCAATTCGAGGAAATTGTACGCAAGCAAGGAAGGCACCGGAGGAATCAAGGTGTTGGTTTTGAACGAAAGTTCAATGCCAATGGAGTTGAGTGGGAAGAAGATCAATACCCCAAGACGAAGTTTGTTCCTCAACAAGAGAAGTATGATCCTACTTCCTTCAAGGGAACACAAGCACAATAATCTTCCACCACAAGACCACAAGAACAAAGGCAAGGACAAGCTTCAAGAGGAGATTGATGCATTTAAAGAAGCACCTAAGGCCTCGGTCAAGTGGATTCCCAAGACTATGTCAAGTTCTACGTCATCAAGTACAACTACAACTCCAAGGATTCCCATCAAGATGATGTGGATCCTGAAGAAGAAGAACTAGAGAGTTCTTGAGGGTGACTCCGCCAACATTCTTCACTCATATCATTATGGCAAGGACAAGTGCAATCAACTTCCACATCTTGCACTAGTTCAAGGAGTCACAAACCCTCATGTTGGTAAGGCAAGGGACAAGGTAACCTAATGATTTCATGGACATCATCTTGTGTGTGCATCACTCTATGTCTATGGATATTCTTGTTTGTTCCTTGTGGGACTAACCCATGTAGGTATGTTGAAAGTGCAACTCACTCCAAAGGAGTGCTCCAAATGATCTACATGAACATTGAGCACCCACATCTTCAACACCTACATGAAGTCATCATCGACAAAACCCAAGGTTAGTTCATCCCTCTAAAAGGGGATCTCACATCTAGGGGGAGCTTAACTCTAAGAATTGAGTCAAAGCAACTCTAATGGTGTGAACACATCAATGCATTATGTAAAAGTGGTAACCCCACTTGAGCTTAAACGATGAGTATGACCTATGATCAAATGTTCTCATTTGACTCCTAAGTCAATATACTCTTATATAGATGACCTAGTCATCGCCAATTGTTTGATAGATGCTAGAATTGGTTGTGCATGCTTTGCCACATATTTTATTTGCCATTCCATTGTGTGAGCATGTTGGTTGCATATTTTGCTCATTCGAGGACATCCGCTTGTAGCTTTGATTGTTTGGGTTTCTTTTCTTTGGCCAAGTGGATGGACAAGAATGCCTAAGAACCTTCCCTAGCTATCTATGCTTTTCTTGTCTCAAACTCTATTCATGCTGCATCACAAAATTTGATCAAGTCAGATTCGAACCACTCTGTGAGGAGCACTCGGAGTCCCCGATTCGTCATAGACTTAAACTTCCAAAACTTCTTTGTCATTCTCGGTCTGACCGATTCCTCCATTTCGGTCCTACCGAGATCACTAAGTAGATCTAGGTTTTCAATCTTGGTGCAACCGATTTGAACTTTTCGGTCACACCGAGTTGCTATAACTGTATACAGTTATGCATCTCGGTGCCACCGAGTTGTTCCACTTGGTCACACCGACAGGGTCGGGCTATATATACTCACGGGCAAAAATTTGGAAATTTCTTCGAACCTCTTCGCCCGTGCAATAGCACGCTCTGCCTCCAGGGTCTCCGGATCGTCTCCTCATCGCCAGCCGCCTCCTGTCGCTGGTCTCCGCCGCCATCAACGGAATTCACCCCCGCCGTTGCCACTGTAGCGAGTTCATCGCCAATCTAGGGTATGGACTCGATCACAGTGCTATCCTCGTCCGATTCCTAGCACATTGTGTTCATTATGATTCTTGCCACGATTGAAACACTCCTATCCAGTCAATACAATCCTTAGATTAGATGTGATTTGAAAATTTAGGGTTAGGTTTCCGCCGAAACCATCTCGGACCCACCGAGTTGAAAAACTCGGTCCCACCGATTTGGCTAACGCCATTGCACTAGTAACTCTCGGTCTGACCGAGAATTGCTAATCGGTGTGACTGATTTGAGGACTTTGTGAAACCCTAGCAGTCTCAATGCCACCGAACTATGACTCGGTCCGACCGAGTTCACCAGATTAGGTTCCAAAAACTGCTTCGGTATCACCGAGTTTGAAAATCGGTTGATCCGAAATGCTTCCTATGGAAAACTAAAACTGAGTTTTTGAATCATTCTTTTGCAAAAATCGCTGCATTTTGTGATGCTCATCCATTCTATCTCATCTATAACTATTCGCAGGGTCAGCAGTCAGTGATGTGCAGCATGTCAGACCAAAGTGATAGTCGAACAAGTCAGAAGAGCACAATCACATGAGTGAGGGCACTAGTCCCTCTAGCACTTCAGATGATGGCAGCAGGAGCACCCCAATCTGCCTAAAGCTGCCACCAGGACAAGGAAGAAGAGAACCTCAGAATCTGAAGATGAGGATTATATGGCAGAAGAAGATGAGGCTACCTCCAAGAAGGTAGTGCTCAAAAAGGAGTATGCCTCAGCAAAGAACACAAAGCCTGGACTCAATAGGAAAGTTCCTGCCAAGAGGACACCTATGCTGAAGGTCAGAGGATCAACACAAGTGCCTAAAAAGACAGAACCCAAAGAGGCACCTACAAGAAGAGTCACAACTTCCAAACCCAAGAAAGTTCCCACTGGAGAAACTATGAAGTTTACCATTGAATTAGAAGATGAAGCTGCTGGTCAAGATAAAAAGAAGAAGAGAGCCAAAACCACTACTGCCCAGGTTCTTGGAAATCCCTCTATGAGGAGAGACTCTGAAGAGGAAGAAGAGGTTGCTACTACAGCACCCAATGCACAAAATCTAATGGGTGATGCTATTAAGTCAGGGGCTGCAACATCAAAGCCTAAGGAAGCACCCAAAGCTGCCCCCAAGCCCAAAACTGCACCAAAGAGGAATACCAGGAGTATTCCAGCTGCTGAGAAGAACAAGGCCCAGTGCCTGAAGTTGCTGATGAAGAAGATGATGAAGGACAAGTCCTGAGGAAGCTAAAGCCCAAGATTCCAGACCACAATGATGCTCATCCTGTGGCTGAGAACATGAAGTTGAGAAAGGATGCAGGACTCAGATTGTGGAGGCTTTCAGATCCATATGCTACCAGGAGAAGGACTGCTGTTGATTATAGGTTCCACACTAAGGAACAGTAGGACTTCTATGAGACAGTGCTGTTGGACAAGAAACCAATAGTGTGTGATATGAGGTGGGTCGACTGGACCTACATGAAGGAAAATGAGGAACACTATCTTGGAGTGCAAGACAGCTTTGTTGCTTGTGGAGTTGCAGACTTTGTTGGGCAGAAGTTCACAAAGTGGAATGATGAGCTCATTATGCAATTCTACTCCACAACACACTTCTATCCAGATGGCAGGATAGTTTGGATGTCTGAAGGTACAAGGTACCAGTCAACAATTGAGGAATGGGCCAGTCTGATCAATGCCCCAAAGGATAGTGAAGATGACTTGGGTGTCTATGCCAAGAAGAAGATGGACCACAATACCATGGCTCATATGTACAAGGAGATCCCAAACAAAGCTCTTGAGACTTTCAAGTTTGGGTCAATCCACTTTCTTCTGTCAGGGCTGCCAACCATCAACTGGATCCTAAGGCACACTCTTTTGCCCAAGTCAGGTGACCACAACATGATTAGAGGGCATGCTATCAACTTGCTGCACTTGTTTGATGTGCCACAAAAATTCAAGGTCATGAGCCTCATTGTTGAGACCATTAAGAGGACAGCAGCAGATCAGAAGAGGAGTTGTGGGTATGCCCACAGATTCAGGAGTTGATTAACTCAAAGATGGGCACAGGAACTTACTTGTTGGATAAGGAACATTTTGCTATCTATCCAGACTTTGAGGACAATCAAGTTGTGATGAATGAGAATGAACCATCATCAGTGCAAGCTCAAGAGTAGAAGGAGAAGGCAAAGAGAGAGAAGGCTGCCAAGATGCCAACTGAAGAGGAGGCATCTGAGTACTTCTTGAAGAACAAGCAGGAGTAGCTTGGTTACTTGATAGCATCAACACTGAGGATTGAGAAGGGGTTGGCCACCCTAACTGAAAACCAGGAGAGCCTGGAAAGAATCATGGAACAAAAATTCTATGATCTAGATGTCAAAGTAACTGAGATTCAGTCAGTTGTGGAGCAGCTCCAGGATGACATGCAGGAGAGGAAGGGCAAGACAACCACTGATGCATTTGCCAGACCTAGAGCTCATAGGTTAGCTGCAGTGCCTGTGACAGACTCCAGAGCCACATCATCTGCACCAGCTACAGCTCCTACAGCTCCAGTGCAACCAGCTCCAGCACCAACTCCTCCAGCTTCTTCCACTTCAACTGAAGCCTTCGTCCAAGGATCCATCTCTACACCACCACCTGAAGATCAAGCCTCAGAGTCGATCTAGCACTATGCATTTTCTATGAACTTTTTGGTAACTTGTTGCCAAAGGGGGAGAAAAATGTATAGATCATAGGCTTTGAGAGAGAAAGTGTTGCTTTTGTTCTCTCTTGCTTTGGTGGTTAAACTTTGTTTGCTTTTGATTGCTTGAGATACTGTGCTGTTATCTGTGAGACATTGATGATCATGTGTTTGATCATAAGCTACACTTATGCTTGCTGAATGATATTATCTTACCTATCCTTATATGATCATTCACTTTGCTTGGTGATGAGTGCATGTATTCAATCTTTATTATTTTGAGCGCTCCACCAAGATGTATGTGACATGGAAGAGTAACCCATGAGCCTAATTCCTTGTGCATTTGCAGTCCAAAGCAAATTTTAAACTATGCACAAATTTAGGGGGAGCTCTTTCTTATCACATACTTCTCAAAGCGACGATGCTTTTCAATCTTATTATCATTTGTCGAAGCTTTGATCTATATGTTGTCATTAATTACCAAAAAGGGGGAGATTGAAAGTGCAACTATCCCTAGGTGGTTTTGGTAATTCATAACAACATATAGCTCATTGAGCTAATACTATTCCAAGACTATTATTTCAGGAAAGCTCAATGAATGACATGGCATGGATGATGAAAGTGGATCCCTCAAAATATCAAGGACAAAGGATTGGCTCAAGCTCAAAAGCTCAAGACTCTTCATTTTACATTTTAGTGATCCAAGATCACATTGAGTCTATAGGAAAAGCCAATACTATCAAGGAGGGATGAGGTGTTGCTTAATGAGCCTCTTGCTTCATGTTCTTAGTGATATGCTCCAAATACCCTCAACTACTTTCTCACATCCACATATGACCTAAACCCAAAGTCAAAATCGGTCCCATGGATTTTTTTCTATCCGGCGCCACCAAGTTCAAATGTCATAGCCACTGCCACAAACCGTAGGCAAATCGGTCTTACCGATAGGGATCTCAGTCTCACCGAGATGGGGTTGTAATCTCTCTGTTTCCCTTCGTAACGTTTCGGTCTAACCGAAGTGAGCGATCGGTCCCACCGAGATTGCAATGTAAACTCCCTGTTTCCTTTTCGTAACATTTCGGTCTCACCGAAATGAGCGAATCGGTCCCACCGAGTTTACCTAACCAACTCTCTAGAAAGCTTATTACCAAAATCGGTCTCACTGAGTTTGTGTAAATCGGTCTTACCGAGATTACATTATGCCCTAACCCTAACCATATCGGTCCTACTGAGTTGCATGTCAGTCCCACCGAACGGTCACTAGGTTTACTAAATCGGTCTGACCGAGTCTGTTGAATCGGTCCCACCGAGTTTGGTAAATTGTGTGTAACGGTTAGATTCTGTGTGGAGGCTATATATACCCCTCCACCTCCTCTTCATTCGTGGAGAGAGCCATCAGAACAAACCTACACTTACAACTTACCATTTCTGAGAGAGAACCACCTACTCATGTGTTAAGTCCAAGATATTCCATTCCTACCGTATGAATCTTAATCTCTAGCCTTTCCCAAGTTGCTTTCCACTCAAATCTTCTTTCCACCAGATCCAAATCCCATGAGAGAGAGTTGAGTGTTGGGGAGACTATCATTTGAAGCACAAGAGCAAGGAGTTCATCATCAACGCACCATTTGTTACTTCTTGGAGAGTGGTGTCTCCTAGATTGGCTAGGTGTCACTTGGGAGCCTCCGACAAGATTGTGGAGTTGAACCAAGGAGTTCGTAAGGGCAAAGAGATCGCCTACTTCGTGAAGATCTACCGCTAGTGAGGCAAGTCCTTCGTGGGCGACGGCCATGGTGGGATAGACAAGGTTGCTTCTTCATGGACCCTTCGTGGGTGGAGCCCTCCGTGGACTCGCGCAACCGTTACCCTTCGTGGGTTGAAGTCTCCATCAACGTGGATGTACGATAGCACCACCTATCGGAACAATGACAAAAACATCTGTGTCTCCAATTGCGTTTGAATCCTCCAAACCCTTCCCTTTACTTTCTTGCAAGTTACATGCTTTAATTTCTGCTGCTCATATACTCTTTGCATGCTTGCTTGAATTGTGTGATGATTGCTTGACTTGTCCAAAGATAGCTAAAATCTGCCAAACTCTAAAAGTGGGAAAAGGTTAAGTTTTTAATTGATCAAGTAGTCTAATCACCCCCCCCCTCTAGACATACTTCAAGGTCCTACAACACCGGTTGCATCCGGACGGATACATAGGTGAGGACAGACATGGTGATCAAGTAGCAAGACGCGACGGTCACGACCACATCATCATCAAGTGTACGAAGGGATTCATACACGTCCAAAGAATGAAATGACAGGGCAAGATAACAGTGGAAGCCTGGGTTTAATGGCATTGCCCTTTTCTGATAACAATGATCAGCAAGGGTTGCCAAGGGGACGAGATGGAGGGCATGATTCGGGATAGAGACAAGTCTATCACCAAAATAAAATTGGTGGGTGGCGGAAAAATATCGATGCGATACCTGAGCATTACTCCTGCAAATGGTGTCTGGAACACTCGGCACCAGGGCATCACTCTGCTGGGACAGAGATAATGCCAAACACCGAAGAGCAGGCATGCTAAGAAAGAGGGTGCAGGTAGTGGATCGAAAACAATGCCACCTACACTCACATGATTAACCGTTAGTGACAAGATAATCATCTATATGCATGCTATGCAACAAACAAATGCAGCAATCAAGTGCAACAAACCAACTGGGATCAATACTACCGTTTTCTAACGTTCGCGCGGCTAGGGCATCCTACAGCCAAACCTCCTCTAATACCAAGCATGTGGCACCCTGGCTCAGAGAAACAGGAATGCCCCGTATTCCAGCCCAGAGATCGAGGAGAAGTCTTCTGGAATACGGCAGTGCTTATCATAGAACAAACCAGCTCTTTATTACAATCTATATTGGGTACAAGGGGTTCCGATATAACGGGGAATTACACCGACATAGCGACACTACGCCTGACACTGTTGCTCTATGCAAGTAGCAGAACAACTCGAAGCAGCGGAATAACTTCTAGCAGCAGAACAACAACGACGGTGGTGAACTCCACTCTACAGGGACTCTGACTGGAACGCTTATCCTAGCTTGCAAACAAGGAATCCACGGCAAACAAGCAATCAAATCCGGCATGACCTGCAAACTGGCATGACACGCCAGGTCAGTACATCGAATGTACTTGCAAGCTCACAATAACCACAAGCATTCAAGACAAACAACAGCATGTCAATTACAGGTTAAGCAGGAATTCACATGATATCATCAGAACAATATGGCATGAACAACATGAACATGGTACAGCTAGAACAATATGAGCATGGCATGAACAGATGAATCTGACGATACTAGCATGCAACATGATGACACTATCATGCACCAACTTACTCTATTCGGGTTACCTCGTAACCATCACATGCACAAACTTACCATCTCGGACATCACACGATCATCTCGGGATCAAATCAAGCTTGGTATAAACAATACCATAGTAATCATTACATGACCACAAGGAGCTTGATCTTTACCCACGATTCTCGCACAACATCACGAATATCCAACAACTCGGTATCCTCGATACTACGGTGATCATTCACGGATCACAAACAGAACCACACTTGGTTCAACTGGTTACCTCATAACCAAACAGTGATCATTCATGGATCACATAACCAACTTATCTCATCATCAAGCTGGGGTTGTTATTAATCACATCATTATTATTACTATTGACCCATAGTGTGACCAACTACGGACTGGGCCCTTATCCGCGGGCGCGGCTATGATAGATTTAACACACACTCTGTAGAGATAGCACACTGTACCCACACCATAGAACCCATGGCCTCGCACTGCCATTCGGGTGGACCAACGGCGTTCCGACAAAACCGATCTACTGCCATGACACACTCCCAGCCACTCTGACCAACACCCCTTTTTGGGTTTAGTCCTGGGTGAACGAGCCTACCAAAGCAAAACAGCCACCGTCATGGCAAATAAATAGTCCCAAACAGGGACAAGGTACCATAACAATAACAGGTCCACAAGGCTTACGTCCGCCTACCTGATCAGGGTAGCGCGCGCCCATAACCTTCCCTAGTTGGAGGCACCGGCGAGAGGCATGACAATAGTCTGCTAGGGCCATGCCCATACTCAAGGCAAATGTGGTTGCACTGGTCAGCTCGATATGGTGGCACCATGACTCAGCCAACAGTTGTTCAAGTTCAATTAAGTCCGATTAAACTTGAATGCAATAAGCTGAGTCATATGAAAATAACATGATGCAACTACAATGCATGAACATGATATCAACATAAGCATGGTTGTGCAACATCACTTTTTAACATATCAGCAACAATAAATCATGGATCCGATTAAGCATGGCATACTGAATAGCATGAATAACACAAGTACATTACTCAGAAACATAGGATGACCACTAGCATCAACAATAAATATCATGCAAGAACATATCAACAATGCTACCATGCAAGCATTTAACCAACTGGATGCAATGGACATGCATAACAACGGCACTCGGAACAGACGACAGTTATGCACCGAAGACCATCACCAACATCAACACTTACTACTAGCAAACATGAGCATAAGAAAGGAAATACTAGCAAGTAGAACATGATAACAGAGTACAAGACAACATGGCATGAGAGTGAATATGAAACTCTAAGCATCACCGGAACAATGATAACCATATTTTAAACAAGCAAACATTGATTAAATATTCAAGTTGAAAACCATGGCTACTGCATGAGTATCATGCAAGTGGTTATTGTGGCTTGCCTGGGGTGAAGAAGGCACCAGGGAGAAGTGTGGTGAAGCCGCAGAAAGATTTGCCGGAAAAAGTTCTCTCCTAGAGGGGGCTGTTTACGTGCAAGGGCAAAATGGTCATTTCCGATATGTCAAACCATAGTTAAAATGATCTAAACAGAATGGGCTCGACGAGATGAAGATGTGGGTGTTGGATTCACCTTAATCGGAGTCTCAAGCAAAAAGTTATAACCTGACGAAGTGTAGGGACCAATCTGTAAAAAGATTTCTACAAACAGGCCCCTGAGCAGAAAACAGAAAGCACATTTAGTTGAATATGCCTTCTCAGTAGATAAAATATATTTCTAGCCGTAGTTAAGTGAAAATACGCTTACCCAAAAGGAAAATGCATTTCCAACCGAACTAAGACCAAAATACGCTTTCCCTTACCCAAACGTGTTTCCACTTATCCAGCTAGGCAGTGGCGGGGCCGGGGCTTGGGGTCGCTGACGGGCGGGTCCCACGTGTGGTGGGGCCGTCACTTATCCACAAGGGCAGACCGCGTCAACACCTGCCGAGGCGGGGCCGGTCCAGAGTGGCTGCCAGGTGGGGTCCGTGGGGAGGAGGAACCACTGGCAGGTCTTCTTCTTCCTCCTCCATGCGCGCGCCCGACCAGAGACAGGGGCTCACCTCGACAAATCTTGTTGGTGACACGGGCCACCTCAGGCGGCGCCCAGCCTACCGGCGGATTCAGCAGACCGAGATGGACCTCCCAGGGGGCTCAACAAGCGCCAGCGAGCATGGGGTGGAGCGCTAGGTCAATTGGGGTGGATGGCGGCGGCGGCCTCCGGGGAAACCTGTGGCTGCAGGCGAGGGGAGGAGGGGAGGGGCTACGGGGAGGCTTCTCAGTGGTCTATGGAGGTCTCTAGTGCAGGTGGGAGGGAGAGAGGAGCTTCGGCTCACTCCAATTTGTGTGGAGCCGAGCGGCGGCCATGGTGGCAGAGGGAGGCGAGGATGCCGACTCGATCTCCAGGGAGTGGTCGGGGAGAACTGAGGGAGTGAGGCGAGGTCGAAGGCAAAGAGAAACGGCACTGGGGTGGCCTTATATAGGCACGAGAGGAGATAGTCGAGCTGGATGCCGCCGCGGACGCGTGGCCGGCGCCGCGGACGCGTGTGCTCGCGCATGAGCTCGGAGGAAGGCGACGGGGAGGCACATGAAGAATCTCACGGGGCAGAGGCGACCAAGGGATCACGAGGAAGAAGAGACGAGGTCAATGGATCCAGCCGGGGCACTGTGCTCCCATGGGCACGCGGCAGCTAGCGTCGGCGAGGAAGCTACCGGAGGGGGAGATGGCTCCAGAGGGAAGACGACGGCACGGGGATCCTGTTGGACACGCTCACACATGCGAAGACGACGAGAGGATGCGAGGCCAAAGCACAAACAACGTCCAGAGCGTGAGCACCGCGTGCCAAGTCAATGGTCACCACTGGCACTGGTGCACACAGTGCACGGGGTTCGGCCAAAATGTGTCTGGGGGTTAGTCCTTCGAGTGGAGGTCGTAATTGAGGTGGTATCTTGGTTAAAGATGCAGTGGTTAGGTGGGAATTAACCTCTGAAGTTTGCTGTTGCAAACTTTATCAACTTAGTGTGATCAACAGAGAGATGCTAAGGGCCACATGTGATGTCTGGGTGTTTAGGGTAGGAAGGACTACAGTCCTGGAGAGTTTGAGGAGAAATGGACCAAGGTTTAACATAGCTGCTTTGCAACTGACCAAAATGGTCCAGAAACTTGAGTATGATGATGCACTCACATGGAGTATCAACTTGAGCTCAAATTGGCAAGGCAGAGTTATTTGGTCCTATGAAGATGCTCAAAAAGTTCCATACCAATTGGCCAAGCCAAAATGGTACTTGCTTCACAAACATCTCCTCTATGCAGAAACTTGCAAAAATTCTACAGGAATAATGACTTGATGAAATATGCCCAAATTGCGTGGAGATAGGTTACATGGATAATAGAAGGCCTAGGAAAATTTGCAGCCGTAATGGAGCAAGATAAAATATACTTGCTTCACAAACTGAAAATTTGGACAGAATCAAAGAATTGAAGATCAGCTCACATGGAGGCATGACATGAGCTCTACTTTGGTGGAGGGATATTATATGATGATATGAAGGACCATGCAAAATTGCAACACATTTGGATATGCCTAGCTTGTACCTCCTTCACAATGCTTCTTTCTAGACAGAAACTTTGGAAAATCATAATTAAATAATTACTAGGCAAATGAGGTTGCATTTTGGCATGTCGCAATGATATGGACAGGAAAAGGTGTCCAAGGAGTTTGAGGTCAACTGGGCAAAGGAACATAGCACTTGCTTCACAATGTGCCGTTTAGGGCAGAATAGGAAATGAATTATTTGAGGATTATTTTTTAACATGGCAATGAAGAGTTTTGCCACATTTGATGAAGATATGACCCAAACAATTTATGAGAATTATTTGGGAATATTAGTAGTGAGGGACATATGGGTTGCTTCACAACCTAGGGCAATTTGTGTTATTCCTTTAATAGAAAAGGACTATTCTCAATAAAAAGAATATTGGGATTTGGTCCAAGGTGGAAATGGAAAGGTCTAGGGTTGGATTTGGGTATGACAAACCACTCTGGAAAGAAAGAAGAGGTCATCTTCTTCAGTTTCCAGACCACAAAGCCAAGGAAAAAGAAAACTCACGCAACAACCTCAGAAAAACAAAAGAAAAAGAAAGGGCTAAAAATCAGGTTGTTACATCTTGCCCAAGATTGGCACTTCTGGGACCTGTAATGTAAAAGCATATGCAGTTAAGTCGTCAGGCGAGTTTAGCATTGTGCATTGGAATTTATTGAGATACTTCAAATTGCTTACCGAAGATGGCACTGGTCATCTGTGAAATATGACGCTTTAAACCAGACAGTTCTGCCGTAACCTCTTTCAAAGAAGACTCGGCAGACTCCGCCCTTTGCACTAAAGCAGTTTTTTCTTCGTCCTAGGCTTTTCTATCTGCAGCAAACCCAGATTTTAGCTTCTCTGATTCATCAAGGCTGAACCTGAATTTGGCTTCGGCCTTCTAGGTCTCTGATTCTTCATGTTTAAGCCTTTTCTTCAAGTCAGTCGGCCGAGATTCACCTTCAGTGGAGGCTTCTTGCATAGGCAAGGTTCAATAAATCATAAGCAAACATGTTAATATGCACAAGTCCCAAGCCCTTTGCAAGCAATAGCACTTGGCACTTGGGGGCTAATGTGTGCGGAAGCTCTTTTTTGTTTATGCATTTTAGGAACCGGCTTAGTTTTGTCAAGCTAAGCCGGCCCCTAAGGGCTAGGTTCTGGAATCCTTTCATAGATTGAGAATGAACCGGCTTAGTTTTGTCAAACTAAGCCGGCCCTTGAGGGCTAGGTTCTAGAATTCTTTCACAGATTGAGAATGAACCGGCCCAGCTTTGTCAAGCTAAGCCGGCCCATGAGGGCTAGGAAATGGAAGTTTTTTGTTCTATTAACGAGAATGAGCCAGCTCAACTTTGTCAAGATAAGCTGGCTCATGCGGGCTACGGCTTGACGCTTTTTAGTCTCTGCTAATTTAAGTCCTCACCATACTCTGCTAAATCTATCCTATGGATAAAACTTGGGGACTAAAGGAGTATATTAACAAAGGAAGTAGAAGTTTGTACCTCATATTTTTGGTGCATCTGTTTGACGATGCCCATCTCAAATTTGCAGCCAACATGAACTTGGCTAAGATAGCCAGAGAAGAGTTCACTGACGCCCAGCTGAGAATAATTGGACAAATCAAACTTGACCTTCCACCTCTCGACAAGTTCCTCCTTGGTAGTGTGCTTGGCCAAGATTGTGGGATTTCTTGGCTCTGTGTAGCTGGTGTCAGTGACAAGAACATATTCATTTTGTTTAGCCAGCTTGGCAGGGCTCGGCGGTTTAGCTCCTGAGGAGTCAATGGTCATAGGGTCCACAGGAGTCTCTGGTATCTCTGGTGGCACCTCATCGGCGATGTTTTCAACATTTTGGATTGAGGCTTCAGATTCTGGTGGTTGTTTCTCCGGTTCATGATCCTGGGGGTCTTTAGTTGGCTTGATTGTCTTGGCTTTCTTGCTTGGTTTAGCCATGCCACTGAAATAAATAAAAAAAGGTCAATATGAAGTGTTTACAAAGTTGAAATAATGAAGGCTAAAATCATTACCTAGGGGCAGTCTTGAAAGTCGGCAGCTGAGTTCCGATTGAGTTGCCAGAAGACGAATTTGAGGTTCCCTGGTAGTTTGAGTCAGAAAGATTAAGTGGACGGCGAATAAGACCTGCCTTGGGATAAGAAGAGTTTGAAGTTTGAGGCACCTCTTTCTGGCGCTTGCGAACTGGGGTACTGGGTAAGCTGGAGGATAATTCTCCGCCCCCACTGTTCTGGGTTTGGCGCCGGGTTTCATGTTGTTGTTTCATCAAAAGAAAGTTTGGATCCAAGTAAGCTAAAGGGTGTGAAAATCTTACTTTTTGGGTCACACGTTGAATTTTCTGTCTTGGCAAAGGCTCTGAGACGGAGGAAATGATAGTTACCTCGTCATCATCCGCCTGGCTGGCCTTCGTATCATCCTGAGAGAGGTCAGCGTCAATAAGATGCATAAAGAATGAGCCAAGGGAGTCAAGTTCTACCTCTGACTCATCATCATCATCATCAAGATCAAAGAGTTCTGAGACATCAGTTTTCTCCTTGTGCTTTTTAGAGGCCTTGGTTTTGGTCCTGGGATTTTTAGCCGCCTTCTCCTTTTCCTGGTATTTCTTCTTCCAGAAGGCAAAGTCGGCATGTGCAAATCAAAGTGAAGACAAGGGATATGCAATTTATGTAAACAGAAAAGTAAGGTGTGCATTGACCACTTATAGGAGTAGGCGGGTTAAGAACGCAGAAAGGGTTCAACCTGTTTTACTGCAGCTCTCTAAGGATTCCCCAAGTAGGCTCTTGGTCATATCATTGATGCCTTTGTTATCCAAATGCACTGAGCTATGGCGTAATGGATCCTTTGTGTCACTGGTGTATGTGCACGTTAAACCGGGTCGGTGGCTTAGGGGTATAATCCTCCATGTGACCCAACAGCGGACTAGGTTGACGTCGGTCAGTCCATTGGCAAGCAAAGCCCTTATTTTGGAAAAAGTGGCTCTGTACTTGGCTCGTCCAACAGTCGTGAGCCGGCCTGGAACGGGATGTATGGGACTAAGCCGGTCCTCGCGGAAACCCGACAGAGGGTTTTCATCAGATGGAGAAGTGTCTTGGCAATAAAACCAAGTTTGGTTCCAGACTTTGGGATGACTGGGAAGTGTGGCTGTAGGAAAAACTATGTCTCTTCGATGTTGAATGGAGATTCCACCAAGTTCTAGGTTGGGTCCATCTGTGAACTCATTTTGGCGGTTCAAATAGAAATACTCTCTAAGAGTTCAACGCCAGGTTCTTCTTGAAGGTATACTTCGCAAAAAACTTGGAAGTTGCAGATATTAGACACGGAATTGGGTCCGATGTCCTGAGGATGGAGCTGAAAGAATTATAGCACATCACAGAAGAACTTTGACCCAGGCAGGGAGAAGCCCCTGTTTATATGATCAGCGAATACGATGACTTCATTTTCCTTGGGTTAAGGTTTGACTTCGCCCGGATCTGGGACCCACATGTGGATGATCTCTTTGGCAACCATGATGCCAGTCTCAACATACTCCGTAAGCATTTGCTTCGTCACAATGGAGGGAAACCAGTTGCAGGAAGTGACAGTCTTAGTCATCTTTGGCCTAACACAAAAATAACAGCGAATGAAAAAAAGCCCAACTAAGATGAAGAACTACTATGAAGAGTTAAAGGCATTTTCAAACCGGCGAGGTGTGGCTGGGTCTTCGTAGCATTGATGAATGTTGGCGGGTTAAAAAGATTCAGATTTAAGCCGGCGCGCATCTGGCGGGTTACGGATTGCTACTTAAGCCGCCATGGAGGGCTAATGGTGTTTGGCGGGTTGTGATCTATCTCATAAAGTTATTCGTACAGTTGCAGTTCACAAATAGCTATGACCCTATGAGTAACATTTTTGCTAAGTGCTGAACAAACATGTTTTACAGATCAGTTCTATTGCTTTGGATCTATAGCATTTCAGAAAAGGAAAATAAATTGTAAACCTAAAGTTGCAGTAGTGGAAGGAATCATGTGCTCGGATGGAATCTTATACAGAGAAGGGTTTTTTGCGATTGGAAAGGGACGCTAAACTGCTATCGTGCGACCTCAATATCATATTCAGATCAAACTACGACGATCTAGAGGAGGAAGATGAAGGACAATGAAGAACACCTACGAACAGAGAAAACCCTAATGCAGATCTGTCACATAGGGAATGAGTACTCACTGATGCGGTTAAATAATGGAGGTGTGCCGCAGTGCTCTAGTCCGTTCAGGTTGATGCGGCGGCCAAAGTTGAGGCAGTTGAAGAAGACCGACGGCAACGAAGCTCAAGCACGCAGGAGCGTTGCAAAGAGGAAGACGAAGACACGAGGGCAGTGGTAAAAGTGAGAGGATGGACCCCTGCCCCTATTTATAAGGAGACGGATAAACGGCATGCGCTGGAATCGAGGAGACCGAAGAAATGATTATGTGGCTGTGTGGACGCCTTGATTTTCACGAAGACCATTAAGATAAAAGGATCTGTTAAGATGTCCCCAGCCCTGTGCAAAGTTAATGCGCAATGATGTCATGGCAGGTTAACACAATTCTGAGATGTGATGTCACAGCGGGTTATAATGAATTGGTAAGGAATTAGTGATGGGAGATTTTGCTAAGTCAAGTGATGAAGATTGATGTGAACCAGTTCAAATCAACCTGGGGCCTAATGTTGGGGATATAACTACTGAGTACGACCCGCCCAGGAGGGGTCGGGTCATGCTACGGGCGACTTAAGATGAAGAATCCCAAGAAGATGTGAAGATGGAGGTTCATACGCAAGCTTATTGAAGGCCCAAGACCCGGAGGTGACTTGAGTCCCAAAGGGATGAGCAGCCATATGTTTAACTTGTTCTGTAAGGCAAGTGTTGTTAGAAACCGAGTCGGTCATGTTGTGTGAGTCGGACGAGACTCTATAAACCGCCAGGCCTCAACCTGTGTATATAAAGGTGAGACCCGTAGTGGGTTAACTCAAGAAACAATTGATCGAGCACTTGGTCAAGCGTATTCGCTCCCTGGTAATTGAAACACAAGCAATACAATCAAAAGCAGGAGTAAGCTTTTACCTTGTTGAGAGGGGCCGAACCTGGGTAAAAACTCTCGGTGTCCTTTGTCCCGCTTAACCCCTTTAAGCTAACCTAGTTGCGATGGCTCCACTCGTAAGTCCTCTTGCTAGGGCATCTGTCGTGTTAAATCCACGATAGTTACCATACCACTCAGGAGCAGTATGTATCCTTGTCAACCTACAAGGTTTGATAGTAAGTTTTATCTAAAGCTTCATGATCGACATCATTAGCTTCCCCTTCAACTGACGTAGGTGCCACAGAAACATCTTTCTACGCTGCGCTACTCTCTGGTTGAAGTAAAGGTTCAACAACCTCATCAAGTTCTATCTTCCTCCCACTCAATTCTTTCGAGAGAAACTCTTTCTAGAGAAAGGACCCATTCTTAGCGACAAACACTTTGCCTTCGGATCCGAGATAGAAGGTGTACCCAACCATCTCTTTTGGGTATCCTATGAAGATGCATTTGTCTGCTCTGGGTTCGAGCTTTTCTGGCTGAAGCGTTTTGACATAAGCATCGCAGCCCCAAACCTTAAGAAACCACAACTTAGGTTTCTTGCAAAACCATAGTTCATACGGTGTCGTCTCCACGGACTTAGATGGTGTCCTATTTAAAGTGAATGTAGTTGTCTCTAATGCATAACCCTGGAGCGATATTGGCAGATTGGCAAGAGACATCATATAATGCACCATATCCAATAAGGTACAATTACGACGTTCGGACACACCATTACGATGTGGTGTTCTAGGTGGCGTTAGTTGTGAAACAATTCCACATTGTCTTAAGTGATTTCCAAACTCATAACTCAGATACTCTCCCCCTCGCTCAGATCATAGGAATTTTATCTTCTTGTTACGATGATTCTCAACTTCACTCTGAAATTGCTTGAACTTTTCAAACATTTCATACTTATGCTTCATTAAGTAAATATACCCATATCTACGCAAATCATCGGTGAAGGTGAGAAAGTAACGATATCCACCACATGCATCAATGCTCATCGGACCGCACACATCAGTATGTATGATTTCCAACAAGTCACTTGCCCGTTCCATTGTTACGGAAAACGGTGTCTTAGTCATCTTGCCCATGAAGCATGGTTTGCATGTGTCAAGTGATTCAAAATCAAGTGACTCCAAAAGTCTTCAGCATGGAGTTTCTTCATGCGATTTACACCAATATGACCTAAGCGGCAATGCCACAAGAAAGTGGTACTATCATTATCAACTCTACATCTTTTGGCATCAATGTTATGAACATGTGTATCATCACTATCGAGATTTAATAAGAATAAACCCCTCACAATGGGTGCATGACCATAAAAGATATTACCCATATAAATAGAACAACCACTATTCTCTAATTTAAATGAGTAACCGTCTCGCATTAAACAAGATACAGATACAATATTCATGCTCAACGCAGGCACTAAATAACAATTATTCATGTTCATCACTAATACCAATGGTAATCGAAGAGCGAGTGTGCCGACGGTGATCACATCAACCTTGGAACCATTTCCCACGCGCATCGTCACTTCGTCCTTCGCCAGCCTCCATCTATTCTGTAGTCCCTGTTTTGAGTTGCAAATGTGAGCAACCGAATCAGTATCAAATACCTAGGCACTACAACGAGAGTTGATAAGGTACACATCAATAACATGTATAACATTATACCTTTGTTGAAGTTGGCCCCCTTCTTGTCGGCCAGATACTTGGGGCAATTCCACTTCTGGTGGCCAGTTCCCTTGCAATAGAAGCACTCAGTTTTCGGCTTGGGTATAGCCTTGGGTTTCTTCACGGGAGGAGCAACTGATTTGCCACTCTTCTTGAAGTTTCCCTTCTTTCCCTTGCTCTTGTTGAAACTAGTGGTTTTATTGACCATCAACACTTGATGCTCGACTTTCAACATCACGAAGAGCTTGGAGACTGACTTGTTCATCCCTTGCATGTTAAAGTTCAACACGATGCTCTTGTAACTAGGTGGTAGTGATTGAAGAACTCTGTCAGCGACCGCCTCTGGCAGGAGCTCAACTACCAACTCAACTAGACGATTGTAATACCCAGACATTCTGAGTATGTGCTCACTCACAAAGCCGTTCTCCTCCATTTTGTAGGCATAGAACTTATTAAAGGTCTCATACCTCTTGATTTGGGCATTCTTCTCAAAAATAAACTTCAACTCCTAGAACATCACATATGCTCCATGATGTTCAAAATGCCTTTGAAGTCCCGGTTCTAAGCCATACACCATGGCACACTAAACTACGGAGTAGTCCTCAACACGCGACTGCCAGGTGTTCACAACGTCCACAATCGCTGGAGAGGGTGGCGTACCAAGCGGTGAATCAAGGACATAAGACTTTTGGGTAGCCATGAGGATAATCGTCAGATTATGGGCCTAGTCCACAAAGTTTCTTCCATCATCTTTAAGCTTAGCTTTCTCTAGGAACACATTGAAATTCAGGGGAGCTATTGCATGAGCCATTGATATACAACATAATTTGCAAAGATAACTTAGACTATTGTTCAATATAATTAGTTCAATTAATCATATTACCTAAGAACTCCCACTCAAATCGACATCCCTTTGGTCATCCGAGTGTAACATGATCCAAATTCACCAACCCAAGTCTGCTCATCATGTGAGATGAGGTGGTTTCAATGGTGTACATCTCCATGTTGATCATATATACTATATGACTCATGTTCGACCTTTCGGTCTCTTGTGTTCTGAGGCCATGTCTGCACCAGCGTGTTTGTTTTGGGGGAATTGGAGATGAGGAATGGGAGTTAAGAGCTGAGGAGATTAAAAGTCCACTGTTCGATTAGAGGAAATGGGAGTTTAAGTGGGAAGGGGAATGAGAGTTGAGGAAGCCAATTCCCACCAATTTCTTCCCGGGGGTACCATGTTAATTTGTGAGCAGAGTTTTATCCCACACTAATTCCCATCATATACCAAACAAGGGAATGGGAGTGAAAATCTACTTACCATGCTTAATCCCTTCATAAACACCCATGTGCAAACTCCCATTCCCTTGCCTGAGTGTTTACCAAACAGGTTGTACATGCTAGGCTCGTCAAGTTTAACCCAAGTGTTCGGCATGTGCAAAAATGGCTTGCACCTGTTGTATGCGAACATAGAGTCTATCGCACCCGATCATCACATGGTGCTTCGAAATGACAAACTTTCGCAACGGTGCACACTTGGGGAGAACACAACTTTACCTTGAAATTTTAGTGAGGAATCACCTTATAATGCTACCTCATCCTAAGAAAAATAAGATGCATAAAAGGATTAACATCACATGCAAATCATAAGTGATGTGATATGGCCATCATCTTGTGCTTTTGGTCTCCATCTTCAAAGCACCGGCATGATCTCCATCGTCATCGGCATGACACCATGATCTCCATCATCGTGTCACCATCGGGGTTGTCACGCTAACCATGCTTCTACAACTATTGCTACTGCTTAGCGATAAAGTAAAGCATTACATAGTTCTTAATGATTGACACGTAGGTCATGCAATAATTAAAGACAACCCCATGGCTCCTGCCGGTTGTCGTATTCATCGACATGCAAGTCATGATAATCTATACAAACATAATCATCTCATACATCAAATATATCTCATCATGTCTTTGGCCATATCATATCACAACATACCCTGCAAAAACAAGTTAGACGTCCTCTACTTTGTTGTTGCATGTTCTACGTGGCCGCTATGGGTACTAGTAAGAATGGTTCTTACCTACTGTAGCGACCCGACCTCAAACGGTCAAGCCCTTGTGTGTCTGTGCCATCACTGGATCACATTTAAAAATAACGTAAAACTAATATATACCTCATAAATCTCAGTGAAACAATCAAACGGGTGTGGAGTCCCATCAGCGCCAACGACAAGTTGAGTGTAGACCGTAACCCTACAATGTAACTCTTACCCGTCGTACAAACTCCTGCAACATAAGACGTTGCATCCCTATAGGCCAATCCATTGAATATACTGGCAAGTCACATCATAAGAATAATTAACCTATTTGTACATGCAATTTGGCTGGTGGAAAGCTCTAAGTTTAGTGGGTTTTTTTTTTGCATAAAGCTAGTTTTCCCTAGAATAAAAGATTTTATTCTACTACTACAAAATAACATAGGAAGAGTTGGCAAACCCAACTCAATCCATTCCCGAAGTTTCATTTAAAACCCAATTGTTTAAATTAAGGGTGATGAGATTTCCCGACATTTCCACTACTAGATGCTCAAGTTGTCCGTAACCGGGGACACGGCTAATCGATTAGGTTTTAACACTCTGCAGAGGTTTGCAAACTTTTCCCCACAAGACTCGATGCCCTCCCTTGAAGTTCTTGCACTGCCTGGCGTTTGAGAACAAGATGACCGAGACATACTTTTTCAAAAGTATTTCCCCTTAACCCACGGATAGGCCGATACACCTAGTCATCTACATCTGCTAGCTTATCCCGGAAGAGGTCACACTGACTACTCAACTAAGCCAGAGCCCATATTGGCTCGTGGCTGCACACGTAAGCTTCTAGACATGAAAACACGTTTGATCCCTTTGAGCCTGAGCGGGCGGACCACTAGTGGTGCACCACCATGGATTTCCCATGCGTGCCCCACTATACTTCGCCACCATTCAAACCAATTTCCACCTAGGTAGTTCATTTAAGTTTGGTCCTGATTACTACTTTGTCACTCAAGTCTCGCCATGAACACTTCCCAATCCACGTCTACATTAGCGAGGCAGAAAAATAAACTTACACGGTGGTGACAAGGTTGTATAGTTCAAACCTACCTCAAATGAACTACTGGGTAAAACCATAGCCATCCGACATAAAGTTCCTACCATGCAATTCTACCGCAAAGGACTAAGTGCATATATAAAACATAGGTACTTGGAAGAATGGTCAAATGTGAACTTGTCAGGTAATAGTTGATGAAGATTATATCGCTCTCAAAAATTTACTTAATAGAACTATTCTTCACTCTCCGATGAAATCTATAAAATCAAACATTACTTTCACATAAGCAATCATTTCAAAGAACCAAATAACATGCAACATGAAAAGACTCGGAAAACCCAAATGAAAACAGAAAAGACTTAACTATCACAAAAAATAATATACTAAGTGCGAAACAACTTGTGAGATGAGGTTCAAAAATGTGACATGAACTATGGTGCATACAAGGCATAGTGGTCAATCTATCATGGACAGATCCTAATTGTGTGAAAATACCATGATATTGATCCAAGTCATAGGGTTTGGCTACGGTGACAAAGTGCAAAAAGAATTAACTCAATCGGAGCTATGGTTTGGGAGACATGGCCAACTGAAGTTTGAATTCGAATCTGAATAAAGTTCAAATTTGAATCGGGCAAACATGTACAAATATGATACCACTGGATAGATCTAATCATGATGAAGAATTTGCCGCTGGTTTCATCGAGTTTGGATCTACGGTTAAAAAGTTGTGACTACTCGAAGTTTAGGGACTAATCTATGATAAAAGGGACTAAAAAGTGAAACAGAAAATAAAATAAAACTATGAACAGGCCCTTGGCCACTTGGCGGCTTGTGGTTGGCTGAGCAGCGTTCGCGGCTTAGGCTAAATGACGAACGGCCACTAAATAAGCAAAACAGTGGTGGCGGCTAACTAAAAGAAAAACCGACTTCGGTTTAAATAAAAACCGTTCGGTTTAACTACAACCGGGGTTAACCGATCTAATACTAACAAAAAACAAAATGAACGGGGCGGGCGAGCGGCTTGGCTTACAGCGAGCGATGACGATGAACAGGGGGCGGTGGCCTTGGCGTCAGGCGGCGGCTACGGTGCACCCTGGCGCCAGGGAAGGAGACGAACGGGACGGGTGTGACTTGGGCAGTCCAGTGGTGGTGACGGCGTGCGTCGGGGTGGCCTGGACGGGCGGAGTGAAGGGCGGCGGCTCCGTGCTCCCGCAAGGACGCGGGTCGTCGGGGCGGCATCTCCGGCGAACCTAGGGCAAAAGGAGAATGTCAACAAGATGTGCCTCGACGAGTAAAGAAGTTTGACAGGAAGAAAATGAAGATAGGGGAGTCTACGACGACGGAAACTCCAGTGAGATGCTCCGCCTTCGGCGAGATCCAACGCGGCATCGGCTACGGGTGGTGTGAGGTGAAACGGAATGGCAGAATGGAAAGAGGGAGCTCCGGGGTTTATATAGGCGTGGAGAGGTGCTCGGGGCTGCGGGATAAGCCTTATCTTCGGGGGCGAGGTGCGGCGGTTGTGGGCCACGGGCTCGCAAGCTCATCTAAGGGCATGTACAACAGGGTACAGTAAGCCGTCTGTAACGCCTGCCACATAGGAAAATAATTGACGTAGAAGAGAGAGAAAGGAGAAACCGAACGAGGCTGTCGGTAGAAATAGCGACGATCTGTTGCCGTATAAATCGCTAGTTAGAGACGATCTTTTGCCGTTGTACGAGTGCGTCGTTTGTCAAGGGCCGCATCGTGGGCGGGAAATCCCTTAAAATATGCATGCACCTTATGAAGTTTTAGAAGAGTCTAGAGACAATCCGTTGTAGTAGCTATCTGTATATGCTGTCTGCAAATGACGTGGAGAAGTATTATAGACAACAACCGTCTAGTCTGTTGTACATGCCCTAAGTGAGCAAGCGGGAGGTTGGGGCAACCTGGGGGCGGGCCCCATTTGCAGCGAGCGAGCGAAGCGAGGTCACTCGCGCTGGCCTGGCCAATCGCCAGCTGGGCCGTGGGGGTGCGCCTGGCTGGCACGGCTGGCTGGCTGGGCCCGGGGTGCTCCTGGGCCGAGCTGGCCTCGGTCCAGGTGGTGTGTGTGCGTTTTTTTTACAGCAAACTTTTCGAGGCCAAAACGAAGCAAAAAAATCATAAAAATACCACGATAATTTCTAAAATTATCTCTGAATATCTACAACATAGTGAACATTTATTGAAGCATAGAAGGATCCGAAAATATTTTCCTAATGCATTTAATGCACATTTTGCAAATCAAATAAATACCAAATAAACTATAGAAACTCCAACTAATATTCAAAATGAAACTTCCCACTCTTTTATAATTTGAGGAAGTCATCTTATCCCCTCTCATTTGTTCTTTTTGAGTGGAAAATAGTATTTGAGTATTTGAAAAACTCCAAAATGGAATAAATCATGAGATGCAAATGATTTCAAATTTTTAAATAACTTCTATTGGTTTCATAATCCCTTAACATATTTTATTTCTGATATTTGAAGGAGTCATATTTCCTTCTCTCTTTATTTTATTTGAATAAATGAATTTCAAACTCAAAGGGAAAAACTCTCCAAAAGTGATTCGAATAAATTTTTAAAAGTGGTCCTCATCACTTCCCACCTATAATTTGAAGAAGTCTTATTATCTTCTCTCATGAAAATTCTTGAGTGGCATAAAGTTTCTGAGTTGGACTATTTTCAAATGGAATTCAAATCTTTTTCAGAACCCCTTTTCATTTCTTTAAATGGAAGAAGTCATATTATCTTCACTCTAGGGTTTTGTGATGAAATGAATTTGAATTCATGGAAATCAAAATGCAAGCTGAAAATTTTGGGAAAGTCCTTTTATTCCCTCTCATTCAACTTTTCGAAAAATGTTTGAATTTCCACTCAATTTGACACAACCAATCACACAACACTCAAACAAGCAATCGTAATTATTTATTTAATATAACATTCCAAAATTTAGAATTTTCGGATGTTCACCTACGCAAAGACACAACGGTGGTATTCAAGTTGCTATTTAACCTTCTACAAGGACCGCCTTTATCGAATCCTATTCAACTAAGGTGGGAGAGACAGACACCCGCCGGCCATCTTTATGCAACAAGTTGCATGTCAGTCGATGGAACCGGTCTCATGTACGTGGACATGTAAAGTTGGTCCGGGCCGCTTCATCCCACAATACCGCTGAATCAAAATAAGATTAAGGAAGGAAGCAGTCTGAATATCAATGCCCACAAACTCCTCTGTGTTCTACTCGTGATGTCATCTATGCATACACCCAGCTCTGATGCCACTGTTGGGGAACGTTGCATGTGAAACAAAAAAATTCCTACGCTCACCAAGATCAATTTAGGAGATGAACATCTATGAGAGGAGATATTGCATCTACATACCCTTGTAGATCGCTAAGCAGAAACGTTAAGAAACACGGTTGATGTAGTCGAACGTCTTGGCGGTCCAATCACGATCCATCCACGAACTCCCGATCAAGTGCTGAACGAACGACACCTCTATGTTCAACACACGTATGGCTCGATGACGCCTTCACCTCCTCGATCCAGCGAGCGATGGTAAAGTAGTAGCTTGAGTTCTCCGGCAGCACGACGACGTGATGACGGTGGTAGTGGAGCAATCTTGGCAGGGCTCCACCAAGCCTCGTGGAGAAGGAGAGGAACTACAAGGGAAAGGAAGGGCAGCGCCGCGGCATGGATGGGTGCGCCTGCGCACCTTTCCATCTCTATATATAAGGGGAAGGGAGGAGACGTGGCGCCCTAGGGTTTCCCCTAGGGTGGGGGCGGTGGCCACCAAGGGGGAGGCGCCCCTTAGGTGCCTTGCCTCCCAAGAAAGGGGGCGGCTGCCCTAGAGGGCGCCCCACCCACCTGGCCAAAGTGGGCTAGGGTTGGGATGGCACCCAGCCCCTTGTGGGCTGGTGTGCCCCCTTCCTTGGCCCATGAGGCCCCCCAGCACTTGTCGGGGCCCGCCGAAACCCTTTTCGGTCTTCCAGCAGTAACCCGGTACCTCTCAGAACAATTTTGGAATCTGATTCCCTTCGTCCTATATATCATTGTTCACCTCTGGATTATTCCGGAGTTCCTTGTCATGTCCGGGATCTCATTCTGGACTCCGAACAACCTTCGATCACTAACACAATAACTCAACTATACTTAGATCGTCACCAAACATTAAGTGTGTAGACCCTGCGGGTTCGAGAACTATGCAGACATGACCGAGACCCCTCTACGGTCAATAACCAATAGTGGGACCTCGATGTCCATATTGGTTCCTACATATTCTACGAAGATCTTTATCGGTCAAACCTCGATGCCAAGGATTCAGCTAATCCCGTATGCAGTTCCCTTTATCCATGTATGTTACTTGCCCGCGATTCGATCCTCGGTATCTCCATACCTAATTCAATCTTGTTGCCGGCAAGTCTCTTTGCTCGTTCCGTAATACAAGATCCCATGGCTAACTCGTTAGTCACATTCCTTGCAAGCTCATTGTGATGTTGTATTACCGAGTGAACCCTTAGATACCTCTCCGACATACAGAGTGACAAATCCCAATCTTGATCCATGTCAAATCAACAGACACCCTCGGAGATACCTGTAGAGCATATTTATAGTCACCCAGTTACGTTGCGACGTTTGATACGAACAAGGTACTCCTCCGGTGTTAGTGAGTTGCATGATCTCGTGGCCATAGGAATAGATACTTGACATACAGAAAATTATAGCAATAAACTTGATACAATCATATGCTACGCTTATAGTTTGGGTCTTGTCCATCACATCATTCTCCTAATGATGTGACCCCGTTATCAAATGACAACTCATTTTTATGGCTAGGAAAACATAGCCATCTTTGATCAACGAGCTAGTCCGGTAGAGGCTCACTACGGACATGTTGTTGTCTATGTATCCACACATGTATTTGAGTTTCTAGTCAATACGATTATAGCATGGATAATAAATGATTATCATGAACAAGGAAATATAATAATAACCACTTTATTATTGCCTCTAGGGCATATTTCCAAGAGCACCCAATATGTAAAAAATGCACAAGTGTTGCCACCTTCCGGCCCGGATATACCCTCTTGATGTTTCGTAACCAACAATGGTGTCGAGATGCAACTAGTTTGGTTAGTGGAGGTGCGAGCAGCGGATCGAGATGGTAAGGTAAGATAGGGAGTTTACCCAGGTTTGGACCCTCTGGGAGGTGAGACCCTACTCCTGCCTATGGTATTTGTATTGATCGAGTGCTCGCCGGTGATTGGGAGAATTGCTAGAGAGAGATATTTCTTGGGTTACAAGCTCTCGGCCTCGTGGCAGAGAGGAGGAAGATGGTCGTATGTGAAAACCCTAGCGGATGGGTCGTGAAATAGGTGAACAACGTGACCACCATCAACATGGTGAAAAGGAAAAGTGGCAACATAGATGGGTCGCTAGAGGCATGCTAGGATTTGTTTCTCCCATTGCAGCGCATTTGTTTCTCCCATTGCAACCCACGTGTGCATTTGCTAGTTATTTCATACATGTCGATGAAAACTTATTCTAAGTTTTGTAAAGTAAGCATGGAAAAACACATATGTACAAGGTGCATTCAGGGACACGAACTTCTTAATAATAAAATGTGTTTTAGTGTATATTTAGTGCAATATATTTTAGTGCATGTCCGATAGGAAACCTGCCACTTGGCTGTTGTGGCTTCAAATGGGCCAAAATGGTTGGGCTCAAGGCCCATCTTTGTTGCTACTTTGTTCTTTAACTTGCACTCAGCGCGACAAGAGTAGTAGCTAGTAATCACAAGAAGTATAGTAGCGATCGAAAGTTATCTTGAGCAAACTCAAATGATACGGAAGTGGTATGGCCATAGGAAAGACACTGGAGTCGTCCGACCGATCTCACACGTGATTAGTTGTCTTCCCATGTACGCTACATGATAGGACCCATGTACCACTTTGCATACCTTATCCCTCCTTCCTTTTCGCATAGGCATACATTTCCCCTTCTCTCTCCCTCCCTCTCTCTCTCTCTCTCTCTCTCTCTCACACACACACACACACACACACACACACACACTTCTGTCGTCGGTGCTAAACCCCTATCCTAGGTAATTGCACAACGCAACAAGGTAGGGTCACGCCATGGCTGCAAGCAGTTGAGTTGTTGCGAGTAGGGGCACTATCATTGTGTGCGAGGCCGCTGCTATGAGCCCACATCAGGTAATGCTACAAATTGATCCGTGCCCCTTTTTACCATCGACTTTCACCGCCATACCCCCTCCTGGCGGCACGGTGTGGGAGGGTGCAAGGCGGGTGTGGTGAGCAACGTGGGAAGCAAATTCAAGAGGACGCGCAACAAGGCGATCTGATCGACAGGCCCAAGGCCCAACGGATGGCTCCCACGGCGACCGATCGGTCGATTGACTGCTAGGATCAGGCCATATCGTTAGGTCAAGATGGAACTCCGTCTCGCCTTGAGGCGCGAGGGAGTTGGTCGGCCAAGTACTGGAATGCCTCTCGCTTGAGTCTTTTTCTTTTCTTTTTTCAACATAGTACTTTTTTAACTATACGCAATCCATTTTCAGTATACATGTCGAACATTTTTTATACACGTTCAACATTTTTAAAGTACTTGTTTTGAACATTTTATTAATACATTTTAAACATTTTTTAAATACATGTTGAGCATTTTTATTGGCATGAACCTTTTTCTTAAACTATATGCACATTTTTTACATAGTATAAAAAATTATTAAATTGCCGCAAATATTATTTTGGAACACATGAATATTTGTTTAAAATTTCACATACATTTTTAATGGTACTTAACATTTTTCATACTATGTGAACAGTTTTTTACATTGTATAGACCCTTTTTAAAAAAATTCAGGTACAATCTTATAGTGAACATCTTTTGAAATGTCACATACATTTTTGGATGATAGGAACATTTTTTTTTCAATTGTGAGAACTGTTTTACATTTTGTATACGATCCCCCCCCCCCGCCCCATCTCACGCGCGGTTGTTCCTACGGCCCGGCCCATTTTCTTTTTTCCTTTCGTTTTTCTTTTCCCTTTCTTCTTCTTTTTCTTTTCTGTTTTCCTTTTTCTTTTCTCTTCTCTATTTTTTCTTATTTACTTTAATTTTTTTTGAGAATTTTCTTTTCAATCCACGAACATTTTTCTGTTCATAGATTTTTTTGTATCATATTTAAAAATGTTCGTCAAATTCAAAATTTGTTCATCAAATTTAAAAATGTGCATCAAATACGGAATTTGTTCATTGACTTAAAAAAGTTCATAAATTTCAAATTTTGTTCATACATTTTTCAAAAAAGTTCTAGAATGCAAATTTTGTCCATCAAGTTCAAAAAAAGGTTCATCGGATCCGCGTCCTTTCCCTGGCGTCCCTATGCGCGGTGCGCGCCAGGGAGCCCCTATGCGTGGTTCATGCGCCAGGGAGCCCCTATGCGTGGTTCATCAAATACGGGTCCGCCCGCGTCCGTTCCCTGGCGCGCACCGCGCATAGGGGCTCCCTGGCTATACATCGCTTATAGCGAGGCAGCCTCCGACTAGTTGAAGCGAGTGCATGGGCCAACGCAGTGAGGGGAGGCCACTGCCTCGTTTTTCCATGTTTTTGTTTTCGTTTTTTTATCATTTTTTCCTTTGGTTTGTACTTCCAAATATTCTAAATAAATATATTACAAAACAACATTACATAAAAAATTCAAAAAATGCTAACCAAGCATTTGAAAAATGTTAAATGTATATAAAGAAAATATTTCTGATGTATACAAAAAATATATAACGTGTGTAGGAAAAGATGATCACGTATTTAGAAAATATTAATCCAGGCATTTGAAAACAAAATTGGTTGCCAAGTATTTTTAAAAAATATTAATCAAGCATTTTAAAAATATTAAATGTGTATAAAAAAAGTTGACCATGTCTTAAAAAATTATTAAACTTATATTTGGAAAAATTTAATCCAAAATTTGAAAATGTTGAGTGCGTATAGAAAAATGTTGACCATGTATTGAAAAAATGTTAAATGTGTATTTGAAAATAAGTTGGTCAAGAATTTGGAAAAAATATTAAAGGTGTATAGATAAAATGTTGACCATGTATTTAGAAAATGTTAATTGTGTATAGAATAATTGTTGACCATGTTCTGAAAAAATGTTAATCTTGTATTTCAAAAATAATAATCAAGCATTGGAAACAAAAATAAAAATGTGAATAGAAAACTGCGAACATATATTCAAAAAATGTTCATCTGGTATTTGAAACATGTTAAACAAGCATTTGAAAAATATTAAATGTATGTAGAAAAATGTTGATCATGTATTCAATAAACGTTGAACTTGTATTTGTGAAAACAATAAAATTTTATTACAAAAATATTGGATATATACCAAAAAGGTGTATAGAAAAACAATGAAAAACCAAAGAAAAAAGAAAAAACCGAAGAAAAAGGAAAGAAAAATCTAGTGAAAAACGAAAAAGAAACAAAGAAAATAAGAAAAGCAGTAAAACAGAGAAAGGAACGAAGAAAAACGGTGAGAATACAAGAAAACAAAAAACAAAAAAAAGCTCCAAAAAACAGTAGAAACCCGGATCTTTTTTCTTTAAGGCCAACTCCAACAGGCGACCCCAATTGGACGTCTGTTTTGTTATGTCCGTTTTGGTCAACCAAAGGGAGGTCGTTTCTACATTTGCGTTGGTCGTGCGCACAGCCAGCAGACACATTTCGTTCGGCCGCCTGAATATTTTGCAAAGGAAATGAAATCTCAAATTTAAGCCCCGTGGTTGTAGTTCCGGCCAAGGCGCCAACTGTCGGCACACATCCCAACCTACAAAATGATCACTCCCATAGTTTCATGTCGACAAACAAAATACAGCAGCCGATACACTTGCCAGCGAACAAAAAAGGGGCATAGTTCATGTCTCGCGGCCTCCCTAGTTCATGCCAGCATGCAAAAATGATGTCGCTCTTGGCCATAGCTCAATGGTTTTGCTCGAGCATCTCCTTTTGCTTCTTGTCGAACCAACTTCTTCTTTTTGAGGACATTTTGCTCAAGTCCACGGTAATGAAAGCTAGCGCCGCCTCCTTTTCTTTGATTTTTGCATTGGTGGCCTCAATCTCAAGCCTTTTCGTTTGGGCAGCCTCCTCGATCTCGAGCTTCCTCATTTTGACGACCTCCTCCATCTTGAGCTTCTTCATTTGAAGCTCCGTGTAGGCCTTCATTTGCTCTTCTTTTTCTTGCCGCTTCCTCTCTTCCCTTGCTTCCTTTTGTTTCATCATGCCTTGCAAAGTTTTCTGCAAGGCGAAAGATGTCGCATCACGCTTCTCGCCCACCTTCAAGTTGATCTTACCCTGCGGCCTGTTTAGTCCATCTTCATGCCTAGCGACGACCGCCGGCCCTCCATGCTTCTTTAGAGCAGCATATTGATATTTGAACTTGGCGCAATCTTTGATGAGCGTCCAACAATGGGTGAGGGTGAATGGCTTATTCGCATGTCGGCCCTTGAAGGCCTCCAAAGTTTCGAATGCCTACACAATCAAAGTTAAGGCCATGGCAGCGGTGGAAAAGAATGGTCGACGGGTGCCGGCTAAACCCTAGCATAAGGAGGGCGTGCATCGTTGTTGCCTGCGTGGCCTTGGCGACGAGGGCCTCATTGTCCTCAACAATGGCCTTGTGTTGTGCGACGGCGGCCTCAAGGGCGGCCTGGGCCATGGCTTTCCTCTCCGCAGCAGCGACCCTCCGACCTCTTCTCTTGACTGATTCTCGAGTCAGTCGGTTGAGCTCCATCGGCGACAGCTCCGCCTTCGGTTTCTTCTTCTTCGTTGCAGGACGGGTGGAGGCAGCGGCAGGTTGGTGCGGGACGCCGGCCATGGAGCAGGAAGGGGTGGAGAGGGCGGGAGGGTTTTTGGGAAAGAAGGGGGAAATGGGAACATTGTGTCCCTGACGGGCGGGCCAGGGAAGGACAAGGGCATGCGTCCCACCCGTCTACGCGTTGTCCATTTCGATGTAAACGCGGACCAAATTCGGGTGAAAAATGCGTTGTGGATGGACAGAAAATGGTCACATGTCTATTTGCAGGCGCGTGTTGAGCCGCGATTTGTGCATGTGTCGATCCAAACGGACGCGGCCGGATGAAATGCGGTGGCGCGTTAGAGCTGGCTAACAAAGTCGCAACCTAGTATCCTAATAGAAGTTCGCAGGGATCGAATCCCTACATGCCCCTTTTTCTCTAGTACTAGTGGTTGGGGCGTCACCCTGTGGCGCCGCTTGGGAGGAAGTTGTGCGCACATTTCCTTTTAAAAAAATGCATAGAGTCCTCATCTCCGTCTAAAAAACATCTTAGAAAAAAAAAACCTTACCATCATCTAATAGAAGAAGTAAAAGGGAAAAAAGAATTTTTTTACCACCATAGCCTACAAGCGAGTGCCACTTTGCATAACCCTCCATTTAAAAAATGTCAGAGGTCCTCACCTCCATCTAAAAAAAATACTCCCTCCATTCCCTTATACAAGGTCACAAACTCAAATTAAAGATACCAAGGTAAAATTTAATGACTGCTTTGTAAGCCAATTTTTCTTCTCTTTAACCGCGATTATTAATAAGCCGGCATGCATGCAAGAAAGAAATGGGAAGTAGCACAATGTCATTATGACTACATGCATGCAAGTATTAAACAATTTGCTAGTACGAGGAAACATCATTAAATTTTGCCTCAATTATTGTTAGTGGCAAAATGTATTTTTCATAGTGGCCTTGTATATGGGAGTGAAGGGAGTACATTAAAAAAATAATCCACACCTTCATCTATTTTTTTCAAAAGATTTCTCACCATGCCCAACCGGTTTGTGCCACATGGCATAGCTAGTTGGGCGCCTTTCACGCGTAGCTTAATGGATTTAATTTCCTCTTTTAAACATGCACGAATGGGCCGGCCGGCAACTCTAGACGCTTCAGCAAGACCAACGAGATATGGTCTTTGCATCTTTGCTAACGATATTTTTTAGTGTCACAGAAACATTTTTTTTTCAAATGCTATCAACATTTTACTAAAGTTGCATGAACTTACATTTTGCACTGCATGAACATTTTTTAAGATTTAAATAAAATTTGTATGCCCCTCCATGGGCCATGTGATATATTTCCTCCGTTTTAAAATATAAGTCCTTTTTAACAAAATGTAAGTCCTTTTTAGAGATTTCAGTATGGACTACATACGGAGCAAAATGAGTAAATCTACACTCTAAACTATGTCTATATATGTCTGTATGTAGTCCATACTGAAATATCTGAAATGACTTATATTTAGAAATGGAGGGAATATTTCCTGAAGCAAGAAACGGGTATAACCAAACGACTGAATTTGAGGAGTAAATGGTAGGCGATGGTTCAACGAAACAGTCCACTTTTGTGTAATTCGAGTGAGAAAGAAGACACCGACGATCCAGTAAATAGATCAGGATCAACTCAGTCAAAACCTGATCGTTACGTCTTTTCAAGAGATAATCCACTGCAGTCTTGGCCAGTAACTAGTTACTCCCTCCGTCCGGAAATACTTGTCATTGAAATGGATGTATCTAGATGTATTTTAGTTTTAGATACATCCATTTTCATCCATTTTGATGACAAGTAATTCTGGACGAAGGGAGTACATCGGTTTCCATTTCCAAAACGGCAAAACCTTAATCACACGCAAAATCTACAAGCTGAAACCTAACCCAACCGGTCCCTAGTTCATAAATTTGTCACACACATAGGGGTCCTGCTGGTTAACAACATGGAAGCCACGACTCTGCGCAAAACTGGGCGGGTAGATCCCAGAATCATCTCCATTCTCCACGAACTGGCACTCCTGTGCATGGAAGTAAACGAAAACCAAATCATTTCCAGATGCTGATCTATATAAAAAAAAGCAAGTTCACATGTTAGCAAAACCTGAGGGTGACATAAGAAAGAAAGGTGATCATCAAATAGCTACACGTGAAGAAAGTTGAAAAGCATCGGTCACAGATGTCGGCCAAGGGTTCTCACTTTCTCAGCCAGGCTTCCAGCAAGATGCAAAGCTCTCAGGAAGCCCGTGATGGAAGACAGTGGATTGTGACTTTGTGAGGCAGGCTAAGCTGAAGCCGTGCAACTTGCACATTTGCTCACAGGCTCCAGAAAGCAGTCTATTTCTTTCTTGATACTCCAAGCAAACCCGCGAAGGCAAACAAGCAAGACATGGTCAACTTAGGGTGGTGTTAAGTTTCCAGTAACAGCCGCACGTTGCAAGAAAGGTGCATGAAAGATCTACAACCATGGAGATAATGTATTATTGTGTATAAGGCTTATTTCACCCTAAATGTATATTCTTATTCAAGATTCAGACATCTTTGAAATTTTACTTTAGGTTGTCAGAAGAGTGGATATATGAAATATGAAACGACCCAAATAACACGAGGTTGTTTACCTGTGGTCAATGAGAAAAAATATTTAATGTTTGTTACATTATTAGATTGCTCAAGGATCAGAAAGTAATGATAGTGGTGACTGGCTTTCATTATTGCCAAAAATATGGTCCCAGGCATATTGAATAGACCTATCTACTGACCAGAAGAAGTATACAACATAACTGCCAAAATGCAGAGCATGGAAAAGGATGCTAAGAGCTGGAACAGCATTTAAGCTCACTTCATGTTGTTGCTTTGCCAGCATCACAAAATAAAAGAAAATGGAAACATTTTACTGATGCTTTGTTAGCTAATGTTATATCCAGTTTTTTCACTTCAGATGCCAATAAAATGTTTCCGGTTAACATCAGGCAAGATCAAGCTTTTAAATCTAGGCCGATACGACCGATATATTGGTCGATATATCACTTTTGGGACTCTACCGATATGAACATAACATATCATTTTGTAAATATCATTTTCAAACATATCATCCGATATGGACCAAAATATCGACCGATATGGCCGATATCTAGCCGATATGTCCACCGATATAGTACGTAGATGACAACAATTCTTATTAGAAAGCAATGAAATAAGATTATGCATTTACAACTTCATTACATATTATCAAAGTCATGCACAATGTGTCGTACAAATGCATATATATTGTATTATTTTTTATCATATAGTAAGGATTTTGTGAATCTTTCCTTAATAGTTTCTTAATCAACAAGTTAATAAACTAGGAATCTAAAAGTGTTATGTTAGAGCATTGGTAATTTGGTATCCTACATTTTGTTTTACCAAAAATAAATGTTTTGAACAAGAATAATGAAAAAAAACTAGACATGTTTTCTCCGATATATCTACATATCGTCCGATATATCACCCGATATCCGACATCCGATATGTCGAAGCCAAACCGATACGAACCCGATATCCGCTATTTTAAATCTTGGGCAAGATTAGTACCTCATATAACACAAATTTATGCAGGCAGCAAAGCATGGTTTTTTTCATCTTGGACTAAACTTTCACATCACCACTATGGAAGAATGGAGTCCCTCCCTAGAAAAATATAAATGAAATGATATTTCATCATCTAAACTTCCAAAATTTTAATTGCTACCTAATTATGTCTATAACTCTGCAAAATCTGTTTGTCAAATCTGAAAGAAATACTTCAAAGAACTGCAAACATCGTCTCCTAAACCCTGACCACACTCTGTACACCAAAACAGTTACAGCCCATTCCTAGCGAACCTACCAAAACCAAGAAAAGTAAACTCAGACCACTTGTTTGTTTATTTTCATGTAGAAAAAAGAAGAACAAATAAGAGCAGGTCACTATCTTTTGATGCCCACATCAAGGATCTCACTTCCGTTGTTTCCTCCATCCTCTTCCATCTTGGAGCCAAACCAAACTCTTATTTATTCTGCACAACCAATACTTCAACACAGAATAGTACCATCCATGAAGGTTCAAAGGCATGCGAAAGATTAAAATCCTCTTCAATAATCCAAATAGCCTTTAGGAACTAGGATCTGCAGTAACATACGCCCTGCTTCGTCATAGATACTACAATGGATAATATTAGCAACATCTTCCACAATGACCTACTACCATCTCTAGGAGCAAGAGCAAACCAATCTATCAAGCTGAGAAAATTCATTATTTCTCCCTATGATTCCCGTTACAGGTAAAATCACACTCTTTACTTTCTCTCGCATCATATATGTATGTGTACGCAAATACTTAGTATAATCTTCCACTCTTGTGGGCCTGCAGGATCTGGGAAACGTTCTTGCTTGTGCTCGTTGTTTATTCAGCATGGATCTACCCGTTTGAACTAGCATTTCTGAGGCATCTCTCATGGAAGCTTTTCCTAGTTGAGAACATTGTCAACAGCTTCTTCGCAATTGATATTGTTCTCACCTTTTTTCTAGCATATCTCGATCACAAGTCCTATCTTCTAGTGGATAATCCAAAAAGGATTGCAGCTAGGTTGGCACTTCCACCTCAACTATTCTCAACTGTGTCATTTTGAATGGTAAAGCACATGTGTAAAGTTAACAATTTGAACAACACTGACAAGAGCCTGTACACAGATATCTCTCTTCCTGGTTCATTCTTGACGTCTGTTCCACAATTCCATATCAACCGTTTGGGCTACTCTTTAACAAGCATGGAAATGGCCTTGCCTATAGGACACTTAACATGCTTCGATTATGGCGTCTCCGACGCCTCAGTGCTTTATTTGCCAGGTATTTATCTTTTTCTTATTTGAAACTTGAAAAATAAGAACTGAAATTACTAAGGTAAATTGCCCCCTATAGGCTTGAAAAGGATATCCGATGGAACTACTACGGGATAAGGTGCACCAAACTAATCTCTGTAAGTTTGCATCCTCTCCTTACCAAGTATGAACAAATTGATGTATTTATTACTGCCCTGATGAATGAAACATAGTTCTGCATGTTTGACTGAGCATTGCAGGTTACTCTTTTTGCAATACATTGTTCAGGATGTTTCATTTACTTAATAGCTGATACATACCCCGATCCATCAAGAACCTGGATAGGAGCAGCAATACCAAACTACAGATCAGAGAGTTTATGGGTTCGATACGTGACAGCAATTTATTGGTCCATTACAACACTCACAACAACTGGTTATGGCGATTTACATGCGGAGAATCCAAGAGAAATGTCATTTTGCATATGCTTCATGCTATTTAACCTGGGATTGACAGCATACCTCATTGGTAACATGACAAACCTAGTTGTCCAGGGAAGTTGCCGTACCAGGAATTTTGTACGCACTCTTCCAAATACTTTTCAAGCTTTGTTTTGTCATACTGTGATTGTTGATATTCCTGCTTGGCTTTACATAAGGATTGGAATAAGAAACGGATGGAAGTAAGAAACATGTGAACTTGTTTGTCCTGTAATACATATGCACCTTATAGACTGTAGGCCAGGATAGGCGGAAAAATAGATCACACCATGCTTATAGATATGTCACTAGCATGTCCAGCTCTGGACTCCTAATGGCTTAAGGGCATGCATGTTCAGATAAACATGAAAACTCTAGCTACTTAAATGCATGTAGATATACCTGAATATGTACGGCCACATGTGTTGACATGCATAGAAGCAAGAGCTTTATTTCAAGAGTATCATATACTCCCTCCGCCCCAATTAATTGACACTCAAACGAATGTATCTAGCACTAAAATATGACTAGATACATCCGTTTGAGCGTCAATTAATATGAGACGGAGGGTGTTTTATTCCTCCTAACCTTCCCGTCTTCAACTCTGCAGAGAGATACCATCCATGCTGCCTCTCGGTTTGCTGCAAGGAATCAGTTACCTGAACAAATTAGGGATGAAATGCTAGCTCATATCTGCCTGAGGTATAAGACAGAAGGGCTTAAACAAAAGGAAACATTGGATAGTCTCCCCAAGGCAATTCGTTCAAGCATAGCATGCCATTTATTCCTCCCTGTCCTAGAAAAAATCTATCTTTTCGATGGTGTTTCCTTTACTTGCAGGCTTCAATTGGTATGAATACAAAAATAGTTACTTATTCTAGAGCAACTGTAAAATAGTGTACACTGAATATCATCAACAGCTGGAAGGTAATACAGTATCGTCTACATGTAGGTTACCACAATGGAAGCAGAGTACTACCCACCAAGAGAAACTGTCATACTCCAGAATGAAACACCTACAGATGTTTACATATTAGTTTCAGGAGCAGTGGTTAGTCCAACTATAAGTTTGATGATTGTCAAGATTCTGCAATTTCTTAGAACCATGCATACTAGTGTAAGTTTTATTATTTTGTTTGGCAGGAGGAAAGGATGATGATTGATGGGCGAGAAAAGGTAAGAGACCACAAATGATCATACTCCATATTTTAAAGGATAAAAGTTAATGCAGAATCTGATATGTATCATCCAGGTTGAGAAACTACTATCAGGTGGTGACATATTTGGCGAAATAGGAGTTCTATGCAGCATTCCTCAACCATTTACTTTCCGCACGTCCAGAATTTCACAACTATTAAGGCTTAACGCAACAGTGCTCAAAAACATCATTCAGGAAAACAAACACGACAAGGAAATTATAATGAACAATCTTTACCAGGTGAGTTCACAGCTTTTTTATCATTATGGCATCATATTTAGATAATTGAGTTGTTTACATAGAATGAAATTAGTATTCTTGTGCATTTGACAGAAAATGAATACAGATCAAAGGTTCTCTACTGACACGATGGAGGTATGTGAAGGGACGCTCGATCAACACTTTGGAGAGTACAGCGGATGTTCTGCATCCAATCAAGTCAACATAAACAATGAATCAAAAGCAGGAGAAACATTAATACTGCCTTGCAGTGAAGAACGTTGTAAAGAACTCAATGAATCAGACAGACATGGAGCAATTCACAGTACTATCGAACAGGGCTTCTTCAATAGAAACGTTGATTTTCCTCATAAAGGTGAAGATATGGAAAATCGTGTTGCTACAAGTCAGATTATGGACAAATGGAAGGCAGATGAACATGAACATACATTGACAGACAACTGCATGACAGGATATAGAAGGGCTCGAGATAAGCTCAAACACATATGGCAAGGCACAATATTAGGGCAGCCAAAAATCACAGATAAAATGCTTACATGCTCAGTTACTGGAGAACTTCAGGAAATCACTGATACACGCACAGAAGCTGGTTTTGTGGTTTCAGAAAGAAAAAGAGTGACAATTCATATGCATCCACAACAGAACAAAAGCTCATCGGTGCCATATGCAAAAGTCATAAATCTACCAGGATCACTGGATCAACTTTTCGGCATAGCTCGTAAGTATTATATAATTCAGATGCATGATTGACAATTAAAGTCCAATTTAGCAGGGTTTAGCTTTTTATAGCTTGTCAGATATTTGATGGATAGGGGCTTCAGCTTGTCCGTACAGGTGAGGTTGTTTAGGTTTCTCGTAGCCTCGCTAGTGTACTCTGACTTTGATTTTATATGAGAATCAAAAGGAGTTGTATAATGCGAGATCACAACCAGAACATAACTACTATATTACACAGTATTGGTTAGCAAACCACTGTCTTCTGATAACCTATGCTAACATACTTGCATGCTAAATAAACATTTTAAGTTAAGTTGTACAAGCTTAACTTATAACTGTTCAACTAAAGCTTATGTTTGTTAACTAGTCCTACGCCTGATTTTTTGTTTAACTGGCCACAGTACGTCAGGTATTGCCCATATCCCCAAAGCATCAGGTCTAGGCCTTAGCCAGCTCTGATTTTAATATACTAGTCGATGAATCAATGCCACACATGGTTTGTATTGACACCAAATAGCTAAAGCCGGAACCTTCTGGCATCTGTCATTCATAGTTGACATTGTACATGAATATATTCCTGATTGAGTTGCTCCCTGTATCAATTTTGGGAATTTTCAGTCCCTTTGCTGCCCCCTTAAAATTCAACAGTAGGCGTCCTAGCTCAGTGATGCAAGTCTGTTGAAAAGATGAAATCAACCAGTAATTGTAGTACCTTAATAGTGTGAAGGCCCCATTACGACTCGCCTAATGCCTGAAACCAGCATTGCATACAGTCTAAATCATGCAGTGCAATCCTTCTTTTAGTGTGAATGTACTTATCCTGCATTTTTTCTGTAGGTGAGAAGTTTCCGGGTTATTGTCCTGTGAAGCTGTTCAATCAAGATTTTGCTGAAATTGACGATATAACAGTAATTAGAGATGGTGACCAGTTGTTTCTTATGGAAGTTTGATTAAGGATGCTGAAAACTATAAACCATGGAAAGGGGCAAAGAGCAATGCATAGGATATGAAGTAGGACTTGCATTTGAGAAAGTTACCTAGATCTCAACAAACAGGGATTGAGCGACTCGGTGAAATCATGAAGAAAATGGCATCCAGGAATTAGTTGGAGTTACAGTTGTCGAGTAGCTACTAATTTAGCTCTGAATGTAGATATGAAGATGTGATAGAAACAGTTTTGAATCTGTTCTGCAGATGAAATGTTTGGGGAGGGCAGACCTCAGCTGAATTGATCGTTCTAGGCAAGGATATCACTTTCAGGCAACAAATATTAGCAATATTGAACGTTTCACCAAGGATATATAACTGGTCAAAAAAAAATCATGATCGACATAAATTCTAGCTAACCGAGGGTACTCTGACCTTTTAACTATTAACTTGTGTGCTCTGTGACTGCAACTATTTAGATGATATGGTCGATACTTCAACAAAGTAATATACGAGTGAAAACTAGAATTTCATGTTGTGGCAACTGATTACTACTAATTCATTTTTCTCGGAAGAGATATCACATTCACAGCAGCCAGCTAGCTGTCAACTTGCAAAACTGCTACTGCATTTAATTAGTGTATTAGAAAACTAATTTTAGCATGACCAGCAGATGCGGGGAGAGATCATTCAACGACCAAATTTGATGACAATGCACAGTAAGTCACACAGATCGAAATTAGCTACTGTACTTCAACTCACCAAATTCATCAACTGAAGATAAGAAGCCCGAAAACTCAGCTCATCAAACAAATTCCATTTGAGGAAGAAGCGTACGCAACGGGACTTACACAATCCGTTCGCCGCTGCGACTCCAGGACTAAGCCACCACCCAGCAGCACAATGCGATCCAGTGCAATGCGTCGCGGTGTAGGAGGCTAGCGCCCGTAACGCGCGATGGGAACGGGGAACGCCGGGAGCAGGCAGAGGCGCGTCCGCGGCGGCTGGTGGGGTTTCTAGAAGCTTCCGTCGTGGGGACGAACGGCGGGCGAGCAGCGTCGGCGGCGTGCATATCGAACTGCCCAAAGCGCACATGGGATTTGCTTGGCATGGCAACTGAGTATCCGTGCACCGTTGGATAGTAAATCAGCTGTCCAGATCGAGCAGTAGCCCATCGCGATAATTGCTAGCCGCGGCTGGACACGTGCAAGCACATTTGGCTTTTAAAGCTACTAGCAAACGAGTCCGTGCGTTGCAACGGGGAAGAAAACATAACACATACTCTTAAATCAACAACCATCACTCAAGACCACAATAGTTCCATCTTCTTTATTTTTACGACGCATCATATTTGTGTTGCCGCTTATCCTCCTTCTCACCCTCGCCGGCGATGGCCTCGATGTTCACACAAAACAACAAAAAACGTGTGTTGAATATGGTTAACCCTAAGGCGTCTCTCTCTCCCTCTCTCATCCCTCTCCCTCTCTCTCTCTCGCTTTTTCCCACTCTCGCGATGAGAAATCTTTTGTTTTTCTTGCGACATTTTTCAGAGGTATGCACGTGTAGTTATCGATGTTTTCTTTTCCGTATATGGTTATAGTGGGGTGTTTATTTGCAATCAGGATTGCCGTTGGTATGAAAAAAACGGATCTTGCGCTATAAATTATAAGTTTGCTTCCATAAAAATATTTTAAAAATATATAACAGGTAAAATTAACATCATATTTAGATTCCACACATTTTTCTAATAAAATTTCATATATAATATGTTAAAATTGAAGTTACGGTTTAAAAGATACATATAATTTAGAAAATCATTTGGTTTGACTCAAATATATTCCAAAATAATATTTAAAAATAGTTAACAGGTAAAAATAATCTCATATTCATATTCTACATATTTTTCTAATCAAATTTCATATATAACATGTTCAAATCGGAGTTACGGTTTAAAAGATATGGATGATTTTAAAAAGCATTTGTTTGACTTAAATATGATCCGCGGATGAATTACCTAAAACATCAGGGGGGTTCGAAAAATGTAAAAATAACGGTTCGGGTGTGACTTAAATCCGGACGGCGGGTTGATTTCAAGAAAAAATAGGGACTTTTGTGTAAAATACAAAAATAACGATTCGTTTTAACTTAAAACAGGACTGCGGGTTGAATTCTCTGAAATAGAGAGACTTTTCTAAAAAAATGCCATGACGGACGAAAGAAACCCAATTTGCTTTATTATTAGGTAAAGACTAGTAAGTTTGTTGCACGTCTCGACTAATCCTTTTTTTAGGTTAGACTTATCTTTTTTAGAGATATACATTTACTCCCTATCAAATACACCTTGCCTACATGTTTCTCATACTACCATATTCTTATAGTTCTTAAAAAGCATGAATGTCGGATTTGGCAACCTCAGATGGCAAGAATGCATGATGAAAGAAGATCCGCCTCCCTAGCACACTGGTGTGGCAATATTATTTTCAACCAAACAACATGCATGATGGTTGGCTCTTTTACCCTGAAGATGAATTTATCCAGATCATCTTGTAGACCATCCATCACTTTGTTTTACTACAATTCCAGTATGTACAAGTACAACGATTTTTTGTCCAAAAAGACCATCTGCGCAAAAGAGACCATCTTTCAATAAAATTGACAGAAGAGACCATTCCAGCCGTGGCGGCAGGCGCGCCAGCCGACGCGTGGCACCTGCCGCCACATGCCCAGGCGACAGCAAGCGCATAACAGCCAGCTACCGCCCAAGATGGAATAGGGGATTGCATGTGGCCCGGATGCCTAGCGGCGTAGAGGCAGTACTGTTTTGCATGCACGGTGTTTGCATGCTACTATGTTTCGTTTCGTCTGCGTTTCGTTTCGTCTGACAAATAATGCCATCGATTCATATACCTATGATGTTGATTTCTACGCATGCAGTACAATGTTTTTGCAAATAATAATAGTTTATTTACAAATAATAATACGAGCCTCCGTCACGGGCCTCATGGTCGGCCTCCTCGTGCCGGGCGATTCACCCGGCGGACCTTCACCGCCGCAGGCCTCATCGTCGGCCTCCTCGCGCCGGGCAAGTCACTCGGCAGACCTTCACCGCCGCGGGTCTCATCATTGGCCTCTTCGCGTCGGCCTCATCGGCTGGCGGACCTTTGACGCTGCAGGCCTCATCGTCGGCCTCTTCACGTCGGCCTCATCGCCCGGCGGACCTTCGCCACCGCAGGCCTCATCGTCGGCCTCCTCGTGCCGACATCATCGCCCAGCGGACCTGCTCCGTCGCGGGCCTCATCATCGGCCTCAACGTCCGTCTGCCTCCTCGCGTACCTTCGCCACCGCATGCCTCATCATCGACGTCGGCGTGAGGAGGCCGACGATGAGGCCTACGGCGGCGAAGGTCCGCCGGGCGATGAGGCTGACACGAAGAGGCCGACGATGAGGCTTGCGGCGGCGAAGGTACGCTAGGCGATGAGGCCGACACGAAGAGGCCGACAATGAGACCCGCGGCGGTGAAGGTCTGCCAGGTGACTCGCCCGACGCGAAGAGGCCAACGATGAGGCCTGCGACGGTGAAGGTCCGTCGGGTGAATCGCCTGGCGCGAGGAGGCTGGCCATGAGGCCTGTGACGAAGGCTCGTTTTATTATTTGTAAATAAATGATTATTATTTGCAAAAACATTGTACTGCATGCTTAGGAATCAACATCATAGGTATACGAATCTCCGGCATTATTCGTCAGCCGAAACAAAACACAGACAAAATGAAACGCAGACGAAACGAAACACAGACGAAAGGAAACATAGTAGCATGCAAACACAGTGCATGCAAAACAGTACTGCCGCCACGCCGCTAGGCGACCGGGGCCACATGCAATACCCCGTTCCGTCTTGGGCAGTAGCTGGTTGTTATGCGCTTGCTGCCGCCTGGGCATGTGGCGGTAGGTGCTGCCGCTTGCCCGTGTGGCGGCAGGTGCCACACGTCGGGTGGCGCGCCTGCTGTCATGGCTGGGATGGTCTCTTCTGTCAATTTTATCTGAAGGTGGTTGATACGTCTCCAACGTATCTATAATTTTTATTGTTCCATGCTATTATATTACCCGTTCTAGATGTTTATGGACTTTACTTTACACATTTATATCATTTTTGGGACTAACCTACTAATCGGAGGCCCAGCCCGTATTGCTGTTTTTTTGCCTATTTCAGTGTTTCGAAGAAAAGGAATATCAAATGGAGTCCAAACGGAATGAAACCTTCGAGAGCGTGATTTTTGGAACGAACATGATCCAGAGGACTTGGAGTGCAAGTCAAGAAGCAGTCGAGGCGGCCACGAGGGTGGAGGGCGCGTCCACCCCTACAGGGCGTGCCCCACTATCTCGTGGGCCCCTCGGGCGGCCACGGACCTACTTCTTCCTCCTATATATACCCACGTACCCCGAGAACATCAAGGGAGACCACGAAAAACTATTTCCACCACCGTAACCTTCTGTATTCGCGAGATCCCATCTTGGAGTCTTTGCTGGCGCTCCGCCGGAGGAGGGATCGACCACGAAGGGCTTCTACATCAACACCATAGCCTCTCCGATGAGTTGTGAGTATTTTACCACAGACCTTCGGGTCCATAGTTATTAGCTAGATGGCTTCTTCTCTCTTTTTGGATCTCAATACCATGTTCTCCTCGATCTTCTTGGAGATCTATTCGATGTAACTCTTTTTGCGGTGTGTTTGTCAAGATCCGATGAATTGTGGGTTTATGATCAAGTTTATCCATGAGAAATATTTGAATCTCCTCTGAATTCTTTTATGTGTGATTAAGTTATCTTTGCAAGTCTCTTCGAATTATCAGTTTGGTTTGGCCTACTAGATTGATCTTTCTTGCCATGGGAGAAGTGCTTAGCTTTAAGTTCAATCTTGCGGTGTCCTTTTCCAGTGACAGCAGGGGTAGCAAGGCACATATTGTATTGTTTCCATCGAGGATAAAAAGATGGGGTTTATATCATATTGCATGAGTTTATCCCTCTACATCAGGTCATCTTTCTTAATGCGTTACTCTGTTCTTCATGAACTTAATACTCTAGATGCATGCTGGATAGCGGCCGATGTGTGGAGTAATAGTAGTAGATGCAGGCAGGAGTCGGTCTACTTGCCACGGACGTGATGCCTATATACATGATCATGCCTAGATAATCTCATAATTATTCGCTTTTCTATCAATTGCTCGACAGTAATTTGTTCACCCACCGTAATACTTATGCTATCTTGAGAGAAGCCACTAGTGAAACCTATGGTCCCCGGGTCTATCTCTTATCATATAAGCTTTCAATCTACTTCTATTTGCATCTTTACTTTTCCAATCTATATCATAAAAATACCAAAAATATTTATCTTATCATATTATCTCTATCAGATCTCACTTTTGCAAGTGGCCGTGAAGGGATTGACAACCCCTTTATTGCGTTGGTTGCGAGTTCTTTGTTTGTTTGTGTAGGTGCGTGGGACTTTTGAGGAGCCTCCTACCGGATTGATATCTTGGTTCTCAAAAACTAAGGGAAATACTTACGCTACTATTGCTACATCACCCTTTCCTCTTCAAGGAAAACCAACGCAAGCTCAACACGTAGCAAGAAGGATTTCTGGCGCCGTTGCCGGGGACATCTTCTCTTAAGTCAAGACATACCAAGTACCTATCACAAACTCATCTCCCTCGCATTTACATTATTTGCCATTTGTCTCTCGTTTTCCTCTCCCCCACTTCACCCTTGCCGTTTTATTCGCCCTCTCTTTCCCAATCTTCTCCTCTCTCTTTCGCTTGCTCTCTTCTTCTTCCTCACTTTTGTTTGCCGTTATGTTTGAAATTGGGGAGATTATCGTCGATATGGACAATAATGATAACATGGAAAATTCTGATGCTCCTGCTGAAGAACCCCCTATCTTGCATACTAAAAAGTTTCGAATCGGTAGTGGTAACATTATTGGAGATGGTGTTATTCAAGATTTCTTTACTTGTGCCGGTGCTTTACCATCCATGGGTGGTTCTATTCTTCATAGAACTAGTAGTCTTGCGGATGCTATCGCTATGCTTGTAGTTGAGCTTGAAAGACAATTTATGCATATGCATCCTTGCATATAAAGAATTTTCCTGGAATTTTCTAATATTGAGCATTCTTCTGTTAAGCGCGTTGTTACTATCTTTTTAGCTCATGAGTTTATATTTATAATAAGAGAGGCCAAAGAAATCTTTGCGCACTATAGGATGGACGCCGGTCGTCCTCCCATAGAGGCGATCCTCTTCGATCAAGAGGAAATTAAGCGTTTTCAATCTTTGGACTATGTTGCTTTCAATGAAAACCTTAGAAAAAAGGTTCCTACCAATGTCCTAGTTGATAGAATTTCCGAACTTAATAATGATTTTGCTCTTCGAATAATGAGCTAGGATACTCTCTTGAGTATAGGCTCACGAAATTCTGCCAAAAGAATGCTTATAATGATGAATTAGTTGTGCAATATGAGGGGCCAAAGGAGGAACCCACTCCTCCTGTGATTGATCTTGGGGACTTTTGTCCCATTAAATTTAGCCTTTTTGATTACTTTTGCTTGCCTCAAAGAAAACTTGCTGCTGAACGTAGAGAATATGATATGAGTTTTCAAGATCTATCTTATTATTATGGCACTACTTAGATCTATCCTCCCTTTTATGCCTAGCTAGGGGCGTTAAACGATAGCGCTAGTTGGGAGGCAACCCAATTTTATTTGTGTTTTTTGTTTTTGTTTCTGTTTAGTAATAAATTTTGCATCTACCTTCTGTTTAGATGTGTTTTTATGTTTTAATTAGTGTTTGTACCAAGTAGAACCTATAGGATAACCTATGGTGATAGTTAATTTGATTCTGCTGAAAAACAGAAACTTTGCGCGCATGAAATTAGTTTTGTTAATTAACATAAACGTTCTTTTGCGTTGATTCTTTTTGCTGTAGATCAATAAACAAATTTCCCAGGACTTCCTATATTTTAGGATTTTTAGAGTTCCAGAAGTATACGTTTGATACAGATTTTACTACAGACTGTTCTGTTTTTAACAGATTCTGCCTTTCGTGTGTTGTTTGCTTATTTTGATGCATCTATGGCTAGTATTAAGTGGTATGAACCATAGAGAACTTGAAATACAGTAGGTTTAACATCAATATAAATAAAGAATGAGTTCATTACAGTACCTTATGTGGTGGTTTTGCTTTCTTGCACTAACGGAGCTTATGAGATTTCCTGTTGAGTTTTGTGTTGTGAAGTTTTCAAGTATTGGGTAAAGATTTGATGGACTATGGAATAAGGAGTGGCAAGAGCCTAAGCTAGGGGATGCCAATGGCACCCCAAGATATTCAAGAATAGCCAAAATCCTAAGCTTGGGGATGCCCCCGGAAGGCATCCCCTCTTTCGTCTTCGTTCATTGATAACTTTACTTGGAGCTATATTTTTATTCGCCACATGATATGTGTTTTGCTTGGAGCATCGTGTATGATATTAGTCTTTGCTTCTAGTTTTCCACAATCATCCTTGCTGTACACACCTTTTGGGAGAAGCCCACTTGATTGGAATTTATTAGAATACGCTATGTGCTTCACTTATATCTTTTGAGCTAGATAGTTTTTGCTCTAGTGCTTCACTTATATCTTTTAGAGCACGGCGGTGGCTTAATTTTGTAGAAATTGTTGATCTCTCATGCTTCACTTATATTATTTTGAGAGTCTCTTAGAACAGCATGGTATTTGCTATGGTTATAAAATTGGTCCTAGAATGGTAGGCATCCAAGTTGGGTATAATAAAAACTATCATAGGAAGTGAATTGGATGCTATGATCAATTTGATACTTGATAATTGTTTTGAGATATTAGAGGTGGTAATATTAGAGTCATGATAGTTGGGTGATTTGAATTTAAAGAATACTTGTGTTGAAGTTTGTGATTCCCGTAGCATGCACGTATGGTGAACCACTTTGTGATGAAGTTGGAGCACAATTTTATTTATTGATTGTCTTCCTTATGAGTGGTGGTCGGGGACGAGCGATGGTCTTTTCCTACCAATTTATCCCCCTAGGAGCATGCGCGTAGTACTTTGTTTTTGATGACTTGTAGATTTTTGCAATAAGTATATGAGTTCTTTATGACTAATGTTGAGTCCATGGATTATACGCACTCTCACCCTTCCACCATTGCTAGCCCCTCTTGTGTTGCGCAACTTTCGCCGGTACCATACACCCACCATATATCTTCCTCAAAACAGCCATCATACCTACCTATTATGGCATTTCCATAGCCATTCCGAGATATATTGCCATGCAACTTTCTACCGTTCCGTTTATATGTCACGCATCGTCATTGTCATATTGATCTTTGCATGATCATGTAGTTGACATCGTATTTGTGGCATGGCCACCTTCATAATTTTCATACATGTCGCTATTGATTCATTGCATATCCCCGTACACCGTCGGAGGCATTCATATAGAGTCATATCTTGTTTTAAGAATTGAGTTGTAATTTTGAGTTGTAAGTAAATAAAAGTGTGATGATCTTCATTATTAGAGCATTGTCCCAGTGAGGAAAGGATGATGGAGACTATGATCCCCCACAAGTCGGGATGAGGCTTCAGACTTTATAAAAAAAAGAAAAAGAAAAGAAAGAAAAAAAATAAAGGCCAAAAGAAAAAAAAGAAAAGTCCTAAAAGAAAGAAAAAAAGAGAAAAAAAGGAAAAGAAAAAAATGAAATGAGAGAAAAAGAGAGAAGGGACAATGCTACTATCCTATTTACCACACTCGTGCTTCAAAGTAGCACCATGATCTTCATGATAGAAAGTCTCCCATGTTGTCACTTTCATATACTAGTGGGAATTTTTCATTATAGAACTCAGCTTGTATATTCCAATGACGGGCTTCCTCAAAATGCCTTAGGTCATCGTGAGCAAGCAAGTTGGATGCACACCCACTTAGTTTCTTTTGTTGAGCTTTCAAACTTTTATAGCTCTAGTGCATCCATTGCATGACAATCCCTACTCACTCACATTGATATCTATTAATGGGCATCTCCATAGCCCGTTGATACGCCTAGTTGATGTGAGACTATCTTCTCCTTTTTTGTCTTCTCCACAACCACCATTCTATTCCACATATAGTGCTATGTCCATGGCTCACGCTCATGTATTGCGTGAAAGTTGAAAAAGTTTGAGATTACTAAAGTATGAAACAATTGCTTGGCTGGTCATCGGGGTTGTGCATGATTAAATACTTTGTGTGATGAAGATAGAGCAACAGCCAAACTATATGATTTTGTAGGGATAACTTTCTTTAGCCATGTTATTTTGAAGAGACATGATTGCTTTCATTAGTATGCTTGAAGTATTATTATTTCTTATGTCAATATGAACTTTTATTTTGAATCATTTGGATCTGAACATTCATGCCACAATAAAGAAAATTACATTGAGAATTATGCTAGGTAGCATTCCACATCAAAAATTCTGCTTTTATCATTTACCTACTCGAGGACGAGCAGGAATTAAGCTTGGGGATGCTTGATACGTCTCCAACGTATCTATAATTTTTGATTGTTCCATGCTATTATATTACCCGTTTTGGATGTTTATGGGCTATACTTTACACATTTATATCATTTTTGGGACTAACCTACTAACCGGAGGCCTAGCCTGTATTGCTGTTTTTTTTGCCTATTTCAGTGTTTCGAAGAAAAGGAATATCAAACGGAGTCCAAATGGAATGAACCCTTCGGGAGCATGATTTTTTGGAATGAACGTGATCCAGAGGACTTGGAGTGCAAGTCAAGAAGCAGCCGAGGTGGCCACGAGGGTGGAGGGCACGCCCCTATCTTGTGGCCCCCTCGGGCGGCCACCGACCTACTTCTTCCTCCTATATATACCCACGTACCCCGAGAACATCAAGGGCGACCATGAAAAACTATTTCCACCACCGTAACCTTCTGTATCCGCGAGATCCCGTCTTGGAGCCATCGCCGGCGCTCCGCTAGAGAGGGGATCGACCATGGAGGGCTTCTACATCAACACCATAGCCTCTCCGATGAGTTGTGAGTAGTTTACCACAGACCTTCGGGTCCATAGTTATTATCTAGATGACTTCTTCTCTCTTTTTGGATCTCAATACCATGTTCTCCTCGATCTTCTCGGAGATCTATTCGATGTAACTCTTTTTGTGGTGTGTTTGTCGAGATCCGATGAATTGTGGGTTCATTATCAAGTTTATCTATGAGAAATATTTGTATCTCCTCTGAATTCTTTTATATGTGATTAAGTTATCTTTGCAAGTCTCTTCGAATTATCAGTTTGGTTTGGCCTACTAGATTGATCTTTCTTGCCATGGGAGAAGTGCTTAGCTTTGGGTTCAATCTTGCGGTGTCCTTTCCCAGTGACAGCAGGGGCATCAAGGCACGTATTGCTAGCCCTGTGCGTTCGGTTTATTCGGTGCACGTATTGCTAGCCCTGTGCGTTCGGTTTATTCGGTTTACATGATTCGGTTTATACGGTTTTTCGGTATGTACGGTATTAATACTTCGGTAAATACGGTATGAAATTAAAATACGGTTCGGTTTCGGTATATACCAAATTATTTCGGTATGGTTTCGGTATATACCATAAAAACCAAAGTTGACGCGAATTTGAAAATGACGTAATAATAATTTGCAAATTTATGACTCAAAACACATTCTATTTTACACAAATAGTATATGACTATATATATAAGTATATATGCATGCATTGATTCATCTGTTGATGGTTATGGACGTGCTTAGCATTTTAAAAAGAGAAAAATGACAATGTTACAAGAAAAATGTAGGTGCTTAGTAGTGAACTTGACTCATGTACAAGAAAAATGACAACTTGTACGGTTGTTCATCTCAAGAAATATAAATTTATCTTTTACTTCGGTTTATTCGGTTAACCATTCGGTTTTTCGGTATATACCATAAAAACCAAAGTTCAAATCGGTATGAAAAGTTCATACCATACCGAAACCAGAAACCATAAAAACAAAAAAATCGGTTCGGTTCGGTTTATTTTCGGTATGGTTTTTCGGTTCGGTTTTAAAATGCACAGAGTGACGTATTGCATTGTTGCCATCGAGGATAAAAAGATGGGGTTTATATCATATTGCATGAGTTTATCCCTCTACATCATGTCATCTTTCTTAATGCGTTACTCTGTTCTTTATGAACTTAATACTTGAAAGTTCAACTATCCCTAGGTGGTTTTGGTAATTCCTAATAACATATAGCTCATTGAGCTAACATTATTCCAAGATGAATATTTCAGGAAAAGCTCAATGAATGGCATGGCATGGATGAGAAAAGTGGACCCCTCAAAATGCTAAGGACAAAAGGATTGGCTCAAGCTCAAAAGCTCAAGACTCTACATTTTATATTTTAGTGATCCAAGATCATATTGAGTCTATAGGAAAAGCCAATACTATCAAGGAGGGATGAGGTGTTGCTTAATGAGTTTCTTGCTCCATAGTGCTTAGTGATATGCTCCAAAGCCCTCAACTACTTTCTCACATCCACATATGACCTAAACCAAAAGTCAAACTCGGCCCTACCAATTCTTTCTATCCGGCGCCACCGAGTTCAGATGTCATAGCCACTGCCACAAACCCTAGGCAAATCGGTCTCACTGATAGGGATCTCGGTCTCACCGAGATGGGATTGTAATCTCTCTGTTTCCCTTCGTAATGTTTCGGTACCACCGAGATGAGCGATCGGTCCCACCGAGATTGCAATGTAAACTCCCTGTTTCCTTTTCATAACATTTCGATCCCACCGAAATGAGCGAATCGGTCCCACCGAGTTTACCTGACTAACTCTCTGGTTAGCTTATTACCAATATTGGTCCCACCGAGTTTGTGTAGTCGGTCTCACCGACATTACGTTATGCCCTAACCCTAATCATATCGGTCCTACCGAGTTGGATGTCGGTCCCACCGAAAATCCTAACGGCCACTAGATTTGCTGAATCGGTCCGACCGAGTTTACCAATTCGGTGCCATCGAGTTTGGCAAGTTGTGTGTAACGGTTAGATTTTGTGTGGAGGCTATATATACCCCTCCACCTCCTCTTCATTCGTGGAGATAGTGTAGGATCGAAAGTATGTCTAGAGGGGGGGGGTGATTAGACTACTTGACCAAATAAAAACTTATCCTTTTCCCAATTTTAGTCTTTGGCAGATTTTAGCTATCTTAGCACAAGTCAAGCAATCTTAACACAATTCAAGCAAGCATGCAAAGAGTATATGAGCAGCGGAAAGTAAAGCATGCAACTTGCAAGAATGTAAAGGGAAGGGTTTGGAGGATTCAAACGCAATTGGAGACATGGATGTTTTTGTCGTGGTTCCGATAGGTGGTGCTATCGTACATCCACGTTGATGGAGACTTCAACCCACAAAGGGTAACGGTTGCACGAGTCCACGGAGGGCTCCACCCACGAAGGGTCCACGAAGAAGTAACCTTGTCTATCCCACCGTGGCCGTCGCCCACGAAGGACTTGCCTCCCTAGCGGTAGTTCTTCACGAAGTAGGCAATCTCCTTGCCCTTACAAACTCCTTGGTTCAACTCCACAATCTTGTCGGAGTCTCCCAAGTGACACCTAGCCAATCTAGGAGACACCACTCTTCAAGAAGTAACAAATGGTGTGTTGATGATGAACTCCTTGCTCTTGTGCTTCAAATGATAGTCTCCCCAACACTCAACTCTCTCTCACAGGATTTGGATTTGGTGGAAAGAAGATTTGAGTGGAAAGCAACTTGGGGAAGGCTAGAGATCAAGATTCATATGGTAGGAATGGAATATCTTGGCCTCAACACATGAGTAGGTGGTTCTCTCTCAGAAACAACAAGTTGGAAGTGTAGGTTTGTTCTGATGGCTCTCTCCACGAATGAAGAGGAGGTGGAGGGGTATTTATAGCCTCCACACAAAATCTAACCGTTACACACAACTTGCCAAACTCGGTGGGACCGAATTGAGAAACTCAGTCGGACCGATTCAGCAAATCTAGTGATCGTTAGGATTTTCGGTGGGACCGACATGCAACTCGGTAGGACCGATATGGTTAGGGTTAGGGCATAACATAATCTTGGTGAGACCGATTACACAAACTCGGTGAGACCAATTTTGGTAATAAGCTAACCAGAGAGTTGGTCAGGTAAACTCGATGGGACCGGTTCGCTCATTTCGGTGAGACCAAAATGTTACGAAAAGGAAACAGGGAGTTTACATTGCAATCTCGGTGGGACCGATCGCTCATCTCGGTGGTACCGAAACGTTATGAAGGGAAACAGAGAGATTACAATCCCATCTCGGTGAGACCGAGATCCCTATCGGTGAGACCGATTTGCCTAGGGTTTGTGGCAGTGGCTATGACATCTAAACTCGGTGGCGCCGGGTAGAAAGAATCGGTAGGGCCGAGTTTAACTTTTGGTTTAGGTCATATGTGGATGTGAGAAAGTTGTTGAGGGTTTTGGAGCATATCACTAAGCACTGTGGAGCAAGAAACTCATTAAGCAACACCTCATCCCTCCTTGATAGTATTGGCTTTTCCTATAGACTCAATGTGATCTTGGATCACTAAAATATAAAATGTAGAGTCTTGAGCTTTTGAGCTTGAGCCAATCCTTTTATCCTTAGCATTTTGAGGGATCCACTTTTCTCATCCATGCAATGCCATTCATTGGGCTTTTCCTGAAATATTCATCTTGGAATGATGTTAGCTCAATGAGCTATATGTTGTTAGGAATTACCAAAACCACCTAGGAATAGTTGCACTTTCAGTCTCCCCCTTTTTGGTAATTGATGACAACATATAGATCAAAGCTTCGACAAATGATAATAAGAGTGAAAAACATTGTCGCTTTGAGAGGTATGTGATAAGCAAGAGCTCCCCCTAAATTTGTTCATAGTTTAAGATTTGCTTTGGACTGCAAATGCACAAAGAGTTAGGCTCATGGGTTACTCTTCCATGTCACATACATCTTGGTGGAGCGCACAAATTGATAATGATTGAATACATGCACTCATCACCAAGCAAAGTGAATGATCATATAGAGATAAATGGGATAATGTCATCCAACAAGCATGAATGTATCATATGATCAAACACATGATCATCCAAGTATCACACAGACATAAAGTACCTCAAACAAGCGAATAAAGTTCAACCACCAAAGCAAGAGAGAATAAAAAGCAACACTCTCTCTCGAAGCCTATGATCTATACGTTTTTCTCCCCCTTTGGCAACAAGTTATCAAAAAGTTCATAGAAAATGCATAGCACTAGATCGACTCTCAGGCTTGATCTTTAGGTGGTGGTGTAGAGATGGCTCCTTGGACGAAGACTTCAGTAGATATGGATGGAGCTGGAGGTGTAGGTGCTGGAGCTGGTTGCACTGGAGCTGTAGGAGCTGTAGCTGGTGCAGATGAAGTGGCTCTGGTGTCTGTCACTGGCACTGCAACTGATCTCTGAGCTCTAGGCACTCTGGCAAATGCATCAGTGGTTGTCTTGCCCTTCCTCTCCTGCATATTATCCTGAAGCTGCTCAACAACAGACTGGATCTCAGTTACCTTCACATCCAAGTCATAGAACTTCTGCACCATGATCCTCTCCAGGCTCTCCTGGTTTTGAGTCAAGGTGGCCAGCCCCTTCTCAATCCTCAGAGTGGATGCAATCAAGTAGCCTAGCTGATCTTGTTTGCTCTTCAAAAAGTACTGAGATGCCTCTTCCATTGTTGGCATCTTGGTAGCCTTCTCTGTCCTTGCCTTCTCCTACTTTGCTTGAGCATGCACAGAAGATGGTTCATCTTCATCCATAACCACTTGGTTGTCCTCAAAGTCTGGATAGATAGGCATGTGATCCTTGTCCAACAAGTATGTGCCTGTGCCCATCTTGGAGTTAATCAGCTCCTGGATCTGTGGGGCATACCCACAACCTCTCTTTTGGTCAGCTGATGTCCTCTTGATAGTCTCAACTATGAGGCTCATGACCTTGAACTTCTGTGGCACATCAAATAAGTGTAGCAAGTTTATTGCATGGCCTCTGATCATGTTGTGGTCACCTGGCTTGGGCAAGAGAGTATGCCTGAGCATCCAGTTGATGGTTGGCAGTCCTGATAGAAGGTAATGTACTCAAGGTAGTCAGAGTCGGGATTCGGAGTTGGATCGGTTTTCCTCGGACAGAATCGAGTCGTAAGATCGAGTCATGGAATTGAGGATTCTACTTGATTTACTCAAATAAGATATTTCGTATGCACACAAGATATTTATATGGGTTCTAGAGAGTTTTGACACGAAATATGGAGCAAAGAACGTACACATCAATGCTAGTTGTATTCCACTTCTTTTTATGGCTAACCTACCATCTAGCTCGCATGTATGGAACATATATCAGAGGGAAGTATGTAGAACATTTAAACCTTCAATGCACGAAATATACTTATGTTCTTTTTAGAGTGCGGGAATAGTCGATCACTTGTCTATCTGACCTACTGTGCTAAACCTTGAAGGGTCTTGATCTCCTTCTACGATCAATTTTGAAGCATCCTCCTTTTCACGCCAATTCCATATGTCGACCAGCCTGATCCTCAATTTCAATCTTGGGTTTCTGAGAGCGAGATCAAAGGTGTCTACGGCTGAGCGTTTGGACTTGGGAGGGGAATAAAGGTCCATGAGGTATATGAAAAGGGGTTTGGATGATGGCATACTATTTTGCTGCAACTAAACAAACGGCTTAGGTAAGTTAGTAGAATCGGATATAGTCCATAGCATAGTCGGGATTGTACAATTTTGTACAGGATTCTATGATTTGGATCGCGACCCAACATGGATTCTACCTGATCCGGATTCATAGTGGGATTTGGATCGACAAGCTTCTGTAGGGTCGTGAAGTCGTAGGATTCTAGCATTCGAATCGGGATTCTGACTACCTTGAATGTACTGATCCAAACTTATGTGTCTCAACTGCAGCATCTGGGATCTCCTTGTACATATGTGCCATTGTGTTGTGATCCATCTTCTTCTTGGCATAGACATCCAAGTCATCTTCTTTCTCCTTAGGTGCATTGATCAGATTTGCCCATTCTTCAATTGTTGATTGGTACCTAGTACCTTCAGACATCCATACTATCCTGCCATCTGGATAGAAGTGTGTTGTGGAGTAGAATTGCATTATGAGCTCATCATTCCACTTTGTGAGCTTCTGCCCAACAAAGTCTGCAACTCCACAAGCACTGAAACTGTCATACACACCAGGATAGTGTTCCTCATTCTCCTTTATGTAGGTCCGTCCACCCACCTCATGTCACACACTATAGGCTTCTTGTCTAGCAATACTGTCTCATAGAAATCCTGTTGTTCCTTAGTATGGAACCTGTAGTCAACAACAGTCCTTCTCCTGATTGCATAAGGATCAGACAACCTCCACTGTCTGAGGCCTGCATCCTTTCTCAGCTTCATGTTCTCAGCCACAGGACGAGCATCATTATGATCTGGAATCTTTGGCTTCAACTTTCTCAAGACATGCTCTTCATCATTGTCGGTGTCAAAACCGGCGGATCTCGGGTAGGGGGTCCCGAACTGTGCGTCTAGGTGGATGGTAACAGGAGACAAGGGACACGATGTTTTACCCAGGTTCGGGCCCTCTTGATGGAGGTAAAACCCTACGTCCTGCTTGATTAATATTGATGATATGGGTAGTACAAGAGTGGATCTACCACGAGATCAAGGAGGCTAAACCCTAAAGCTAGCCTATGGTATGATTGTTGTAATGTATGTTATGTCCTACGGACTAAAGCCCTCCGGTTTATATAGACACCGGAGAAGGCTAGGGTTACACAGAGTCGGTTACAATGGTAGGAGATCTACATATCCGTATCGCCAAGCTTGCCTTCCACGCCAAGGAAAGTCCCATCCGGACACGGGACGGAGTCTTCAATCTTGTATCTTCGTAGTCTTGGAGTCCGGCGGACGATGATAGTCTGGCTGTCCGGACACCCCCTAGTCTAGGACTCCCTCAGTAGCCCCTGAACCAGGCTTCAATGACGATAAGTCCGGTGCGCATAATGTTCGGCATTGCAAGGCGGGTTCCTCCTTTCAATAATCCAGAGAAGATCAGGAACACCAGGACAGTGTCCGGCTCTGCAAAATAAATTCCACATTCCATCGTAGAGAGAATAGAATGTACACAAGTTCAATCTGCTGACGTATTTTGCGGTATGACGTCACACCACTACCAAGCCTTTACTTGAATCGTTTTTTTATTATACCACCTCAGCACGTTTAGCGAAGCGGTTTCCTTAGCATGTCTTGTCGAAGCAGAGATCGTGTTCCCCTTATTCCGGGATTCTCATCAATACGGACGTGGGTAACCCAACCGCGCCATTGATGGTGGCGCTTGGGAGATAAGCGAGTTTTACCAGGCTGGTGGGGGGGGGCACACAGTCTTCGCCCGCCTATATATAAGGGATAAGGATTCACCTTTTCACCCACGCCTTCTTCCTCCTTTGCTTTTCCACCTCCGCGCACTCAAGCTCCAATGCCCAAGCTCGCGCATCTCGTCTTAACCCTCCCCGACCATGTCCGGAGGGGGAGGCAAATGGTTGGCTTCCACCGTCAAGGAGGAGCACATCACCAAGCTGCGCAGCGCCGGATACCTTTCCGGCGATATCGCGCACCGGCTGCCCGATGAGGGGCAGCTCAACCCTACCCCCGGGCCCCATGAGAGGGTCGTTTTCCTTCCCCACTTCCTCCGCGGACTGGGCTTTCCACTTCACCCCTTTTTCCGGGGGATCATGTTCTACTACGGCCTGGATTTCCACGATCTGGCGCCAAACTTCATCCTCAACATCTCGGCGTTCATCGTCGTGTGTGAGGCCCTCCTCTGCATCCGGCCCCACTTCGGCTTGTGGCTCAAGACCTTCAACATCAAGCCGAAGGTAGTGAAGGGCACGCAGGCGGAGTGCGGAGGCGCCATGTTGGGCAAGATGCCCAACGTCCTCTGGTTCGAAGGGGCCTTCGTGGACTCCGTCAAGGGGTGGCAATCGGGGTGGTTCTATATCACCGAGCCGCGCGACCCTACGTGGGCAGCGGCCCCCGAGTTTAGATCGGGCATCCCTACGCAGCTCACCTCCTGGAAAGAGAAGGGCTTGCTGTAGGGTAATCCGAAGGAGCTGACGGGACTCCGAGCCTGTATCCAGAAGCTGGTGAACAAGAAGCTCAGGCTCGTTGACGTGGTCCAAGTCATGCTCGTCCGCCGGATCCTCCCATGCCAAGAACGGGCATTCAATCTGTGGGAGTTCGATCCGGAACAACACCAGGCGCTAAGCGGGCTCTTCGACACGACGTACGAAGGCGCCTGGAGGGTGCTGTTTAAGGGCGCCGAAGCCCCCGCATCCGCGACGGAAGATCGGGGATTTCACTCGCAGCATCCGGCTGACGAGGTAAGTGATTCTACCCCTTTACGGGACACTTGTTGTAAATAGATTGATTCTAAGAGGGTTTCAATCTCCCTTTTCCTTTGACAGGAATGGATGAAGAAGGCCGAGCAGCTCATCTGCCCGGCTCCCATGCCAGAAGACCCAGTGGATGCCCGTCTAGCGAGGCTGCTGGTTCCGGCACCGCACGTGGTGCCGGAGAAGAAGGCCAAGAAGGTGGCCACGGGCACTTGAAAGAGTTCCCGTAATCAGGCGTCCGACGACAAGGCGGACTCCTCCCCCAAAGATGAGGAGGAGGAAGAAGACTCTCTCCCGGAGGGGGGAGAGAGGAAGAGGAAGGCTTCCTCAACAGGGGAGGCCGAAGGGTCCAAGAGGGGGAGAACTATTCCCCCAGACAGCTCCGCCAACACCGACGTTGGCGACGAGGAGTGGCCTTCAAGGGCCAGGCCTCCGGCGAGATCGTAAGTATCCGGATCCCTGATATGCAATTTCTTTCGTGCCACATAGTGTCCTACTAATGCCGCATACTGCCCGCAGTCCGGCCGATGATGATCTCCCCGCTTCATCGAGCGGGTCGTTAGCCCCGTCGGATGTGGATTCACTTCCGACTGCCTCTACCCCCCGCGCCGATGAGGACGCCGAGGTGGGATCCCAGAAAGGGACCCATCAGGAGGAGGCGCCGCAAGGCAGCCTCCCGGACTTTGCGCCGGACTCTATGTCGGAACCTGCAGTTGTTCCAGAGTCCGGCAGGCGGCCCCTTCGAAAGAAGGGCAAGACCGTGACGCCGGCGGCCTCCGTCCAACTGGAGGCGCCGGACAACTTGCTGGAGGCGCTCAAAGGCGCTTCCATCGAGGAAGAACACCGCACTGTTATGAGTGCGGTGATTCAAAAGGTCCAGCTCGCCAAGAGCGGGCTGACCGAAGCCTGCAGTAGCCTTTTAATAGGCTTTGAGGTAAGAAGTTAAAATTGTGTAATGTAATACCGCATAGACAGTAGCCCCTGATGCTCAGTTCGGTGTTCGGAAAGAAAAGCTGGACTGAGGATCTAAAAAGATATTCGCAGGTTGCTTAATAAATTATGTCAATATGGGTTTGCAGGCTGTGCTGCTGACCTCTGCCGCACTGACTGTGGAGGTTGGTACATTAAAGCAAGATCTCGAGCGGTCCGAGCGAGAGCTCGGTCATGCCAAGAGGCAGCTCGAGGACAAAGAAGGTGAGTAGCACCACTTTGAATTGTTACCTTACAGAAAAGGATTTTGGTCGCAATAAAATTAACAAGGATAATATGGGTATTGCAGGGGCCACAAACGAGGTGGCAGCCCTGAAGGAGGCTGTGTCCGCGGCCGAACGCAGTGCGGCCGCGGAATGGGCAGAGCGAGAAAAGCAGGAGGCACAGGTGGCGGAAGTGCGGCAAGAGATCCAGGCTCTCATGGAGAAGCATGAGAGCTTGGAGCGCGACTCCAAGACTCGAGAGTCCGAGCTTGCCTCGGCTCTCGAAAGTGCCAAGTCCGCCAAGGCCGAGGCCCGTAAGGCCCTTCAGGAGGTTGAAGATGTGAAGAAGATAGCGGCGGGTAAGGCATTTTTCATGCAAAGCAAGCATGTTAATGTAAACTACCTGACACTTACCCGCATTCGGAGCTCTCCAAGGGCGTTTGCAGATCTGCCGCGTAGTGTGTCCGATGCCGCCGCATTCTACCATGGCGAGGAGGGGAGCTCAACGGAGAAGGTCTTCTGGTCTCAGTACGCTGAGGCCGGCCATCCGGTGCCCCCAAGCGACCAGTTGAAGCAGCTGGTCGAACTCCACAAGGTAGCTGAGGAGGCCATGAAGGGCCTTATAGTCCGGCTGTGGCCTGGACAGGCCATGCTTGGGAGCTACTTTGGCCTCGTGCGGCGGCTGGTGGATGCGTGCCCCTGGGTGGAGGTCATCAAGCGCTCCGCCTGTATTGAAGGTGCTCATCAGGCCCTTGCCCGCACAAAGGTGCACTGGGGCAGGCTGGATGCGGAGAGGCTTCTTACTGACCCGCCGCCACCGGGCAAGGAGTATCGTACACCCGAAATGTATTATAAAACTGTCCTGAAGGGAGCCCGCGACATTGCGGACGAATGCCCTAGAGATGTAATTTTTGAGTGAACTCGCTGTGTATTATCCTGTGCGCTGAAACTTTGTTCATGTGCGCTTTAAGCAACGCTTGTTTAATTTAAAATATTACCTTCTGTGCGGCCGTTTATAAAATCTGAGAGATGGCAAGTCGTTGGCTTCAGCCCCCAAGCCGCAAGTGCTGGGGTGTTCGGGATAACTTGAGCACTCTTGTTCCCATTTTTGGGTCCATCTAGGGAGGCGCTCAACACAACGAACAAGGCAACCGGACTTATAATGCCTGAACACTCTCACTTAGCCATAGAATTCTATAATTTTAAATTTCGGCGAAGCCCCTAGTATTCGGAAGACCGAATTCGGGGCGCTATCCACGCCTTCGTTGGACATTATCCGGAACTTCGCTCGAAGCGGCGTGAGTCTTTAAGGACCCGAAAAGACCTCTCGAACAGCGACCAGTCTCTCGCCTTATCATGCCGGTCAGTTTTAGCTTTCTCCACTGAGGCGCTCGCCCAGCTCAACCGGGGCGCAATCGCAGTGGTTCTCCCAGTGCCACCTTAGCCGACGGAACGGAACGTAAGGCACCAAAACATGGGAGCCGGGCAAACCCAACTATTGACCCAAGACATGATTCGGAGCCGATTCATACAATGCTATAAGTTCGGGGTGCCGCACTTGTGAAAGTGTTCGGACTTATCACACCATAATGTGGGGAACGTAAGCCCCTGGTGTATTAGGCCGTATCGAAATATACGGGTGCAAGATGTCATGTAATGAACATATATATGTAATAACAGGCAAAAAGGTGCTGCATCATTTATTAAAGGAAGTCTGCTATGAGTGCGGACTGATACAAATAGTGCGGTAAGCAAGGGTTTTGGACTAGTTAAACATGTCCCCCTCCAGGGATGGGCTGCGGACTTGGTGTATGTAATCAAATTTAATGCTCGTAATTGAGACCACCTGAGTGTTCGTCGCCGCATTCTTTCTTCCCCGGCCGTTGCATCATGAGTTCGGCAGGTTCACCGCCGGACAGGGCCTCTGGCTAACGGAGTCCTGTGTATACAAAGAAGGAAAATAATAATAAGAAAGAGTGACACACTTGCGAGCCCCTGGTGTGGTCGAGCCGCACACTGGGTCCATTGTGGTCGTGCCCCTTCCCCTACGCCCATGGTATCTCCAAAGCGTAATGATGTACGCGGAGGGTTGTTCTTGCAATCATGCGAGGGAGGGGGTTAGGGCCGCATTGCTACGCGTGCTCGGATCGTGCCAGGTGGTCTTGGTTGGTGTTGCTTCGGGCGCGTTTGGCTGTATCCGGCCGTTTAACGGCCGGACTCGAAAATTGCCTTAAAAGGCTGCTCTGTACTTCTGCCGCGAGAGCCACTGTATGTTCCTCCGTTCGGAGGGAGCGGTCCATATTTCCGTTGACCGTGATGACTCCACGAGGGCCTGGCATCTTGAGCTTGAGGTATGCATAATGCGGCACCGCGTTGAACTTTGCAAACGCGGTTCGTCCAAGCAGAGCGTGATAGCCGCTGCGAAATGGGACTATGTCAAAGATTAACTCCTTGCTCCGGAAATTATCCGGGATCCGAAGACCACTTCCAGTGTGACTGAGCCTGTACAATTGGCCTCCACACCTGGTATGACGCCTTTAAAGGTTGTCTTTGTAGGTTTAATCCTTGAGGGGTCTATGCCCATCTTGCACACTGTATCCTGATAAAGCAGGTTCAGGCTACTGCCGCCGTCCATCAGGACTCTCGTGAGGTGAAATCCATCGATGATTGGGTCTAAAACCAATGCGGCGAATCCGCCATGGCGGATGCTGGTCGGATGGTCTCTTCGATCGAAAGTGATCGGACAAGAGGACCATGGGTTGAACTTCGGGGCGACTGGCTCCATCGCGTATACGTCCCTTAGTGCATGCTTCCGCTCCCTCTTGGGTATATGGGTTGCGCAAATCATGTTCACCGTCCGCACTTGTGGGGGGAAACCCTTCTGTCCTCTATTGTTCGGCGGTCGGGTCTCTTCCTCATCGTCGCTATTTAGCCCCTTGTCGTTGTTTTCGGCAATTAACTTGCCTGCCTGCTTGAACACCCAGCAATCTCTGTTGGTGTGATTAGCTAGCTTTTCAGGGGTGCCATGTATCTGGCATAAGCGGTCGAGTATTCGGTCCAAATTGGACGGACCCGGAGTGGTTCTTTTGAATGGCTTCTTCCGCTGAGCGGGTTTAGAGCCTCGGAATCCGGCGTTGACTACCGTATCCTCCTTGTCGTCGCCGTTAATGCGGCGTTTATTTTTGCTTTGACGCGACCTGCCATTGTGGTCCTTAGTATCCGGACTGCTAGAATATTTACTGAGGTTGTTGCTGCGAGCTAGCCAGCTATCCTCTCCCGCGCAAAAGCGGGTCATTAATGATGTGAGGGCTGCCATGGATTTCGGCTTTTCCTGTCCCAGGTGGCAGGCTAGCCACTCGTCGCGGATGTTATGTTTGAAGGCTGCGAGGGCCTCTGCATCCGGACAGTCGACGATTTGGTTTTTCTTTGTCAAGAACCGTGTCCAGAATTGTCTGGTCGATTCGTCTGGCTGCTGAATTATGTGGCTTAGGTCATCGGCGTCTGGTGGCCGCACATACGTGCCCTGGAAGTTGTCGAGGAATGCGGCTTCCAGGTCTTCCCAACACCCAATTGACTCTGCGGGCAAGCTGTTAAGCCAATGCCGAGCTAGTCCTTTAAGCTTGAGTGGGAGATACTTGATGGCATGGAGATCGTCTCCGCGGGCCATATGGATGTGAAGGAGATAATCCTTGATCCAAACCGCGGGGTCTGTTGTGCCATCGTAGGATTTGATGTTTACAGGTTTGAACCCTTCAGGGATTTTATGATCCATTACTTCGTCAGTGAAGCATAGCGGGTGTGCGGCTCCTCTATATTGAGCAATATCGCGACGTAGCTCGGGAGAGCGTTGTCTGCTGTGTTCGGCCCGGCCGGGGTTATTGTATCCGGCGCGACGGTATTCGTCGTGGGTCGTGGGGTGCCCACGTGATCCATAGATGGATCTGGATTGCCTTGCTTTGTCCTCCAATACGTCTCGCAAGTCCGGCGCGTTCCCTCTTGGCTTCGTACTTTTGGAGCGATGCCGGGGTACGGTCTTGGTGGAGGGCCTGGATGCCTCTCTGTCGCGACCGCGGGGTGGTCGGTCGGCCGTATCGTGCGCTGGTGATGAAGGTATGTATGCTTCCTCCTCTAATCGGGGGAGCAATTTGCGTCTTGGGTAGCTTTTGGAGGGGCGTTCAAGTTTATACTCTTCGGCCGCGAGGACCTCAGTCCATCGATCGGCTAGCAGGTCCTGATCAGCTTGAAGCTGCTGCTGCTTTTTCTTTAGGCTATTTTCCGTGGCGATAAGCCTGCGTTTAAAACGCTCTTGTTCGACGGGATCCTCGGGCACGACGAATTCATCGTCGTTGAGGCTTGCCTCGTCTTCGGAGGGAGGTATATAGTTATATTCCTCGACCTCTTCGTCTGCCGCCCTCTCGTGAGGGCTTGCTTTTGCATCCTCCTGCGCTGAGTCTTGCTGGAGGGGATTGTCTTCGGCACTCTCTGGGGTATTATTATCTCCTGTGCGGGAATCTCCATTCTTGCTGTGGCGGGATTTAGAGCGGCGCCGCTGACGCCGGTGCTTGGGCTGTTTCTTTAAGGAATATGCCTCCGCTGCTTCTTCGCTGTCCCCGTCTTTTGGGGTGTCCACCATGTATATGTCGTATGACGAGGTGGTCTTCCAGTGCCCTATAGGCGCTGGTTCCTGTTCGTCTCCGGCATCGTCGTCCATAGCGTCAATGTCTTCGGAGTCGTAGTCTAGCATGTCGGTTAGATCGTCGACAGTGGCTACAAAGTGGGTGGTGGGTGGGCTCTGAATTTCTTTGTCGTCCGTATCCCAACCATCCTGGCCATAATCCGGCCAGGACTCTCCGGATAGCGAGAGATGCTTTAGCGAATCTAGGATGTCGCCAAAGGGCGAGTGTTGGAAGATGTCCGCGGTGGTGAATTCCATAACCGGCGCCCAATCAGATTCGATTGGCAGGGGCGTGGGAGGTCCGGAGTCCGGCAAGGAGTCCGACACCTCGGAGTCACGAGCTTCGCGAGGGACAAGGTTAGTGTTTGGCTCCATCGCTGTAGAAGTTGCAGCCCCCGAGGCGGTGTCCAACCACCGGTCCTCGATCTGGGCGATCGGCTCCGGACTAAGGGCCGGAGCGGATTCCTGTGCAGCCTCCAAGGCACTGTTCGACAGCAGAGCTAGATCATGCCCATCGTAACAGTGCGGCGCGCTTGGCTGTGGCTCGAGCCCGTCGAAGATCAAGTCCCCGCGGATGTCGGCCGTGAAGTTTAGGCTTCCGAATCTGACCTGACGGCCAGGGGCGTAGCTTTCGATCTGCTCCAGATGGCCAAGTGAATTAGCCCGCAGTGCGAAGCCGCCGAATACGAAGATCTGTCCGGGGAGAAAAGTCTCACCCTGGACAGCGTTGTTGATTGAAGATGCCATCGAGCCTATCGGTGACGACACAGAGGAACTCTCAATGAAAGCACCAATGTCGGTGTCAAAACCGGCGGATCTCGGGTAGGGGGTCCCGAACTGTGCGTCTAGGCGGATGGTAACAGGAGACAAGGGACACGATGTTTTACCCAGGTTCAGGCCCTCTTGATGGAGGTAAAACCCTACGTCCTGCTTGATTAATATTGATGATATGGGTAGTACAAGAGTGGATCTACCACGAGATCAAGGAGGCTAAACCCTAAAGCTAGCCTATGGTATGATTGTTGTAATGTATGTTATGTCCTACGGACTAAATCCCTCCGGTTTATATAGACACCGGAGAAGGCTAGGGTTACACAGAGTCGGTTACAATGGTAGGAGATCTACATATCCGTATCGCCAAGCTTGCCTTCCACGCCAAGGAAAGTCCCATCCGGACACGGGACGGAGTCTTCAATCTTGTATCTTCGTAGTCTTGGAGTCCGGCGGACGATGATAGTCCGGCTGTCCGGACACCCCCTAGTCCAGGACTCCCTCAATCATCTTCCTCTTCAGCAACAGTCTTAGGCACTGGGGCCTTGATCTTCTCAGTAGCAGATATGTTTCTGGTATTCCTCTTTGGTGCAATCTTGGGCTTGGAGGCAGCTTTGGGTGCTTCTTTAGGCTTTGATGAAGCAGCCCCTAACCTAATAGCATCACCCATAAGCTTCTGAGCCTTGGGTGCTGGTGCAGCAACCTCTTCTTCCTCTTCCTCAGAGTCTCTCCTCATAGAGGGATTGCCAAGAACTTTGGCAGTAGTGGTTCTGACTCTCTTTTTCTTGTTGTCTTGACCAGCAACTTCATCTTCTGACTCAATAGTAAACTTCATGGTTTCCCCAGTGGCAACCTTCCTGGGTTTGGAAGTGGGAATCCTTCTTGCAGGTGCCTTCTTCTGCACTCCTGGCTTAGTGGATGCAGCTGAGCCATATTCCTTTTTGAGCACTTTCTTCTTGGAAGTGGCCTCATCCTCAACTGCCACATAGTCTTCATCCTCAGATTCTGAGGTTTTCTTCTTTCTGGCCTTGGTGGCAGCTTTGGGTAAGTTGCTTGGGGTGCTCCTGCTACCGTCATCAGAGGTGCTAGAGGGACTAGTGCCCTCACTCATCTGAATTTGCTCCTCTTCCTTGTTCTGGCTATCACTTTGATCAGACATGTTGCAAACACTGACTGTAGACCCTGTGAATAGATATAGATGAGATAGAGTGGATGAGCATCACAAAATACAGAGGTTTTTGCAAAAGAATGATTCAAAAACTTAGTTTTAGTTTTCCACAGAAAGCATTCGGATCAACCGATTTGCAAACTCGGTGATACCGAAGCAGCTTTTGGAACCTAAACTAGTGAACTCGGTCAGACCGAGTCACAGTTCGGTGGCACCGAGACTGCTAGGGTTTCACAAAGCCCTGAACTCGGTCACACCAATTTGCAATTCTCGGTCAGACCGAGAATCACTTGTGCAATGGCCTTAGCCGAATCGGTGGAACCGAGTTCTACAACTCGGTGGGTCCGAGATGGTTTCGGCGGAAACCTAACCCTAAATTTTCAATTCACCTCTAATCTATGGAGTGTTTTGACTGGATAGAATAGTTTCAGTCGTGGCAAGATTCATGATGAACACAATGTGCTAGGAATCGGACGGGGATAGCACAGTGATCGAGTCCATACCCTAGTTCGGCGATGAACTCGCTACGGCGGCAACGACAGGGATGATTTCCGTTGACGGCGGCGGAGACCAGCGACTGGAGGCGGCTGGCAACGAGGAGGACGATACAGAGACCCTGGAGGCAAAGCGAGCTATGCGCGGGCGAAGGAGTTTGGAGAAAGTTTCCAAATTTTTGCCCGTGGGTATATATAGCCCGACCCTGTCGGTGTGACCGAGTGGAACAACTCGGTGGCACCGAGATGCATAACTGTTGACAGTTACAGCAACTCGGTGTGACCGAAAAGTTCAAATCGGTTGCACCGAGATTGAAAACCTAGATCGACTTAGTGATCTTGGTATGACCGAAATGAAAGAATCGGTCAGACCGAGACGCACGAAGAAGTTTTGGAAGTTTAAGTCTATGACGAATCGGGGACTTCGAGTGCTCCTCACACAGAGTGGTTCGAATCTGACTTGATCAAACTTTGTGATGTAGCATGAATAGAGTTTGAGACAAGAAAAACATGGATAGCTAGAGAAGGTTCTTAGGCATTCTTGTCCATCCACTTGGAAAAAAGAAAAAGAAACCAATCAATCAAAACAACAAGTGGATGTCCTCGAATGAGTGAAATATGCAACCAACATGCTCACACAATAAAATGGCAAATGAAATATGTGGCAAAGCATGCACAACCAATTCTAGCATCTATAAAACAATTGGCGATGACTAGGTCATCTATATATGAGTATATTGACTTAGGAGTCAAATGAGAACATTTGATCATAGGTCATACTCATCGTTTAAGCTCAAGTGGGGTTATCACTTTTACATAATGCATTGATGTGTTCACACCATTAGAGTTGCTTTGACTCAATTCTTAGAGTTAAGCTCCCCCTAGATGTGAGATCCCCCCTTAGAGGGATGAACTAACCTTGGGTTTTGTCGATGATGACTTCATGTAGGTGTTGAAGATGTGGATGCTCAATGTTGATGTAGATCATTTGGAGCAATCCTTTGGAGTGAGTTGCACTTTCAATACCTACACGGGTTAGTCCCACAAGGAACAAACAAGGATATCCATAGACATAGAGTGATGCACACACAAGATAATGTCTATGAAAGCATTAGGTTACCTTGTCCCTTGTCTTACCAACAAGAGGGTTTGTAACTCCTTGAACTAGTGCAAGATGTGGAAGTTGATTGCACTTGTTGGTGCCAAAATGATATGAGTGAAATATGTTGGCGGAGTTACCCTCAAGAACTCTGTAGTTCTTCTTCTTCGGGATCCACATCATCTTGATGGGAATCCTTGGAGTTGTAGTTGTACTTGATGAAGTAGAGCTTGATGTAGTCTTGGGAACCCACTTGACCAAGGCCTTAGGAGCTTCTTCAAATGCATCAATCTCCTCTTGAAGCTTGTCCTTGCCTTTTTGCTTGTGGTCTTGTGGTGGAAGATCATCTTGAGCTTGTGTCCCCTTGAAGGAAGTAGGATCATGCTTCTCTTGTTGAGGAACAAACTTCGTCTTGGGGTATTGATCTTCTTCCCACTCAACTCCATTGGCATTGAACTTTCATTCAAAACCAACACCTTGGTTCTTCCGGTGCCTTCCTTGCTTGCGTACAATTTCCTCAAATTGCTTACTCCCGGCAAGGCTCTTGTAAACACCTTTCTCTATAATTCCCTTCAATAAGCTATTTTCTTGCTCAAGTGTAACTTGGCTAAGAGAATCATTAGTGGAATCAAGAGAACTACTAGAAGCAACAACATTGGATTTAGCATGATTATTGTTACTACTAGAGGAAGAATCCTTCTTGTTCTTGTTAGTGGACTTGACTTGAGGCATGTAAGTAGATAAGAGTAAACGCTTGGCAATGTAAGAAGAACTTTTCTTACGGAGATCATCATTGATTGCCTTTAAGAACTCATGCTCTTACTCAAGGTTGAGCTTTTCAAAGCGTAACTTCTCATGAGTCCTTAAAAGTTCTCGATGATATTCTAAGATAGTTTCATGAGCTAACTTAAGAGTGTTTAGTTCTTTAGTTAGAAGCTCAGTCTTCTCCTTATCATTGTCATTCGTTTTATCTTGATTAGCATGATTAATTGACATTTCATCATAGTATTCATCACTAGAGTTGTCAACAAGTAAATCATCATCACCTAGCAAGTCATCTTCATCACTATTGAAATCAACATACTCGGGGTGTGTTACCTTTGGGCCTTTAGCCATGAAGCATCTTCGAAGTCCTTCGTTTGGTGAATCAAATATGTCGTAGGAGTTGGTTGACACAAGTGCTAGACCGGCAACACCTTCATCTTGAGTATATTTGGAGTCGGAGTGATAGCTTCTCTCGGAGTGATTGTCGGAGTCGGAGCCGGATACCCATTCACCAACATGAGCTTGATGTCTTCGTTTTGTGTAGCTCCTTGATGACTTGTCCTTCCTTTCCGAATCCTTGCTTCTTCGGAATGTTCTTTGTTCATAACGATCATCTATACTCCTCCTCTCTCTTGGTGGTGATTCTTCTCTTCTACTTCTCCTCTTGGGTGATTCTTCTCTTCTTTTGTAGGGTGCCGCACACTCATTGGAATAGTGTCCGGGTCTCCCACAATTGTAGCAATTGCGCTCTCGACTAGAAGATCTTTTGTCATTGTAGGACCTTGACTTGGAGCTTCTCTCTTTGCTTCTATTCTTGTAGAACTTGTTGAAGTTCTTCACCATTAAGCTCAATTCTTCATTGAAGGTTTGTTTCTCACTTGATGATGTAGGGGCTTCACATGAGGCTTTGTAAGCACCACTTGACTTGTTGTGATGTTCCTCCTTATCCTTGAGTGACATCTCATGAGCAACAATTCTTCCAATGACTTCCGTTGGCTCGAGATCTTTGTAATTGGGCATCATTTGGATCAATGTGCACACAGTATCATATTTTCCATCCAAAGCTCTTAGGATCTTCTTTATGATGAATTTGTCGGTCATCTCTTCACTTCCTAAGCCGGCAATCTCATTTGTGATAAGAGCAAGCCTAGAGTACATTTCAGCGACACCTTCACCATCCTTCATTTTGAACTTGTCAAGTTGACTTTGGAGCACATCCAACTTGGATTCCTTGACGGAGTCGGTACCTTCATGCATATCAATCAAAGTATCCCAAATTTCCTTTGCACTCTCAAGATGGCTGATTTTGTTGAATTCATTGGGGCACAATCCGTTGAAGAGGATATCACAAGCTAGAGTGTTGTATTGTAGCATCTTCAACTCTTCCGCGCTAGCTTCACGGTTCGGTTCTCTCCCATCAAAGAATTCACCTTGCAAGCGAATACACACAATAGCCCAAATGGCGGGGTTATGTCCAAGAATATGCATTTTCATCTTATGCTTCCAACTAGCAAAATTAGTACCATCAAAGTAAGGACCTCTACGGTGATAATTTCCCTCGCTAGACGCCATACTCTCCTAGGTTGTGAAACCAAGGCTACGGCAACCAAAAGCTATGGAAATCAAAGCAAATGGAGACCAAAGCTCTGATACCAATTGTAGGATCGAAAGTATGTCTAGAGGGGGGGGTGATTAGACTACTTGACCAAATAAAAACTTATCCTTTTCCCAATTTTAGTCTTTGGCAGATTTTAGCTATCTTAGCACAAGTCAAGCAATCTTAACACAATTCAAGCAAGCATGCAAAGAGTATATGAGCAGCAGAAAGTAAAGCATGCAACTTGCAAGAATGTAAAGGGAAGGGTTTGGAGGATTCAAACGCAATTGGAGACACGGATGTTTTTGTCGTGGTTCCGATAGGTGGTCCTATTGTACATCCACGTCGATGGAGACTTCAACCCACAAAGGGTAACGGTTGCGCGAGTCCACGGAGGGCTCCACCCACGAAGGGTCCACGAAGAAGCAACCTTGTCTATCCCATCGTGGCCGTCGCCCACGAAGTACTTGCCTCACTAGTGGTAGATCTTCATGAAGTAGGCAATCTCCTTGCCCTTACAAACTCCTTGGTTCAACTCCACAATCTTGTCGGAGGCTCCTAAGTGACACCTAGCCAATCTAGGAGACACCACTCTCCAAGAAGTAACAAATGGTGTGTTGATGATGAATTCCTTGCTCTTGTGCTTCAAATGATAGTCTCCACAACACTCAACTCTCTCTCATAGGATTTGGATTTGGTGGAAAGAAGATTTGAGTGGAAAGCAACTTGGGGGAGGCTAGAGATCAAGATTCATATGGTAGGAATGGAATATCTTGGCCTCAACACATGAGTAGGTGGTTCTCTCTCAGAAACAACAAGTTGGAAGTGTAGGTTTGTTATGATGGCTCTCTCCACGAATGAAGTGGAGGTGGAGGGGTATTTATAGCCTCCACACAAAATCTAACCGTTACACACAACTTGCCAAACTCGGTGGGATCGAATTGAGAAACTCGATCGGACCGATTCAGCAAATCTAGTGACCGTTAGGATTTTCGGTGGGACCGACATGCAACTCGGTAGGACCGATATGGTTAGGGTTAGGGCATAACATAATCTTGGTGAGACCGATTACACAAACTCGGTGAGACCGATTTTGGTAATAAGCTAACTAGAGAGTTGGTCAGGTAAACTCGATGGGACCGGTTCGCTCATTTCGGTGAGACCAAAATGTTACGAAAAGGAAACAGGGAGTTTACATTGCAATCTCGGTGGGGCCGATCGCTCATCTCGGTGGTACCGAAACGTTACGAAGGGAAACAGAGAGATTACAATCCCATCTCGGTGAGACCGAGATCCCTATCGGTGAGACCGATTTGCCTAGGGTTTGTGGCAGTGGCTATGACATCTAAACTCGGTGGCGCCGGGTAGAAAGAATCGGTAGGGCCGAGTTTAACTTTTGGTTTAGGTCATATGTGGATGTGAGAATGTTGTTGAGGGTTTTGGAGCATATCACTAAGCACTGTGGAGCAAGAAACTCATTAAGCAACACCTCATCCCTCCTTGATAGTATTGGCTTTTCCTATAGACTCAATGTGATCTTGGATCACTAAAATATAAAATGTAGAGTCTTGAGCTTTTGAGCTTGAGCCAATCCTTTTATCCTTAGCATTTTGAGGGATCCACTTTTCTCATCTATGCAATGCCATTCATTGAGCTTTTCCTGAAATATTCATCTTGGAATGATGTTAGCTCAATGAGCTATATGTTGTTAGGAATTACCAAAACCACCTAGGGATAGTTGCACTTTCAGAGAGCCATCAGAACAAACCTACACTTCCAACTTGCTGTTTCTGAGAGAGAACCACCTACTCATGTGTTGAGGCCAAGATATTCCATTCCTACCATATGAATCTTGATCTCTAGCCTTCCCCAAGTTGCTTTCCACTCAAATCTTCTTTCCACCAAATCCAAATCCTATGAGAGAGAGTTGAGTGTTGGGGAGACTATCATTTGAAGCACAAGAGTAAGGAGTTCATCATCAACACACCATTTGTTACTTCTTGGAGAGTGGTGTCTCCTAGATTGGCTAGGTGTCACTTGGGAGCCTCCGACAAGATTGTGGAGTTGAACCAAGGAGTTTGTAAGGGCAAGGAGATCGCCTACTTCGTGAAGATCTACCGCTAGTGAGGCAAGTCCTTCGTGGGCGACGGCCATGGTGGGATAGACAAGGTTGCTTCTTCGTGGACCCTTTGTGGGTGGAGCCCTCCGTGGACTCGCGCAACCGTTACCCTTTGTGGGTTGAAGTCTCCATCAACGTGGATGTACGATAGCACCACCTATCGGAACCATGACAAAAGCATCCGTGTCTCCAATTGCGTTTGAATTCTCCAAACCCTTCCCCTTACATTTTTGCAAGTTGTATGCTTTACTTTTCGCTGCTCATATACTCTTTGCATGCTTGCTTGAATTTTGTTAAGATTGCTTGACTTGTGCTAAGATAGCTAAAACCTGCCATAGACTAAATTTGGGAAAAGGATATGTTTTTACCCCTCTAGACATACTTTCGATCCTACAATACTCTAGATGCATGCTGGATAGCGTTCGATGTGTGGAGTAATAGTAGTAGATGCAGGCGGGAGTCGGTATACTTGTCACAGACGTGATGCCTATATACATGATCATGCCTAGATAATCTCATAATTATTTGCTTTTCTATCAATTGCTCGACGGTAATTTGTTCACCCACCGTAATACTTATGCTATCTTGAGAGAAGCCACTAGTGAAACCTATGGCCCCCGGGTCTATCTCTTATCATATAAGCTTTCAATCTACTTTTATTTGCATCTTCACTTTTCCAATCTATATCATAAAAATACCAAAAATATTTATCTTATCATATTATCTCTACCAGATATCACTTTTGCAAGTGACCGTGAAGGGATTGACAACCCCTTTATTGCGTTGGTTGTGAGTTCTTTGTTTGTTTGTGTAGGTGCGTGGGACTTTTGAGGAGCCTCCTACTGGATTGATACCTTGGTTCTAAAAAACTGAGGGAAATACTTACGCTACTATTGCTGCATCACCCTTTCCTCTTCAAGGAAAACCAGCGCAAGCTCAAGACGTAGCTGTGGTATTTTTTGCCAATTTTGTTAAGCAGATGATCTTTTTAGACAAAAAACCAAGTACAACACCATTCAGCCGGATCGTTATCTATTTCCTGGAAAGATTCCTTTATAGTTTATTTCAAACTGAAAAGGATCTTTATTTATTTTCTGAAAAGATTTCTTTATAGATCATCTTGTACATGCAAAGAACACAAGTAAAAGACAAGTTGGGAGTTGTGCATTCCAAACTGAAAAGGATCTTTATCTATTTTCTGAAAAGATTCCTTCATAGTTGTTTTTATTGGTCAGTAAAACTAAGTAGGAAGACAAAGATTATGGTGGAGGTTCCTTTTTCTCTTTCTTGTGGACTGCAGGAGTGATAAAATGGTTTCTTTTGTTTATAAGTGTAGTTTATAAATAATGACACTGTTTTCTTTGCTGAAAACCCTGTGTGCGATTTCGGTTAGTTTTATAACATGAGCAATAACATCAGCAAGGAAAGTAATATGCAATTACAGAGAGCTAAACCCATAAATATCCTCTCAAAATCCATATTCCAATGAACTGTCATTGTCATACTCTCCTTCCTATAGTATTTATAGTTCTTTTCAAGGTAAGCTTCGCTAAACAGTTGAGAAACTTGCAGGTTCCATTCAAGAAAAAACTCGAGACATGTTTTTCTATGCATTGATCTATCAATGATGTTGACAGCAAGGAATAGTCTTTCACCCAGTAGCTCAAGCTTGTACTGCACCTGCATTGGACAATGAAACATTGGGGTTCCAGAGAATACTAAGATAAGACTACTTTGCCGAATCCACAGAGCATCGAATGGAATACTTAGCTCAATCAACCAGTTAATGGGAATACTATGCCTTTTCATTGATATCAGTTTGGTGTGTCATGTAGGTGGGGGCCTCACAACTCAACTCCTACAGCACAGAGAATTTGGCAATGAGATTATTATTGTCGTACTAGGTGAGAACTCTGTAAATAACTTCGACAGGGTTCCAAGCAGATAATTACCTTGGTCTCTCTGTAGAAGTTGTAAATTTCAGCGACATATTCGGCAATTGCGAGGGAGTTCCTGACATTGCAGCTGTCGATGTTAGGTGCTACCTGGTAACAAAAAGAACAAATATGCTGAAACATGAACAGAGGTACTTCAAAAGCAGGATGCTGACCATGTAAATGTCTAAAGATTGATTAAATCTTCCATCAACTTATATGAACCAGTTGTTCACAAAATGTCATGCCATCGTGACCCACAGGCATGTCGCCCAGACAAACTTCGTTTACTAACTATAATTAGCATGTCCAGCATGTCATCTGCCCTGCACAAAAAGAGAACGCGCTTCTTTCACTGATAATTTTAGGATGTCGTGCTTTTCATATACACAACATGCATTTCCGCATTCATACCCCCAACACTACATATAATCCCCGAAACAGAAAAGATCTGCTAGTATAGTCGCTTCTAACAATTTGGGGCACCACAGTAGCATGGCAGCTTGACGATTTCAGCATCCGCATAAATGATGTTGTTCAAGACATAGCCATAATCGTAGCAATGCTCCGGCAAAGCACGTATACCAGTTAGAACTCAAGAGAAGCTATATAGTTTTTCCTGTAGAAATTGTTGAGATGCAACAGAAATCAATTCACCTGAAGTGGAAGTACCGTGTCTACAGCAAAAAGCATCACCTTTTCTAGCTTGACATCGTGGTGATTGGTTAGACACACTAGGTGAAGAGGTTAGGGTTGCAGCCGTGGTTTATGAACCTTGCGAAACTTCCAACGGATCCAGCAACGGTGCAGTACTCCAGTGCCAGTGGTGCCTCGGAATTGCTCTCGACGTGAAGTGATGGCATATGCATATCAGACCCTGACCTTTTCTCTACCAGAGTGGAAACAAATCATTTACAAACATCCATTATTCAGAGACAAACTAAGAAACCGAGCAATGAGACAAATGATGTGTAAGAAATGAAAGCTTGAAGTGAAAAATTAGCACCTCCAGTCCTCGGCAACACACCAACATACTCACAGATTGGAGCCCCAAGGAGGATGGCGCGCATGGGATTTGCTTGGGATGGCAACTGAGTATCCGTGCACCGTTGGATAGTAAATCAGCTGTCCAGATCGAGCAGTAGCCCCATCACGATAATTGCTAGCAGTAGCTGGACACGTGCAAGCACATTTGGGTTTTAAAGCTGTTTTTATTATTTTTATTACTATAGCACAAATGTACGTGCGTTGCAGGAGCGAGAGAAAACAATGATTTTTATCAATCAAGGTTGACCGGGTCAAGGAACTACGAAGAATGGTCACCACTGACAAAAAGGATGGATCATTAAGCTCGGGACGGGAGTATTGATTCCGAGTAATTTGACTGAACAACAATAATTTTGGACTATAAGTTCTAATGGACATGACGTGGCAAATTCATTTCTAAAGGAAAAATGCGTTGGTTGATCCCCGTGCCCCCAGCACACGAGGACTTCGATGTAAATCTATGAACACCACCAGATTCCTAATCGAGCAAAGATGACATGAAGACACCACCCTTGCCATTGCCATTGACAACTCAATCAAGGGCTAGCTACTTTCTAGTGCTCCAAATCTTCTACGAGAAGCTTCCATGCCCACCGCCTTCGATGCTCACACAACCACAAGCTTTCGATTCTGTCACTAGGGCTGCTTTATTATGGGCAAACTGTTAGACATTTACTTGTTTTAACTACAACATTTAAGTAAAAGAAGCACAATCCACAATACCATATTATCTGGAAAAACAAATTATGCATAATAGCTCATTTTTTTCTGTGCAATAGCATATTATCCAAAAACTAAATAGCCACTTCTTTTATTTATATGCACACAGAAAAGAGAGATGTGAAAATTCTTTATAGAGAATGCACATTAGTACCTTGGGATTTTTGTATAAATGAATGCTTATGATGGCACATAACATGATCATATGTAGCTAATTCTCTAGCCAAATCATGCACATTATTGCCTATAACTCATGAAAGTCTCACATGAAAAATAAATAAAATTAAAGCCATTTATGTGAACTAAAAGGTCATCTCAGCATGATCTATCGTTTTTAATTAAGAATTTATAGGCAAATTGAGAAAAAAAGCTTCTCGGTGGAGGAGAAAACTAATTGGAGCAGCGGGTGCCAGATGATTAGAGTTGTATCTTCTTTCTTTTTGAGGGAGATTAGAAGTTATATTGCATCTAAGGCCATTGATGTCATGTGTTCATGTTTAAATTAGAATGGCGCAGCCAAAAGTGGTCAAGGCCACCAACCATCATGTCGTCGCCGTGCCCGAGGCAGCCATATGCACTCGGCACTCGCGTAATTTATGCCAGAAGGATTCCAGCAGACTGAATCAACCAACCGACACTTACGCCTAGGCACACAACCTCGAGCCCATGCCGTGACATTGATTCCTTGCATTTTGTGGTTGTCTATACATTGATCAAGCTCCACCACTCTCCCGCAGCCGCAGGTTGTGCGCATTCGCAATGGAGGTCGGCCATTGCTCGATCACGAGCTTGCTGGCTCGCTTCGCCTGCCAAACCCCCGCACTGATCTGCATATCTAGCGCACCGATCTGCATGTCTGGCTTGGAGCTAGCTTGTTGGAGTGTATATATGAATACTGGCATCTATAATCAATCGAAATCTTATAATTAGGGCCAACCAACCAGCCGTGCATGTCCCTCCCCCACTCCCTGCCTTTATGTGGTCTCTTATTTCCCTTTTAGTTGGATTTAATGGATCTCTCTTGGATGGTTGATTTTAGTACAACCCACGTGAGTATATAAAGTGGTGGGATTTGATTTAAAAGAGCGAGGTGTGACTAATATATACCGAATCACTTCTTTACCACATGTTGAATGTAGACCGGCTGACAACCACCTACGTAGACAGAAATGGACGTTTGGAGTTTGATTCATAACTGGAACATATATTTCCACTTTTTTGGTCAAGGAGGCAGGAGTAGGCCCATCAGAGGAAGGTTGAGGGCCACCCGGTTGAGGCGTAGCGGGCTTCGGACTATGTTTTTTCAACTCACGAAGCAACGACCAAAAACTTCATGTGAATAGTACCACCTTGCCGTATTAAAAAAACTAAAAAATAATAATTTAATCGCGGGATGAAACCAAGAATATCACCTTGCTTTATTGGTAGGTATAGATATAGATATAGATGGGGCTTTTTTAAGCTCTAGAATAATCAATATTCAAATTGTCAGGCAAATGTGCTCGCGAGCTATAGTTATTGTAATAAGTCGTGTTTTAGTTGGTTGGATGAGCCTTCTTGGTGTGGTGTTAGTAAACTCATAAACAATGTAAATGTGTTTTGATCTTAGTACAGCTAGCTATGATGGTCTTTTCCTCGCAAAAAAGAAAGAGCTATGATGATCTTTTCTACAAAAAGATTAAATTGTCAAATCAATAAAAAAAGTTCCCCTAAGAATCATTAAAAATATCATATCTCTGTTATTCAAATAATATCATCTGAAACACCGAAATTTCAGCGCACATGATAATGCTCAAACGTGGCTAGAAATCTTAACATTAAATGAGAGTTTGTATGTTCGCATCACTTCCAGGGTTTTCACCCTTCCTTCCATCCTTTTTTTTTCTCGAATATGCACGAGCGTGCATATCATATATTAAAGAAGAAAGGCAAAGAAAGTGTCACACCCTAGCTAGTCATGCATCAGAGTGTGTGCATCATGTTTAAAATTCCATTTAACTTGAAATGGGGATTTGTGAAACCCTCAGAATCATTTTTGAAAATGACCCAAATAAAAATTTCTCCAAAAGGGTCCAAGAAAATGCTCATGTTGCTCTCTGAAAATATTGGACAGAGATAAAAATCAAACCAATATTTTTAAGAGCTCATAGGTATTTATTTTGGGCATTTGGAATTAATGCATAAATATTTGCATTGGAAATATATTAGTTATATATATTAATATATGTCCAAAAATTATGCCACCTGTTGGGGAGCTCTGGAATAATATATCTAGCTCCTGCAAAAATTGGCATAAGATAATAAAATGATTTAATATTTTTTTTAAATCAAAACAAAGTTGCAGAAGTATTAAAAAAACAGAAACAGAAAGAATATGGGAAAAGCTTACCTGGCGCCTGCTCCCGGCCCACCTGCCGGCCCAGCCCAGCACCGCTCCAGCGAGCTGCTTGCCGGCCAGGCAGGCAGGCAGGTGCCCGACGGCGACCGCAGCGTGCGCCACGCACCTGCTCGCCGCCTCGCCGCTCCCCTCGCCCGGTGACGTCGTGGATCAGCCTCCCTCGCTCCCCCGAACCCCCCAGACACCCCCTCTCCTCTCCAGCTCCTCCCCCTCGCGCTCCCCCGCCATGGCCGACGCCACCATCGCCGTGCCTTCGTCGTAGCCGTGCTCCCCGCCGCCCGTGCGTCCTCTCACCGTGTCCAGGAGCTCCGCCGCTGTCCACTTCATCGAGCAGCCGAGCCCCGAGCGCTCGCAACGCCCGAGTCAACCGCAACGACCTCGCCCGAACCATCGTCGCCGGAGATCCCCTTCAACGCCGTCGTCGCTCCGGTCCATCTCCGGCCGCACCAAGGACTCCGTCGCACTCACTGTGAGCTTAGCCATCTTCCCCTCCCTTCCGTTCTTGCTCCCGAGCCATGTAGCAACCTCCCGGAGCTCAACCGCACCCACCGCCGTGGAGCTCGTCGCCGACGTGCTCCCGGTCACCCTCCGGCCACAAACTGGTGTCCATCATGCTCACCGTGTCACTTAGCATCTAGCTAGCCACTCCCCGAGCCTCACCGACCCCTCTAGCGTCAAGTTCGTCTTCGGCCGAACCCCGGTGGCCGCCAAAGTCGTCGCCGGTGCCAACTCCGGCCACCCCGACCCCAACGGACTCCACCAAGAGCTGCGGCTCGTCCCCAGCTCCACTCCGGTGGTCTCGGCGACCCATTTGGTGGCCGGAACGACCAAAACCACTTCCGCCGCCGCGTCGGGCTCGCCGGCGGCTAAACGCCGGTGCAGCCGACCCGGGTTTGACCACGGGTGGGCCCTGGTTGACTCCCCTGAGTCAATGACAGGTGGGGCCCAGCCCTGTTAATTAAACAGGTTTAGTTTTAATTAACTTTAATTAAATTAATCACCCTGACACGTGGGACCCACTGTCAGGTTTGACCTGGACCAGTTCCGTTGACCTGCTGACGTCACACTGACGTCAGGCTGGCGCAATAATTGATTTTCTGGATTTAATTAAATCAGGAAATTCCAGAATATTATTTAAACTTCAAAAATTCATAACTTTTATTCTGTAACTCCAAATCAGACAAATTATATATGAAAAATGATCAGAAAAATCCAATCTATCCATCTGTACTATTTTCATGCATGACTAAACAAGTTAACTTGATGTTTAATGCAGAACAAGGAAAAGCACTTTAAAAGGCCATGTTTGAGTTTGAAATTTGAATCTTTGATTCAAATTGGTTCAAACCCTTCTGGTTTTAGTTGCATTAGCCCAACACACTCATATTGCTATGTTTCATGCATGCATCATATTGTTGCACATTGTTTGGTGATGGTTGTGTATCGGTGTTCTTTGCGGCAGGTTCTGCCTCCGAGGAGTACCGTGATTACCCCAACGAAGAACCGTATCAGTGCATTGAACCATCAGGCAAGCAACCAACCATTTGATCATATCGATACAATCCCATGTTCTCGCTCCTGCTCTCTTTTACTGCATTAAGACAACGCGTTTCAAACTGCTGTGTGCTACGGTAGTTGAACCCATTTCCTCTGCATGACCTGTCATTGCCACAGTAACTAGATGAAACCCACTAGCATGTGTAGGAGTTGTATGAGCCATATGTATGTGTTGTTCCTACCTTGCTATGCCTGCTATGCTTAGAGTCGTGTCAGGTCTGGTTCATCTGGGTGATGGGCTAGAGTGAAATGATTATGTCGGTAATGAGAGTGGTGTGGTGAACACGATTTGGTAAAGGTATCGATGAGAGGCCATGTAGGAGTACATGGTGGGTTGTTTCATTGAAGCCGACCTTAAGCACTGAGATCTGTATGTGTGATTTAAGATACAGCTACTACCATGCATTGGGCCCGAAACCAATGGACCCTCTCGGCTTCTTATTCACCCTAGTTCTCCGTCCAGGAGTTGCAAGTAGTTTCTGGTGTTTGTAGCCTACTGGAGGCCGTGGACAGCGCTGACCGTAGGGGTGGGCTGTGATGCGGTAGGTACATGGCCGGGTGTACCGAATACCCGTTAGGTATCTCGGGAACCCTGTTCACATCGTTCGGGGCCGTATGGGAAACCTCGGCCGGACTCCCTGCGGATGGAACCTGAATAGGCGATAAACCTGGACTGGAGGCTTAGGTGATTAGGTAGGTCGTGGCCGACACCCACGTTGGGCTTCCGCTTGAAGGTTGCCGAGTACATGTCGTGTAAACGACGATAAGTGGTGAGAGCGTGTATGAAGAAGTACACCCCTGCAGGGTTAACATGATCTATTCGAATAGCCGCGTCCGCGGTAAAGGACTACTTGGTTGCCTATACAGTTCATAGACAAGTAAATGGAAACTATTAAAAGCCTCAAGATAAGTGTGAGTGCCGAGGATGGCTCTTCCGTAGGAAGACGGAGGTGGATCCTCAGTAGTGTATTGAAGTGGTGAGTAGTGGACTCGTGTGCGCAAAACATTTCAAGTTGGTGTATCGTAGGATAGTCTAGCCAAGAGTCAAAGCTGGCTTGCTGCAATAACTCCACCAACCCTTCTTGATACTATGCATGTATGTAGGATCTGATGTAAGTCTTGCTGAGTACCTTTGTACTCATGTTGCTATATTCTACATTTTTTTACAGAAGACGCTGCAACCCCTTCTGATGGGTTCTATGTAGACGTTGACATCAACGAGTAGGCTAAAGACCCAGGTGGTGACCCTGAGCTTGTGAAGGACCACATAGTATAGCCAGGCTTTCCAAGCCCTTTTTATTTTACTAGTTGTCTGTACTCAGACAAGTTACTTCCGCTGTTGGCTTGTATGATTGTATGACTTGTATGTTGGGTCGTGAGACCCGTACCTTTGTGTGTATGTTATGTATGGCTCACTGAGCCTTAAATAAAGTACTTGTGTCGTAGAGTCATGTTGTGATGCTTCGTTGTATTTGCACATATCGAGCATATTGTGTGTATGATTGAAATGCTTGGTATGTGTGGGATCTGACTATCTAGTTGTTTATCTTTAGTAGCCTCTCTTACCGGGAAATGTCTCCTAGTGTTACCGCTGAGCCATGGTAGCTTGCTACTGCTCTGGAACACTTAGGCTGGCCGGCATGTGTCCTTCTTCGTTCCTGTGTCTGTCCCTTCGGGGAAATGTCACGCTTTGAGTACCGGAGTCCTGTTAGCCCGCTACAGCCCGGTTTACCGGAGTCCTGCTAGCCCAGTGCTACAGCCCGGACCCACTTGCTGATGACCGACACGTTCGAAGCTGGGTCATGGATGCCTGTCCCTGTAAGTCTGTGCCACTTTAGGTTTACGACTAGTCATGTCAGCCCGGGCTCCTTATCATATGGATGCTAGCGACACTATCATATATGTGAGCCAAAAGGCGCAAACGGTCCCGGGCAAAGGTAAGGCGACACCCGTGGGGATACCGTGCGTGAGGCCGCAAAGTGATATGAGGTGTTACCGGCTAGATCGATGTGACATCGAGTCGGGGTCCTGACAGCGTTGGCATCAGAGCCGGACTGCCTGTAGGTTCTCCAAGCCAAACTGGTCGATGTTGAGTCTAGAAATTCTTTAGTTATATGTAGGGGAATTGTTTGTGGGTTGGAACGTAAGGCTCTTTTTACTCCTTTATCTTATGACATTCTGATCTGAGTCAGTCCATTCTTCCACCGGGGGTTAAGGAATTAGGATCTATTCTCTCTATCAGGATCACGTGTTACTAATCAGTAGTACCTTATAGGTATGATGGATACAAGCCTAGTTCAGTTCTTCTACCATATTATGTTGTTAGAATGGATTCAGAACTTTGATATGATGATGTTGAGTGTGTATGAAATCCTTTGTCAAATGTCTCAAAATCCTTCTTGAGCATTTACAGCTGTTATGCTGCCGAAATTTTGCTAGAAATTCTAATGCCTTTGCATTATGATTGTGCTTCCAGATGGCCACTCGCGACCTTAATCAAGTGGTTCGCCTGACTCGATGCCTAGATGTACCCGGCCATACTGCCAAGTTGGTCAGGGTAATGACTGAGGCTGGATACCGCTGGTATCCTGAGTACACGGTCGAAGAGCAATTTCGGGACTTTAATCAAAGCCAGTATCTCTGCACTGTCAGGATATTTCCATCTTATCCTGGATCCACCGAGCCCCTTCACTGCTCCTATGGACTCGGGGTTACTATTGAGATGGCTGTGCAGGACGCCGCCTACTCTATGATGACCATTATGCGAGTCAGATCTGGACTATTTCGGGACTCTGATTTCCGGTATATGCCAGGATCACTTCCGGGAGCACAAGGGTATCTCCAGGCTATCTATGCTGACCCCACTCAGGAGGATTCACGGACTCGCACCACTGCTGAGATGCTCGAGGATAAGGACCGTGAAAATCGGGCCTTGAGGTTAGAGCTCTTCAATACCCGTGCTGACCACTGGGCCACTTTGACTCGGTTTGCACCGGCGGTGCAAGCTGGATATTCGGATATGCGCGATCTCTATCCTGTGAGATCTGCTCTGCCAGACGTGATGGGTTGGCGTGATGTAGGAGGCATCACCCCACCTCGCGGTCCCCGCAGGCCACCATCTGTTGGTCCAAGACCTCATCCTAGCCCCTATGGTCCACAAGCTCCGCGAGATCGTCTGTTTCCGGATGATCATGTTGAGCTTCCAGGCTATGGAGGTGACTTCTACGAGGACTACTACGGATCGGTCTGAGTTAGTGGTAGTATCACTAGTTCGCACTAGCTGTGTCGTCTATCGTCCCGCGTGACTCGTGGGATATGACCTAGTTTGTACTCTTTCCGGAGGTGTAGAAAAATAATGTATAGGAGCTTGGGATGCCTCCGATAAGATGTAATCCTCTTTCACCGTAATAGTACTTTGTTTGGTCTTGTACTAAACCCTGTATGGTGTGTATGACGATGGAATAAAGAAGCAGTTTCTGTATCTACCATGTCATACGGATGATCATCTTGCATTTCGAGTTATTCCTTACATTCTGTATCCTATGTCGGAATTTTATCATTCTGACTAAATCATTGTCTTGTTTACCTAGGATGGTCAACACGCGCACTAACCCTGCTCCTCAAGAGCAGGCCGAAGGCAGTGAAGGCAGGAATGCAAATCTGCCTCATCCTCCTTCCCTAGCCGAGGTTATGATGGAAGCCGAAAGAAACAAGCGGGAGACCAACCGTTTGTTGGAGCGTATTGAACAGAACACGGCACACCATCAGAGGACTAACGTGGTGTCACTCAGTGATTTTATCAAATTACATCCACCCACGTTCCACCACTCCATCGAGCCTCTCGACGCTGATGACTGGCTTCGCAGTATCTCTCACAAACTGCGTTCCGCGCTGGTAGCGGAGGCTGACAAGGTCACCTTTGCTGCTTATCATCTTGAAGGCCCCGCCAGTCTATGGTGGGAGAATTATGGAGCTATGCGCCCAGCGGGCCATGTCACTACTTGGGCTGAATTCAGTGAGGCTTTCCGTGAACATCACATTCCGGAGGGTCTCATGGACCGTAAACGTGAGGAATTTTGCAATTTCACCCAAGGCCGACTTTCTGTGGATGCTTACAGCAGGGAGTTTGGTAACCTCGCACGTTATGCAACTAAGGAAGTTTCTACTGATCCCAAGAAGCAAGCAAGGTTCCGTAAGGGGCTTAGTCCTGAGCTTCGCCGCGACCTCCGTCTGCATGAGTACACATCTTTTCAGAAACTTGTCAACAAGGCCATCAGTGCTGAAACTGGCCAGACTGATTATGACGCAACACGCAAGCATGGCCGTGACATGGGTTCCTCATCCGGTGCTGGTCCTCAGAAGCGCCGCGTGTGGGTGCCCAACACCGCCCTGCCACCCAGGTTCACACCGAGGCCATCTTTCCAGGCGCCTCGCCCTGTTCAATAGTCTACACCGGCCAAGCCCTATGGGGGTCCAACCAACAATGCTCCTCCACGTATCAGTTCCGTGACTTGTTTCAAGTGTGGGGAATCTGGCCACTATATGCGTGAGTGTCCCCAGACTAACCCCAACCAGTCTGCTAAAGCTGTTGGCCGTGGCAAGCCGACAGGGAAAGTGTTCCACGCCAAGCCGGCCACCGCCTCACGTGGCCATGTCAACTGTATCTCTGCCGAAGAAGCTCAAGAGGATCCCAACGTCGTTCTCGGTACGCTTCTTGTTAACTGCCACCGGGCATCTGTTCTTTTCGATACATGAGCCTCTCATTCATTTATATCCGAGAACTATGCTCGTTCGCATAACACTGCATTCTGTGACATGCCATACACTATGGAAATTTCTACTCCGGGTTCTAGATGGCAGACCTCCAGGGTAAGTTATGGAAATGAAATCCAAGTCGACAGACTTGTTTTCCTTGCATCTTTGATAGCTCTCAAACTTTCAGATATTAATATCATTTTGGGTATGGATTGGATGTCAGCTCATCATGCCAAAATTGATTGCTTCTCTAGGACTGTTCAACTCACTCACCCTTCGGGCAAGATAGTCAATGTCTTGACCCAATTAGCCAAGCGACAATTATATTCTCTTAACGCTAGCCCTTTGCCAGACCTTGAGGACGTTCCGGTAGTCTGTGACTTCCCGGATGTCTTCCCAGAGGAATTGCCAGGTGTTCCACCTGACAGGGATGTTGAGTTCGTAATAGACCTCATTCCAGGAACCGTTCCGATTGCTAGAAGACCCTATAAGATGGCACCACTAGAACTAGCTGAGCTTAAGAAACAACTCGATGAGTCCTTGAAAAAGGGTTTCATCCGACCTAGTTCATCTCCGTGGGCTTGCCCCGTCCTCTTCGTCAAGAAGAAGGATGGTACGGACCGGATGGTTGTAGATTATCGACCTGTCAATTTGGTCACAATCAAGAACAAATATCCGCTCCCCAGGATCAATGACCTATATGATCAGCTCGCTGGATCCTCAGTCTTCTCCAAGATGGATTTGAGGTTGGGCTACCATCAAATCAAAATTAGAAACGGGGACATTCCTAAAATGGCCTTTGTTACTCGTTATGGCCAATACGAGTACACCGTCATGTCCTTCGGTTTAACCAACGCTCCAGCCACTTTTTCTCGGTTAATGAACTCAATCTTCATGGAGTATTTGGATAAATTCGTCGTGGTCTACCTCGATGATATACTCATCTACTCCAAGAACGAGGAAGAACATGTCGAACATCTAAGGCTAGTGTTGAAGAAACTTCGAGAGCATCGCCTTTATGCCAAATTTTCTAAATGTGAATTCTGGTTGTCAGAAGTGACCTATCTGGGTCATGTAATATCTGGTAAAGGTGTTGCTGTTAACCCGGAGCGAGTTCAAGCCGTCCTTAATTGGACTCCACCTGAATCAGTCAAGCAAGTTCGGAGTTTTCTGGGCTTAGCGAGCTATTGTCGTCGCTTTTTCGAGAACTTCTCCAAGGTTGCTAAACCTCTAACCGAACTCCTCAAGAAAGATAAGAAGTTCGAATGGACTCCACAATGTGAGCACAACTTTCAGGAACTGAAAAGACGCCTGACTTCTGCTCCCGTACTGGTACCGCCAGACTTCTCCAAGGACTTTGTTATCTACTGCGACGCCTCGCGACAAGGACTAGGTTGCATTCTCATGCAAGATCGACACGTAATTGCCTACGCTTCACGGCAATTGCACCCACATGAGGAGAATTATCCTACTCATGATCTAGAGCTTGCAGCCGTAGTCTATGCACTTAAGACCTGGCGACATTACCTCCTCGGTAATCGTTGCGAAATATTCACTGATCACCAAAGTCTGAAGTACATTTTCACCCAACCGGATTTGAATCTCAGGCAAAGACGTTGGGTTGAGTTGATCACAGACTTCAACTTAGGAATAACCTACACCCCAGGGAAAGCCAACGTCATGGCTGATGCGCTAAGTCGTAAATCTTATTGTAACAACCTGATGTTACAACAAAGTCAACCGCTTCTCCATGAGGAATTTCGGAAGCTTAACCTTCACATTGTTCCTCAAGGTTTTCTTTCCACCTTGGTGGCAAAACCTACTCTTACGGATCAAATCATCGCTGCCCAAAAGCGAGATAAGGGAATATCTAAAATCAAAGAGAACATTGCTAGCGGAGGTGCTAGTTGTTTCTCCACAAATGATCATGGTGTTGTGTACTTTGAGAACCGTCTAGTGGTTCCCAAGAACCAGCATCTACGGCAGTTGATCCTTAAGGAGGCTCATGAATCTCCTCTCACCATTCATCCCGGTAGTACCAAGATGTATTAGGACCTACGTCAAAGGTTCTGGTGGACTAGGATGAAGAGAGAAATTGCTCAGTATATTGCTAATTGCGACGTCTGTCGTCGTGTAAAAGCAGAGCATCAACGGCCTGCTGGCACCCTTCAACCTTTAGCTATTCCTGAATGGAAATGGGATAAAATTAGTATGGATTTCATTACCGGTTTTCCCAGGACCAAGAGAGGGAATAATGCTATCTTCGTCGTTGTCGATCGTCTTTCCAAAGTAGCCCATTTCCTACCTGTTCGTGAGAGTATAACCGCTAGTCAGCTGGCCGACTTATACATCTCCCGTATAGTGTCTCTCCATGGTGTTCCTTTGGAAATTAACTCGGATCGAGGAAGTCTTTTCACCTCTCGATTTTGGGAAAGTTTCCAAAATGCTATGGGAACCCGTCTCTCCTTTAGCACCGCTTTCCACCCTCAGTCGAGTGGTCAAGTGGAACGCGTCAACCAGATTCTAGAAGACATGCTTCGAGCCTCTGTTATCTCATTCGGAATGGACTGGGAGAAGTGCCTTCCATTTGCCGAATTCGCTTACAACAACAGCTATCAATCTAGCTTGGGTAAAGCCCCTTTTGAAGTTCTCTATGGACGACGGTGTCGAACACCCCTTAACTGGTCAGAGACCGGGGAAAGACAATTCTTTGGCCCGGATACGATTCAGGAAGCAGAAGAGCAAGTTCGCATCGTTCGTGAAAAGTTGAAAACAGCCCAATCTCGTCAAAAGAGTCAATATGACCGAAAACATAAGGCTATGACTTTCGAGGTTGACGAGAAGGCTTATCTTCGGGTCACCCCTCTGAAGGGAACCCATCGTTTCGGTATCAAAGGCAAATTGGCTCCTCGTTACATTGGACCTTTTCGCATTCTCGCCAAACGAGGGGAAGTTGCCTACTAATTGGAACTACCTCCGCACCTCTCCAGAGTCCATGATGTCTTCCATGTTTCTCAACTCAAGCGTTGCTTCTCGGATCCTATCCGTGGAGTAGACTACGAAACGCTTGATCTCCAAGATAATCTTACATATCGAGAGTACCCCATTCGTATCCTCGATCGGGCCGAGCGTACCACTCGACGTCATAATATCAAGTTTCTCAAGGTTCAATGGTCGCACCATTCTGAGGATGAAGCAACTTGGGAAAGGGAGGATCGTCTTCGACTCGAGTATCCCGCCTTCTTCCCGGAGGAACCCAAATCTCGGGACGAGATTCTTTTGAGTGGGGGTGAGTTGTCACACCCTAGCTAGTCATGCATCAGAGTGTGTGCATCATGTTTAAAATTCCATTTAACTTGAAATGGGGATTTGTGAAACCCTCAGAATCATTTTTGAAAATGACCCAAATAAAAATTTCTCCAAAAGGGTCCAAGAAAATGCTCATGTTGCTCTCTGAAAATATTGGACAGAGATAAAAATCAAAACAATATTTTTAAGAGCTCATAGGTATTTATTTTGGGCATTTGGAATTAATGCATAAATATTTGCATTGGAAATATATTAGTTATATATATTAATATATGTCCAAAAATTATGCCACCTGTTGGGGAGCTCTGGAATAATATATCTAGCTCCTGTAAAAATTGGCATAAGATAATAAAATGATTTAATATTTTTTTTTAAATCCAAACAAAGTTGCAGAAGTATTAAAAAAACAGAAACAGAAAGAATATGGGAAAAGCTTACCTGGCGCCTGCTCCCGGCCCACCTGCCGGCCCAGCCCAGCACCGCTCCAGCGAGCTGCTTGCCGGCCAGGTAGGCAGGCAGGTGCCCGACGGCGACCGCAGCGTGCGCCACGCACCTGCTCGCCGCCTCGCCGCTCCCCTCGCCCGGTGACGTCGTGGATCAGCCTCCCTCGCTCCCCCGAACCCCCCAGACACCCCCTCTCCTCTCCAGCTCCTCCCCCTCGCGCTCCCCCGCCATGGCCGACGCCACCATCGCCGTGCCTTCGTCGTAGCCGTGCTCCCCGCCGCCCGTGCGTCCTCTCACCGTGTCCAGGAGCTCCGCCGCTGTCCACTTCATCGAGCAGCCGAGCCCCGAGCGCTCGCAACGCCCGAGTC